>NW_027509339.1:1777905-2377905 GCF_048541705.1 Temnothorax americanus
ACCACTTTAGCCTTTCCTTCATGAAAATTCAACACGAAATAGGCATTAGAAATTCACAGAGTAAAGTCAAGCTAAACGCTAAAGTATTTTTAATAAATTATTCTAAAAAGACAAACTGATTAAAATGTATCGTAATGACATCGTGGCACAGCATCATGTGTAATAATAAAAAATAACTAGTATACAGACTGGCGCTTTAAAAACTTGACAAACAAACCATATTCGACTGTACAGTTAAAAGAGTTCCAAATACGTTGTTCCTTTTTCGGCCGATGGTATGACCACGACAAATTCATACGCCAGTATTTAAGTCGTGACGCGACGCGGCGGAATGCAAATCCGAAGAAAGCAAGAGTGTACACGCGTGTCGAATGCTAAATGCGCTAATCGACACCGGCTTAAATGCTCTGGCAGAAAAAAATCCCAGGTGAAAAGATTGCCCCGAGGATATATTCTTACAACTGAAATAATGTATTAAATACATATTTGCGCAGAGTATTTGCAGAATCAAGCATGTTTAACTTACAATTAGCAAGAATATTTCCAAAATATCTGCAGTTACAGTAATTTTGCTCATCTTCCATCAATCACAATATTTTTAGACTTCGTAACAATTTTAGTTCCGAAAATTTAACAAAATTTTAATTGGTCGTTTTCGCTAACAACAAAATTTTAATTGGTCATTATTCACTAATAACAGTAATTATATGAAAATAAAATCTTTAGGTTTTTATACTGTACACGTATCTACAGTAGTTATTCCTTATTAATTTTTATTCCTTTACATATCTTCTTCCAGATAGCGATCAATAAGGTGAATATTATCTTTAGCAAGCTAATTAATGACAAAAATGCTTCCTACTGTGCCTACTGTTATCAAGAATTAAAGTTATCGTGACAGTTACGATATATTATTATGTATATAATCAAACTGTAAATCGTATTCGCGAGTTGCGCAAACTCAGATTACCGAAGCGAGTATCTGAATGATGAATATCACTTTAATGAAGATACGAATCTCGCGTAATTAGATATTGTGTGGTCGGAGTGACATTAAAGCGCATGGCACTAACTTCATCAAAGGAGAAATTACATCTTATGCGTTATGACCGTTCGGCCGCGCAAATTTTATAAGAAGATATGATTAACTAATCGTAGACGAAATCATACATTGCATTAATTTTTGCATATTCTGTCCCGAAACAATTCCGCATAATTGTGCAATGGCCCACGCGCAAATATTTATAGCTACATCTAAATATAATAAAGTCTATATGAACACCTTCGAACATGTGTAAAATAAATGCGAATTATTTAAATAACGGATAATTTTTAGGACAAATTTGATGAAATGGGAATCTCATATCCTGAACGGTATGGCGGCGTACGAAAACAACCTATAATTCCTGACAACGTCCCGTTCCCTTGCAACGTGCGTTTTGGCAGGTATAACTCTCTGCAATTAAAATTAATAACTTTTGAACCTAGGCTTTAATGCTTGAAAATTGATAATAATTCCACATTTATTTTTTTCTCACTTCTTTCTTTTTCTTCCCGTTGACATCTACTCGTTGACATCGATAAATATTGTCAATAAATACGATTTATCATCGCGTTTAATGATAAATGAGTTTAAATAAATGACAAGTCTGGATAATTCCAACGTTTTTCTCGTGCATTACAGGTCCTTGTCGATACCAGACAATGTTCATCGATTGAGACCGGGCGACATCGATGTGATCGGTGGTCTCGGCGATTCCTTGGTCGCCGGAAGTGGCGCGTTAGAGGAGTTTGCGGTAGGAACCTTCATCGAGGCGCGCGGAGTTAGTTGGTGCGTCGGAGGCCAAGGGGATTGGAGGCGGTTCTTCACTCTTCCCAATGTTTTAAAGGTATACATACTATGCACGTAATATCAAAAAATGTCTCAAGGTCGTCTTGTTCACGCGTTACACCGGTCTTTCACCGCATCTCTCATCAGAATTCAGAGACCGAGCGAAAGAATTTTGCGAGAGTAAACGTTCGTTCTTTGTTCTATATAGCACGATATGTTTCATGCGTAACAAAAACCTGATATCCTTCATCATCACGACATATCGTTGCAGGTGTTTAATCCCAAATTAACAGGATATTCCACCGGAACGGGAGAGTTTATCTCAACCGCGGCGAAACTGAACATCGCCTTTCCAGTCGCCGCTACGGAGGATGCGTTGCACCAAGCGAGAATCCTGGTGCAGAGAATTAAAAGTAATCCGAAGATAAATGTGAAGAAACATTGGAAGGTAATAAACCTTGTAAATCTCTTTATCGCTACGTATACGCTTGTCGGTGGAAAGAAACCTTGATTCTTTCTCCCCCTTGAATCTAATTATTCATATTTCCTGTATTTCCAGCTTATTACGATCCTATTTGGGGCTAACGACATTTGTTCGGCGCAATGTTACGCTCCGCAACAATTCTCGCCGTTGCGTTACGTCTTGCATTTACGAAGGACGCTCGATTTCTTGAGGATCGCACTACCCCGCACGCTAGTCAATTTGGTTCCAGCCATAGGTGATTTAATATTTTATTAGTAATTTTTGATTTTATATAGACGTAAGCAGAAAAAACGTATACATTATTATTGTAATATTACCAGGTTTTCTAATTCTAATAGCTAAGGCTCACTCTCTCTCTCTCTCTCTCTCTCTCTCTCTCTCTCTTTCTCTAAATTATATTACAGATCTTAAAATGCATGATCTTATAATACATTACAACATATATTAATTACGATGTACTTGAATTTTGCACTCATGTGCTTATATTTATAATTATTTTTTAACAGATGTCACAGTCTCTGTTAGAGTAACGCGAAGTACTATGTGCAATATATTGCATCCCCTCTACTGCGCCTGCATGCACAAGGGTAATCAACCAGAGATCGCAGCGTCGAAAATGTCACGACTCTATCAGCAAGCCGCTGAAACTTTAGTATACTCAGGAAGGTATAATTGATGTTCAATACGTAATTAAATGTATCTTATACTTAATCAATAAGATTAATTTTTTTAATTCTTATTTCGTCAGAATTTATTGTACCTGGGAGAAGTTTTTTTATTATGCTTGATATACTCACTTTTTAAATCGTATTTGCGATACGTTATATCTACAGTTGACGCTATTTATTCGTAGAGATTACATACTCGACAACTACCGCGAATATGGAATAGTTAAATGTACGTTCCAAGAAAAATTAAATTAAGGGGAAAAAAAGAAGAATGTTATTTTTTATTTAAAATGATAAAATATGCAATATATGATGTATGAACATATTTAACATATAATTTTAAATAATTTTAGTTATTAATTGTTTTAAAAAATCTACTTATTTTGCTTTACACGTTGCAGCTTTTTAAAATAATTCGTGTAATCATCCATTGCCTCTGCTATTTTACAAATAAGATTTCTTTCTATATTGGACCGATCGTTTCCTATAAATAATTCACAGAGATCGTGGGAAAGCTTGTTTTTGTGGCCAATATCTTTTACATGGTATCATTTCTGCCTTTTAATTCGCGTTCAGCTTTATCTTTTGCCGATATCATTCTTCACGGGACACGACACGATGTGCAGAAGCAGTACATACTGAAAGACTGAATAACTTCTGCCTTTTCTACTTATTAAATACTTTGCTTGCCTTTTTTTTTTTTTTGAAACAAAACACTGCGCACGCATTGTGATAGGCGGCAATGATTAAAATGCAATCACGTGCAGTAATTCATATCCGCGAACACTGAAATATCTACTGCGAATAAAGAAAAATAATGTCTGGGCACAGAACATGTCGACCGCGAATAACGGATCCACGAATATGAAGCGTCGACTGTACATCCATCCCATACAGCACACTTGTCCAAGACGTCTTATGTCCCGATTTTGGACATGGTGCTGTCTGGGATTCGTATTGATAGAATATATATGTATGCACAAACTTAGTAAAAACATTGTTATTTTGCTTTATAGATATGATAATTCTCCAGACTTCACCGTAGTGTTGCAGCCATTTATTAAATTATTCAATGCACCTAACGCAGATCCTCATCGTGCTCCGCCGATCGACTCCAGTCTGGTCACATATGACTGTTTCCACTTCAGTCAGAAAGGACATGCACTCGGTAAGGGATGATTAACATTTATCATGATATACATATAAACGCATGTTCTTATTTGAGCGAAACAATTAATAAGTTAAACTGAATGACGTTATAAAATTTGTGGCATTTATCGACTGAACAGCGCCTATCGTCATCGGAAAAAATGCCGTAATGTTAAAACGGTTGCATCTTACTAGGCGAGGAAATTTTGTGTGCGCGTACCTTGACGCGTACGTTCGTAATGTAATGTGTGTGTGTGTGTGTGTGTGTGTGTGTGTGTGTGTGTGTGTGAGAGAGAGAGAGAGAGAGAGAGAGAGAGAGAGAAAATGATTAGTCTCGTTCTGGTATTCTTTTTAAACTGCGTTATTAATACAACTGAAATACTCTATTATTAAAGTTAATAGCAGTACAGATTGTAAAAATTTCTAACTTTATACATTATAAAACTTGCAATTTTTTCTATTTCATGCAAATTAAAAAAAATTACTAAGTTTGACATTATATATAATAACATCAGTGCATCGACTTGATCATTTACGTTTAATTATTATTTCCTTATATTATTCATTACTCATAAAGTTTTCAAAAAGATGTATGGATTTTAATCATATTCAATTAAACCATCTCCAACCCCTAAATAGTTATTTCATTTGTGTTCTAAATAACTATTTATTTATGCTCGAAAAATTAATACGAAATGATTTACGTAAACACAATGTATAAAAAATGTGTTTAACACCTCAGGATTTTATATACATATTAAATACGAGTACAATAGATATGCTGTTAACTTTGTTAGACACGTTTATATTCATATATTCGTACATATGAATTCGTATTCATATATTCATATTCATATTCATAAATGCATTTGGATATTATAATATGAAGATGATATTTCAAAGTTAACTTGCCATTATATAACAATTCTATTTGCGCTAAGATCAATTCGTTAATAATTATTCAACGATTCAGTTAAAAGTAAATGAATCATTTGAACACCGTCACGGACAATAAAATAATCATCAATTCCTCGCAGCTGGCTTGTTGTAAATGCGAGCGCGCGTTCATTAACGAGCGTGGATGGTTAAGAAATATCATTAAACGCCTCTTAGACGGTGTCAACAAGAGTCATGGTGAAAGAAAACGTCATACCAGCTACTGTTGGCGATATTATCGTTTTACACGGAAATAAAATAGAATAAAACATGCGCAAAGAGTATAAATTCTCGCTTCTTCCGCGTGATATAAATTCGCTTCTGGTCTATTTTCAGGTGCTAATCTTTTGTGGAACAACATGCTGGAGCCGGTCGGAAATAAAACGGAAAAGGGACTGCCCCGAATATTGGAGAAGGTGCTCTGTCCTACGGAAAACGCGCCCTACATCTTCACGAACGTCAACACGCGGTTCTTCCGAATGACCGGCAGACAAGATGGAATTGTACCTAGATAGCATAAGGATCGATAGTAATTGATCTCAATTTACGAGAGAAATTATTACGAAAGAATTTATTATGCGGCAGCAATGAGAGGCCGATTATTCGAGAGAGATAATGCATTTGTTATCAATTACTCGCATAAAACTTTTAGGAGAAAAAAGTGAAATATTTTTAAAAATAATATAAATATAATAACATATAGTTTTAACGTAAATTAAGAATTTCTATTTGTATGCGTTCGCATAATTGATGTTTTATTGTACTAGTAGATAACAATTAAATGTACTTGTCATTTTCTTCAGAATATTTTTCAGAAGAATGTAATCGCGTACGATCTGATGACACTTGCGATTCGAGAAATATTTATGGGCTATAAATGTGTAAATTTGATGCATAAAAAATTATTAACTAATCAAATACTTGAATAAAAAAAAGATTTCAACAAAAAATCTCTGAGAAAGATTTCAATAAAGAACCGATTAATTTTTACAGACAAATCTATAAAAAACTGTTGCGTAATAAATATATTCATGTAATATATTTATTCATACAATCCTTTCATTATCAAGGTAGTTTGTACATGGCATTTTAAACGCGTCGGAAAAGTTTTTCATAAACACACATTGAACTAGAATAATACGAAATTTATTTTCGATGTTTTTCTCCAAAGAGTCACATTCCTAATCGCACATCAAGTAATTATTTTTTGGACTGGTACATATTCAAAGTCCTCGTGGCCTAGGTTTAGACTTTGAACAGTATGCCTGTTATAGCGGGGTCCAAAGTCCAGCACGTATAGCAAAATGTCCGGTTAATCATATATTGCATGGAATTTCGAGCTATATGTAGATATGCGTCAGGAAGTATCTTATTTGCATACATACCAAGGGATTTCCCCGTACCCATCCGAACGTTTTTGCCATTGTGACAAATACATATATCACTAATTGTAAGAACTATAGGCAAACAGTAAATTTAGGAGTTTAAGTATTGTTTCTGACACTCACACACACACACACACACAGTTAATTATCTTTGCAATTAAAAAATTAAAAGTATTCCTTTATGGAAAAGATAATTAATATTTCATACCATTCTCATTTCTAAACAAGAAAAATTGTCTTGTTTGTCTAACGTTTGTTTGGCACGCACTTTAACTTTGTAATTGATGAGCCACGTCAAGATCCGACGACTCCTCCATTTATTAAAGCGATTGATCTAGAAGATTGATATACTTTTTAGAAGACTGATATACTTTCAGTTGCCTCTAAGTCGCTCCAAGTTCTACGTTTTTTTTTTTTTTATGTTTGGCCGTTTCCGTCACTTCGCGAAAGTTGTCGTCTGCTTCCTGACCTTTCCAAGGTTACTCCTTCAAACGAAGGACCTAAGTTAACGGATTACTCAATCTTTCTCGCATGGAAACTTTTTCAAGTATCATCGATAATTCGTCAAACTTTCGGGGCCACTACATTTATGTTTCCTTATCCCGCGCCAAGTGTGTCGACTTCGCTGATATCGAGATAATTAATAAGTTTACGCCACTCCATCCACGCGTCCTCCAATCTGCTTGAATTGACCCTAACCGACTTTTCGGGCATTCGCATGACCGAAACGCAGTTATAAACTGCGCGTAAAAACGTACTTTTTACGTACGCGACGATCTAAATAAACTTTCTCGTGCAACTTTGCGGACAGACATTATGGAATTCCAAAAAAAATTACGTGATTTTGAAGGCTTATTTAAAATATAGGACATCGAGTAATTTACGAGCGGTTTTACGACCTGTATAACGCAACGCAACACGACGGTCGCGAAAGGAGCGAGAGACACGTCAAGGTTCTAACTGTTGCATGATCTTCGAAGAACTTGACCCTGGTTGCGAGAGGCCGCCGATAATTAAGCGAATTCAATCGTCTGATCTGCGGTTTCGTTACGAAATCGTCGATCATTGACCTGCCCGTTTGAGTCAGGTGTCTCAATGCTTGGTACAACTTCCTTTCCACCTTTCTCGATTTGATTAATTTATTATCGTTTGCCTAGATAGATATAAACGTATTTCCCGTACACATTTTCTTCTTACGCAATGTGTATCCTTTACTTAGTTTTGCGCGAATCTAAGCGATATCTCATAGACTAAATACTCACTTCGTGTGAGAACGTGATTAGCTTTCTTGCGAAGTGGAAGCAAAGATAACGATAAGCTGTAAACAAGAGCACGTAGAGTGATAGCGCGTGGAAAGAGCATGCAGGATCTGCTGTGTGACGTTATATAAACTCTCAACAGTTCTTACAGTTCACAGAATTATCATCATTATATACGTACAAAAGAAAATATAAAATATAATTGTTATCTCTATTGTAATAAGTCAACGTTCAATTTGTTACATAATTTCTTTGTGGCAATTCTAGGAGATATAAGGCAATTCTAAGAGATTATTTTATGATGTGCAAAACTTCGCGTATCTTTTGAGTATTTTAAAATTATCTTCTTTCAAATCGTCGGGATATTTGAAAGTTTTTATTTATTGCTAATTTAAAAGTATAGAAGACTTTTGAAGGTAAATTTTTGTTAAAAGAAATCAGTTCCAATTAGGTCAAGAAATAAAATTTCTGACCTATTTTAGTATTTTCTCGTAATATAATGTTGTTTAAAAAGTATGTGAAACAATACGTAAATCTCGAGAGCGTTGAATTTTCACGTAAAAACCACGTCACGGATTAAGGGAATCATTACACCGGCGAAAAACTATAATACCGGGAATGTATTTGTGTCAGATTGCAGTATAAGTGGCGTGCATTTGCGGCAAGGCGTTAATATAAGTGGTTGCAATCTCGGCCTCATCTTCGCGATCGTCCGAAAGAATTGCTCCTGCGGCGATCAGTTGGGAGAAATCTCGCGTGCGCAAGAGGAATAAAAGAAACAGATTATAACCCGACGAATGGCAAGAAAGCATCCTCAAATCCTTTTTCTGTGATCTTCACATGCGTCACTAGAAAAAATCTATACGGTTATTTTATTACACATAATATATTCGTAATAAATGTTTCTTGTTTCTTCGTTAAGACGATTAATGACTAGTTTAGCCAGATTTAGTAGGCCACTCGTCTGAACCAAGGTTGGGTAGTAACTAGTTATAATTAGTAAAAAGTTAAATTAAAAAATTAAAAAATTAATAATTTTTAACTTGGCTAATATAAAAATAAGTTAATTTTTAACTTTTAGTTATTTTTAAAATACATAAACTTAAACTTATTAACTGTAACTTGACTCATAATTAATTTAAAAAAATTAACTTGCCCAATTCTGGTCTAAACTGTCTAAAGCTTCCGACATTTTAAATGTTGTACCGTTTCCTATTTTTTACGCGCAATATAATTTTGAGAACGCTTATGTAATTTACTCTTGACATTGCGTGAAACGCTGTTTGCGGGCAAAAATGACATAATTTGCACTGTGTGCTCTCTTCTCTCTCTCAATGTGTGCTAAACTAAATAAAGTAAAAATCTCTCAAACAGAAAGTACTGCTATGCTTCTCTCTCTCTCTCTCTCTCTCTCTCTCTCTCTCTCTCTCTCTCTCTCTCCCTTCCTGTTAATATCACCTCTACTTCCTCATTCCCTACCTTTATGAATCTTCTCCAAGCATTTTTGCTTGCTCGGGAAACAGGGTAACATTCTTACTTATGTCTTCTGTTTTCTCCAGTACTTCTTGTTTATTGTTGTTGTTTCTTTACTACATAATTATACTGTATATATAACTAGTTAAGTTGCGTTAGTTATTAGTTCTATTGTATATATTACTAGTTAAGTTGCGTTAGTTCTTAGTTATACTATAGTTTTTAGAATTATACTTCGCTGGTTTATTGGACACTTTGGTATCCAGTTCTTCGCTACTTCATTCTTGTCTGTCTCATATGCGAGGGAGAGCACGCATATATTTTCTTTTGTACTGCAGCACTGTATCTTATTTTTGCCCTTTAGCCTTGCTTGGGCAAAATAAATCATATCATATCATATCTCTCTCTCTCTCTCTCTCTCTCCTTTCAAAGCTTATAATCATCTCATCCTCTAAAAATAATCAAAGACAAAAGAATTAAATGAAGATCTTGCGGTACATTTAAATGAGTGCGCGGATGTCCAGAAAAGACGAATAGGTAATTGTGCACATAGAGGGGATCACCTTGGATGACCTTGATATTTTAGTATGTTGTCAAGGTTACCCTCCTGAGTGACCTTCAAAAGGTTTCAGCCCGCGCTTATTGTTTATTCAGAAGTTATTAACAAAAAAAATTTGAGAAATGTAGCAGTTATTTTGAGGATTTAATTGTAACCCGCAGTATTAAAAATTCAAAGGTATCATAAAAGTCTAATTTTTGCACTTTAAATTTGTGTAAAAAATTAGTTATAACAACTCCTTCTAAAATATAATATGTACTTATATCTTTCACAGATACTGAATGCATAGCTTGTATAAGTGGAAACGTAAATTTCCGTATGAATGAAAAAAACTTTAAAAGAAACAAGTTACGAGATTTGTGTTTATGTAGAATACGGTTGTATAATATGTAATTATAAGAGTGCTAACGTCAGAAATCTACTGCTATTGACCTAAAATTATGTTTCATTAAATGCAGACTCATCGATACTACGTCAGTGAAGGAATCTTTAGAATTAAAATTCGAATCGAACAAAACTATCGATATTTCTCGGTAATATTCCTCAGGAATTTTCCAAAACAATCAATCACGTTTTAATGATAGCCTGGCTCTGTCTCCGGGGATTTTTCCTTGATATTCATAAATTAAAATAACAAAGTTAGTTTATAATTTAAATAACAAAGCGGTAAAGTACATTTAATATTTCTTGCCTTAATTTACATAATTTTTATCACGCAATCAATATTTTATATTTTTTATATGTTTAACCAAATCTCTCGCAAGACGACTTTTAAACAGCCTGTACTGGTTACTTAATAAATATTAACTGAAATTAATTTCAGATTGAAAGATATGTAGATTTATATATACATGTAGAATTGTAGATTTATGGTATAAAAAAAGCCAGAAGCTGTTGTTAAAAAGTAATTAATTATTCTGGAAAAATACTTATAGATTACTTAAGACAGATTTCAATTGCAAATTTCACATTACATAAAAGCATATAACACAGTGAATGATTGCATTGATTGATTAATCATTACTTTTTGTCCGATGATCATAAGACGCAATTAAAAGTTCTAGAAAATTATTCGTAGGTACTTGATCGTCACATGTTATATAATTATAGGAAAACGTGGGACAGAACAGTCCTTTAGGCCTGTTCGTTTTAGCTAAACTTCTTGCACAGTTCATCTTTCTATTTTTTTCTCTCTAACGTGAAAAGAAACAGAGAAAAGATAAACCGTGCGAACAGGCCTTTTATTTCTACCATCTAACGATATAATTTGCGGGAATTTCTCGAAACTACGTTAGTAAAGAGTTGTCTACTCCCAGACGGCAGTTAGTAGTCATTCCTGAAGCCTTAAATGTAGCATCATATTGTTATGTTTTTGCCACAATATTACTTCTTTCATCTCATGCGAGAGAGAGAGAAAGAGAGAGAGAGAGATAATTACTTGTAAATAATTTCTGTGTATACTATGTTATAATATACTTCATTTACTTCTAACCCTGTGTTTTTGTCTTTAAGTTTTATCCTGTCACGACCACTTAATCTAAAAATAAGACTGTAGGGTATTATTCCGTTCTGCCCCACATGTTTTCTGTAGTTTTTACTTTATTAAAATTGGAGCTAAAAATGAGAAAAAAGTCAAGAAACCAATAAAAAAATGCCTTGCTTTGCCAAAAAGTAATCCGAAAAATTATTCACTTAAAAAGAATAAAATCTCCCGTGCTACTAAAAAAAAGTATGAAGCTAACCAGTTAATGTGTGAACCAATGACGTTCTATTAAATTAAAAAAGTGATTTTTTTGCTATTGTGATAATGTAACTTGTGATAAAATTAATAAAAAAAGGTATCTCCTATTTTTTTGCCCTATCTATAAAGCAAACGGAGCAAATAACATTTATTTGTTAAAACAAGTTAATTTAAAAAGGATTATTGCAAAATTGTATTTCAATGATTGTTTTTCGTTTAACAAGTGAACAAATAAACGGTTTGCTTTAATAAGTGCGAACGTGTTCACACTTGCTTGATCTGGATTCTTTCTTTCATATTTATGGGAACATTGTATATTTATAGGAATATTGCATTATTTTTCTGCTATAAGATAAATCTTATATAGATTTGCGTGCGTGATGCAAAATATTATTAGACATCGCACATTACTCTTTAACAAAATAAGAAGCTTCCTTTGCCAGTAAATAAATACTAAACAAAAGTCGTTTTTGTTCGACCCAACTGGCCAAATAATTAATATATTTAAAATTCACAACGTTTCAACCGCAATTTCGGTCCTTCTCAAGTGATTCATCAAGCTATGCATCCTCAAATTGCGGTTGAAACGTTGTGAATTTTAAATATATTAATTATTTGGCCAGTTGGGTCGAACAAAAACGACTTTTGTTTATTATTCTTTAAATTATCCAATTAACGTGCTATATAATCAGATACGCTATATCTATAAATCTTGCTGGTATATATAAAACAAATTGTGAAATCCTGATCAGATAAAACAATATAATTATTGAATAATAAAGATCATTGAATCTATTAAGGTAATTAGAATACGTTTATTGAAGATAATATAATCAATGCGTCTGTATCGACACCTAAGATTTTTTTTCATCAAAAATTTTTAATATGCAATGCTATAATTGCTGATCGTTATGTTTCTGTGTATCGACATGTGTTTTATTAATTAAAAAAAACTCTAAATCTTACAATAAATCTCGATTTCGTTAAATCGTGGATCACGAGCGAGAAATTTCGGCGGAACACAATTAGCATGTGCAGCCTGTAAGAAACAAACATGGAAGTAGGGATACCACGCAGTGAATATAAATTAATTTCAGCCTACTTTTAGCCGTGCTGCGTTGCGTGGTGTAAAAATATTCGTTGGAAAAATTATGCGCGGAGGATCATGAATAATTTATCTCGGCTATCGGCGATATCGTGTCGTCTAAAAATACCTGCAATTGGCCCTACATGGACCCTAATTTCGGCTAACTATAGTTTCTCATTGATGGTACCAGACTAAATTATTTTCTTTATAAGAACAGATATTATATATATTCACGTACGATTGACTCATCTACTATATTAAGATTTAATTTATCTGAAGTTAGTGAGATATTTTTCAATAATTCTTTAATATGTGATCTTTTTTTACTTTTTATAATATAGTTATTAGACATCACAGACGCGCACTTCGCTCGCGCTACTTAGCTTTAATATTATACTATTACCATTACATTATTAATCCTCGGTTGTTACACCTCCTTTTTTTGAACATATAAAAAAAAAAAATTCTTTTGAACATGATGCTACTCAAAAAGTTAATTTTTTATAATGAGAATACATTCTACAATGTTTAAACTTAATTCTAGAATTTTTTGAGATCCACTTAAACTGTTAGTTTTTGAAAAGCATGCAGCTGTTTGAAAATTGGTTGGGGTCATTTTGACCTCGTGTCACAACCGAGGGTTTAACCCCTTGATACACGCACAACAACTGTCAAAATATACGATGACAAATGCTCACGAAGTAAGCACAGTAAGAGAATCAATCAGCATCGCGGAAAAGCGGCAACGATTCAATCTCTTACATGCCTTCTTTAAGAGCAAAATAATGAAAAAAAAAAAAAGTATTGAATGGTTTTCTGATCGTACGCATTGATTAATCAGTTAACGATTTTTAAGACATTTATTTCTATACATATAAAAAAAAGTAAAATTTTGGAACAGAATTGTACTATAAAACTGATTATGGATAACTGACATATCAGGGTAACGTTCATATCAGGTTGTAATGTACCAGTTCTCGTTAGATAAGTAGGTTATTTTTTAAATGTTTTTCCTACAAAATATATTACAAAGGATAGGTATATAATGCAATGAGAATAAAGTATATAGTACCGGAGATGGACATAAGATAAACTTGTACTTAATTGAAAAAGTAAGTTAAGCTAAATAGGCAGGAACTACAATGTATATAGTAATATAATGTATATATATATTTGATTTAATATAAATTATCCTCGTTAAAAAAAAAGTTCTCGTCCGATCACTGAAGTCAAGCAACGTTGAGCACGGTTAGTACTTGGATGGATGACCGCTTGGGACGTTACCACCCAATTTTTTTGCATTTTTATTATTTTTTATTATTACACAGACGCGCAGTACGCGCGCGCTAATTAGCTTTAATATTAGATCTGTTTTCTATTGCTGCACTGCCGAACTATAATAGTGCAATAAGCTAGAGAGGGACAAGTATCTATATTTTGTTTCACTCTAACTTACTGCAGTGTGCACGTGTTCAGCAGTGCAGCAAAATAGAAAACAGACCTATTATACTATTGCTATTACATTACACTATTAACCCCTTGATACATAAAACTGTTAAAATATGCGATGACAGATGCTTGCGAAATAAGCGCAATGAGAGAATTAATCAGCATGGCAATAAAGCGGTAACAATTCAATCTCTTACATGCCTTCTTTAAGAGCAATATACAATTTTCGTATTGTATTTAATACGAAATATTAAAAATTATTTTTTTTCCATAATAAAATATTTATTTCATCTTAAATCAATTAATTTTGTACAACGTGATATAAAATTTATCAATAAATATACAGATAGATAAATTATGAAAGAATCGGGTAAAACTGACCTTAAAAGTAAATAGATTATAATAATCATTAGCGCATTTTTTTAAAATAAATTAATTAAAATATGTTAAGTAATTGTCAAATATTTCTTTTATTTAATATTAAATTTTATTTAATTTAGTATTTAGTTAATGACACATTAAAAAATTTCTAAGTATTATTTTCTTTCATCGACTTATGCAATATTTATTCCTGAAAAAAGATACAGAGAGGCCAAACGCAGATCTTATATTCTATTAAATCTATATTTGGAGAAGAAATAAAAAGGAAAATAAAATATATAACTAAACATTACAAATTTTTTCTTATTATGTTATTAATTAATTTTTATATGACATATAAAACACAAAATATGTAATATTTTGCTCCAATTTCCATTGTTCATGAAATATGAACGCACTACAACGAAATTAATATAAAAGTTTTATATTTTCTAAAACTGTTCAGTTCTTTATACTTGTTACGGCTTTATTTTACTTTTTCTTCATTATTTTTTATCTCAACAATGAAATTTAATCAAGGACAATATGCTGCTTGCTTTTAAAAAAAATTGTCAAAATAACAATATTAAAAAATATTCCATATTCTTATAGAGTTCTCTCAATTGCGTTTCCTAAAAATATTATCTGTATATGTATATCTGTATAAGTGTACGTGCATTATACTTATATGTACAATAAACTTAATGGCATATCAGAATGAAATATTAAATCTAATTTGTTCTCTAGTCCATCCGTTTGATTGAGACAATGGATCTATGAGATGTAATTATCTATAATACTCTTTCAATAATCTTACAAAATTTTAATTATATTTTATATTTATGATTTTCATAAATCTATATATCGCCTCGGATTATATAAAATAAAGAATAATTCCACACTCACCAATACACGATGTACAACAGCGGAGTTGTAACACTATTGATCTGTAAAATCCAGACATAAAATCCAATTTATAACAGTGCCTATATATAAAGTAATCAATATTTCAAAGAATGATTATTGCATGCACTGAATTATTTATTTATTTTTTTACAGTAAGAATATATATGATAATTAATTAATTATGTAATTAAAAAAAAATTAATTCCGTAATAAATAATAAATAAGTAATAAAAACAAACAATTTCGTAACTTGCCAGTGATGATTAACAAATATATTTCAATTACATACATCGACTTAACTGGCCACAATTAAAACAAATCGCTATAATTACTCATTACAACTCATTAGTGATTTGTTTTAAATGTGGCCAGTTAAGTCGATGTAATTTAATATATTAAGTAATAAAATACTCATCTTATAGTTGTCTCGCCCCGAATAATTCGATGTCTCCCAGGGGCCTCCTGTTTGCTTTTCAAATTCTTTCGTTGCTTCTTCATAACATTCACTTGCGAGACTATCGATTAATTCTGACACGTTAAAACACTTCGTACAAGAACTTGCTATTATAGAGTTCCGACGGAGAATAACAAGGAAGAAATGGGATTACATGCAAATGGCATGCTTTATTATGCACAAAACGTGAGAATTGATTAAACTATTAGTTAATATCGTAAAAATGCTTACTTTTCGAAAAGTTATACAACTTATACTACAGTGCGATAACCGGATCAAAATCTGAATGAGAGCGCGGTAACGCCCTATGTGTAACATAGCGTGCCGTATCGCTTATAAACAACAAACATCGAGCGTACACCAGCCGCTATGAAATATTCATGGGAAATACTACGTATATATTGAATATTATATTTTTCGCGTTCCAAGAATTATTAATGTACGAAAGTATAATATTACTTTCCGATACTATATATATAGCACTACTCTGACTTGTCTGCGTATTTGTGCGTATTACTACACATTCTCTGTCTAAAAATGGTAAGCTAATTATCAAATTAAAAGAAATTCAAGCGCGATATAAAAGGTATTCAAATTTTAAATGATCAAAGAGATAATTATATAGCCGCAAATATTGCAAAGTAATAATTTATAATTCCTTTTTCTTAATATTTTATTTCAATTTCTACAGTAATTTCTATATACATTCTACATACTGTAGAATGAATAAATCATGCAAAGCACCCGCTTCGGCAAATCGCTTCGATACGTTTATACGAGTAATCGTCGGACTCGATTAATTGCGCGAGCGGGATAATCAATAGTTCTAAATAATCGTAGAGAATAATCGTACTTGGCATATCTTTTAACATTTGTCGCGATAACATTCCATTTCATTCCACCGAATAACGTGATGAAATACGCACGATTGCCAGCTCGAGATCCGAAGCGCGAATGATAGCCGATAGCGCGGCGACACCGGCGACCCTCTGGTGTAAACGAGCGCGTGCTGCTACGAAATATGAGAAATACCACGTACGCCGAATATTTTATTCCTTGCGTTCCACATGAATTATTAATGTATAAACGAAACGACTGATAATAGGGAGTTTTTGCAATACCGTTTTTCAGATACAGTAAATGACAATAAATTATACAGATACGTTCACCGTCTAAATTTACATTAGGGATTTCGTTACGGTAATCATGACGTCGACGGTAACCGTGATCCTTATTCTCTTAAAAATAACAACGGACGTTAATTTGAAAAGAACTACGGTGAACATATGATGTGCATGTGCAGTTTCGCCTTTCGATCGATAACGTGAATTTAGACGGTGAAAGTAATTATATAATTCAGATACGTTTACTGTACACAGAAAAAAAAGTGACAAATATTGTATACTTATTGTATATACGCAAACACTTGTATATACTTGTATATACGCATGAGAATGTATAATTTTGAAATGAGATTATATTGCGTTAAACTAAGAAAACTTGCTTGAAGTCATTTATATGTATAGTTAAGTTTTATATGATTCAATCAAGAAAAAAGAGTTGAAATAAAAAGTTGAAATTCTTATAAGAAGATTGCATATTCTTGCGTATATACAAGTATACCAGTGTTGATTTGACATATCTTTTTTTTTTCTTAAAATTGCAAAAACTCCCTAATATATCACGAAGCTTTCCTATACCAGAATTATTCGATCCGTCCATTTGCACATTACTGTATATTCCCTTCCAAAAATAGTAGGTAAGCTAATTACATATCCATCATATTAAATTAAAAGAAATTCAAGCGCATATAAGATATATTTAAATTCAAATCAAAGAGACAATTACCGTCTGCAAATATTGCAAAGTAATAATTTATAATTTTTTTTCTAATGCTCCGATTTTTACATATATGAAATAGGAATAGAAAAAACTGAAGAATATAATAGAATTAGAAAAAAATTACCAATATAATAAAAAAATGTGCAAATTAGAAATTTGCACATTTTTTTTTGCTTATATGACTCAAGAACTAATCAACCAAATTTTAAAGAATTATACATATATGAAATAGGGGTAGAAAAGATTGAAGAACATAATAGAATTAGAAAAAAATTGCCAATATAATAAAAATCAAACGGGCACAGTTGCAGCCAACAACGTATAGAACTACGTCCACTGTCACTAGTTTATGTTAAAGTATTCAGCGAAGGACAGTTGATGTAGGGCTACGTCAACTGTCCTTCGCTGAATACTTTAACATGAAACAGTGACAGTAGACGTAGTTCTACGTTGTTGGTTGCGGCACAATTGTTACTGTGCCCGTTTGATTTTTTTAACACTTGTTGCAATCACGGTACGTATAGTATAACAAGACGAAATTCGAAGCGATATGCGCAATTACCCGCCCATTTGAGATTTAAGGGGTTATCATACTTTGGTCAGCCTAAAAAGTGAAGGTCTTTTAAGCTTAGATATGCAAAAAAAGTAAAAATGCGATTTATTTCATGTTTGACAGTTGATTAATACATATTTTTAGTTTTCTAAAATTTTAAATTTTATTTAAAAATATTAAGATTTGAAGGAGATAGAATAAATTGTATAAAACGTGTTTTTTTTTACATGATTCCGCCATTTTAATTGTCATAAAACAGAAAAATCAATTTTTTCATTAATTATATTTTACTGCCTTCCAAGCTTCGTTTTCTTAAAAACTAATGGAAAAAAAGTATTTAAATTTTTTCATAATTTTTGGCACACAAATTTTCATTGTAGTTCTTAAACTAAAAATGTTACCAACAAAATCGTCAGTCAAAACATGGTTTCGAGAAAAATGCGTTTAAAATTTGACTTGTTTTTTCAGTTATATCATAAATTTTTTTATCTTACCGCTAATTATCGATATCAGGACCGGTTCTAATCTGAGCGGGGCCGGGTGCAAATTAAAAAGCAAAGTTTACATTTATATCATATAATTCTTATTGAAATATGTTACATACATATATACATATATTTCTTATTAAAAAAATAAAAACATACTGCTTTTACTGCGAGGCATCAATTATACTGAAATCAGTCTGATTGCTATGCTTGGCAGTTTTTCTTGCGATATATAAGAACGAAATAATACTTAATTAATTTTAATTTTGAACATTATACATATATAAGTAATAAATCTCCACTTTTGTTTTTGCACACAGACAAGCTTATCGGGCGTTCCGATTGGCTATCGTAGGCTTGGCTGGGATAGAGATATGTGTATAATATTTGCCGTATAGCGAATTCGGTCGTGGTTAATCCGGGGCCGATCTACCTAACCGCCCCGCATCTCGCACCGTTTGCATAGCGCCCTTAACGTCAGCCCTGATCGATACCTGCTCCATACAATGGACCTTCCTTTTTATGGGCAGCATTCTCCAAGGATAATCTAGACCTTCGTCATTCAATTCGGTTTTCTTTAATTGTACAGATAGAACGCCGTGCCGCTCGATCCGTTCGCATATTTACCTGCACGTTAGGTATACGAATATGCGTCAAACTCGAAGAATATTTTGAATATCCACTTGGAACTTTTTGCACATTAATTTTAAGACTTTAAACTATTTTTTTAGCAAAAAAATTTTTTTTAATTGATAGTGCGGCGCTTGTGTAAGCACGGTGTATTCATACGAACAAACGTCATATTCAGATATTTGCTAACCGCTATGAAATATAAAAAAAAAAAAACGCTGAATATTATATAAGTTCCAAATAAAATATTAATGTATAAACAATTGATAATATCAAAAGCTTTCCGATATTAGAATTACTAAATTTGTTTATATTACTACACGATTTTTTTTTGTTCATAAAGGATTTACTAGCATGATAAACAGATATATCAAACTTAATATTACTAATTAATCGCGCCGTAAATTCTAAGCACAATTTACTTTACCTAATCTTATATCTAATCACACACTATTCTGTGCGCAATGACGTGACAAATAATGAAATACGAATAAAAAAATACTTTTAATTCAACGTCTGAAAATACGAATATATATATATATATATATATATATATATATATATATATAGATAATTCTCAAGATAAGTTAAAGAGAAGAATACTCACAGGTTAACTTGGGTTAACTTATATCGAATTATCATGTAAGAAATAAATAAGATAAAGAATAAGTGCTTGGATATTTATTATAGGGCGTTTTCGCACAAAATTGACGGCAAGAATAAAATGTTTGTTTATTTTTCACATAATTCATCGTGTGTGTGTGTGTGTGTGTGTGTGTGTGTGTGTGTGTGTGTGTGTATAATTTAAAAATATTGAATAAATTTAGAAATATAATCAACTATCCCTCATAGCAATTGATTAAAAATAAGTGCATTCGGGGAGAATGTTTCTAATTCACTTTTCATTAAAAACTTTGTAAAATATTTTGTTAAATTGTTAAATTGTATGGTCAATTACAGTAATCCACACATTCTTCTTTTATATAATCTCCACGAGATAGAGAACGGATTAATAAAAATAATGTTATATAAAAATAAATATAATGAAGGTTATCGCGATTGACTGAGCATCGTTAACTATGCGATTGAATAATTATCTCGTTTCCCGCTTTTATCTGTCTGAAGATAAGATCCGCACGTGAACGCGTGTTCATCGGCTTGTTAATTGAACCGATGAACTGTATCGTTTTGAATAATAAATTATAATGTCGCGCGTTACAATCGACTTACAATTATACATTCGCAATCCAAACAAATATGCAAACTGCATCTTTATTTGTATTCAAGTCCTTCAAGTACGATATATATAACCGATAGATCAAACTCCAACCAAAGCAATCGCTCTCTTCCATGGTGGATTACTTCCACCATGTCTCTTCCCCCTTTTACCCTAGGCCTAGACTATTGCGTTCCTTTCGATTGCAAGGCCGACCGGCATGTTTTCATGCAGCATCAGATGAGCCTCTACGTAACACCTTATACCGATTGTCTCAGACATCAGACTTTGAACTTGCGAATTGCGATGCGATCACTTCCGATTGAGGTAATCAAGATGATATATAGGATTATAAAATGTATACAATCTCTTCATTTCTAGTAATTTATAATCAAATTAATTGTATATAAATAAGAGTGCAGGAAATAATACAAAATACCTTAAAAAGAATGTTAAAAATAATGAAAGGTACAATAAAAAGGAACGATAACGTGAATTATACAAAAGTCGAGATAATTAGATAATCATATTTTATAGCTGCATTTTTGTAAATTCAAAAATACTTCCTTAATTAAATTAGAAATTGAATTTCAACTGAATTAAAAAATGTAGCAAATGACGCAGTCAAAATTATACGATAATATATATTTCATCAAAATATTTGCTTTCAGTTTGTATCGCATTTCGCCAAAATAAAACCGTATCACGTGGCGTGACTCGCGATAAATAATGCAACCGACAGATTTACACATAAATTTTCGTGTAAATAAATTATCATGCGCGTTTATATCCAAGACTGTCAAAATAATCCAATGATATTGCGTGTTATGCCGGCACGATATTTGTCTGAAAATTGGACCGGGAAAACCTGTATGATAGACGCGAGATATTTATAATGAAAACTGGAACGGAAAAACCTGCGCTATAAGTGTGCGAGATATTTAGGTACCTGAAAATTCTCTGACGAGAAACCTACGTCAATGTATACTTAGAACGGAGTTTTATGAGATTTAATTTCTAATAGCCGAGATTATAATTGGAAAAAGCGCGTCTATGTATATTCCGGTTTATCTGATTAAATCGAACGCACAATACTGTTATTAACTATATATACGTAATAAGCTGACATGCATATGCACATAGATCACAACATAAACGTAAACAATGAAAAAAACAAAAACAGAGTTTAATTTAAGAAAGAAAGATATCATGCACAGTCGATTCTAGTTTACCGACATAATTTAACGCAGCGAAATGTCGAATAAGGTTACTCATAAACGAAAAGTCGCAGATTTAAAGATCAAATTTATACATATGTAACAGCGTCCTATAATCCGGACTGGAGTAGTGTTTTGATTTTTTACGTGTTCTTTTTTTATCTTCTTATTCTTATTAATGAAGAATGCCTCAAAATTTTGTATAATGACAAGTAATTTAAATTTATAATACTGCAGCAAGAATGTCAAGTATGAGAACTTTTTTCAACAAAGACGTTCCTGATGACATCAAAATATCTCACATCATTAATGAATAATAAAAGTAAAAGCAAAAGTAATAAAATTTGATTAATATTACGATCGGATTGCGATTATAAGTTGTTACCTGTAAGATATAAAGATTTTTCAACGCCTTTCGATAATTGCGCGTCCTCGATTACGGAATTAGATATCGGTTCGATGATGACGATAATCTCTAATCGCGTCTAAGACTGTACTGCAATACTTTTTCTTAGTTAATCGAGATATCCACGTAACATACGCAAGCTGCTATAATTAATCACATTATTTGACGTTAACAATAAGAACGTGGAAGAGTCTAATGGCGATCTCTGAATCGCCGCGGGTCAGAGAGACGGGAGGGGTAAGGACGTGCGATTAGGAATTATAAATCATTTTTCAAACAAAGATATTTTACAAAATATTTGGTATTTATTCAAACTATCGTACAAAACGATCGAAATATAAATTATATGAGAATGGTTGATGTGTGTGCGATATTGTGTAAATGTCAATCCCATGACGGTTGATAGCTAATACTGGTTTTGACTAGTGGGCCTAAAATTGACGGTTGTCGGCCGGCGAGAGGAATTTATCCTTCAGAGCCGTAGACATTCTGACGAATCTTAGGGTTCGAACTAAGAATGGGACTGCGGGAGGTCGACGACGATGGGTCCAGGTCATGAGCTGTAGTGTGAAAGGGTCCAGTAGACAATACGAGAACAGAAAGCCGTTTCTCTGCTGTTTCTTTTAACATCGAAAAGAATGTCTCTTCAACTAATTTGCAGAGGTCCGATTGCACACGATTAACGGCCATCTCCGGATTCCTATGGTCGCTTCAAAAATTCCTGACGGTGGCCTTCGAGCCTCTCCCCGATTCTTCCAATGACGCTATTTTTGTGTCATCTCGTACTTAATTGCTAATCTTCCGACTTTTCTTCCTCTCGAATGACCGCGTTGTTGGCGTGGGTCGAGAAGCGACGAATCGCCGCCGGAAGCCACGTTTTATGAGCGAAATTCAGTTCGTGAGCGAGATCAGACTCCGCGTTGCTTCTTCCCTCGATCAATCGCTCCACCAGAAGGACTTCGGCCGCCGGCAATCCGCACGGCGGGAAAGTGCGCCACGCGATACGTGCGTAACTTAAGTTAAACATCGTATAACTTGAATATCGATGGCACGGACAATCAGCTTGCCGTGCGAGAAACAGCGCGAGGATTCTCCTCGCGGCGGTCAGGAGATTACTTCCTGCCCCACGGGAGATGACCTCGATGACTGTGCGTCAACGTGTAGTACCGTCCGAAAGATCCATGATTGCCCTTCGAGCTGTCGTTGCTGCTGGAGCTACAGACACTCTCGGATCTCCGGATAGGCTTCTTCGTCGGGTCCAGCAGGCGATCCAGCATCTGACGGATCGTGCTGTGTTTGCGATTAAACGGATTGGTGTACATGATGCCGATCTTCCTCTCGAGTCCTCCCTGAGCGCGAAATCTGGCCGCGAATTTCTCGCGTTGCTCCTTCTTCTCAACACTCGAAAGGGCTCGCTCGAGATGCAGCTGGTGGAACCTCCAGCGATCGCCGATCCGTTAGCACTTGGCACAATTCGCACACTTTTCACTGCGACTGTCGCGAGACCAGAGAGATTAACGATGGTCGCGCCGACTTAAAACTTGAATTCAAAGCTCTCGAACGAATCGACTGTGTGCCGTATACGCTCTGCGAGTGAATGCGTGGACTATCCGGCCGGCCGGCTTTATATAGCCCCGGACACCCTGGTGCGTACTCGGCGGCCTTCGGACGAGCTCGACTGACCGACGTCAACTCTCTTGGAGTTTATGCGACTCGTTCCGAATGCACAGGTATTCGTGCCGGCGCGATCCCGCTTCAAAGTGCAGTCGCGTCTGCCGGTATGCGTGAGCGCCGTGAGGACGTGTACGCACAAGGGGATAGTCCGCACGTCTAATCCATTCGCGGCATCCACTCGTCGGCGCGACTTGTGGTAAAAAAATAAACCTCGAATCGGGACTTCCCTGACCGAAAGGAGACAACGCACTTCGAACTGACGCGTAATAAAAAGTTATGGTGTACCATAAGTTAACTGTTATAGTTTCGTGTCGCGTTAATGATGTTCGTCGACATTTTGATTGTTAAAAAGAATCATCGTGTAAAGAATGTTACAACAATGGACTCTTGAAAAATTTGAAATTTTATTCCGACTTCGATCCGATCTTTTTCTTAACAAATCAGATTAACTTAGAAAAATTAGATGAATTTTCCACACCAGAATATATTATACATAACCCTGATTATTCTGATGTGATATGTTGTGTTGAAGGCAATGTGCCTTCAGCACAATATGACTTTGCAATCTCGACAAAAAAATCAGATATAATAGGGTCATATAGCAATGAATATTATAATTGGTCCGATAAATAATGTCCTCATTCAACAGAATGAGAATAGGAATGTTATTGCTCTTCTACGGGATAGATATTTCTCGACTTTTCCGGAGTATAAAATTTACGCAACGGTAAACACCGGCGAGTAATTATTTATTACTGTGTTGAAAGCAATATTCTTTCACATTATTACGCGCGCAATCTCAGCAAAAAATTGAATAATCAAGTCATAATAATAGCAATGGATATAATAGGTGCAATAAATGACGTTCTATTCAACAGAACGAGAATAGGAATGTTGCTCTTTTAGAGGATACTTCGACTTTTTCGAGAAATAAAATTTTACACCATTACATAATGTGAAATCACATGTATAAAACCCGGCGAGTAATTCACTCGGAAACTACTTAAGATTTGCATATTAAGACGAGAAGTTTATCTAGTTTCTGGACGTCTTGCGGACGTCCGGTTAAACACCGGCAGAAAAATCCGCATTATTCTCATTCGAGTCATTGTACTACATTAACGACGTCTAGACTGATTTGTTTTGCTTGTTCACGTTCTTACGTGCATATTTATAGGTAAAAGATATATACATATCAAAGTTAAAGAAAGGTGCGCCAAAGCGAAAATATGAAAAATTTGAAAAATATGAGTTTTTATTATATCACCTATATGTTTACATGAATATATTAAAATTGATAATGTAGATGTAGTTGACACTCTGAGGTCGTTAAAAAATTCAAACTTGCAACATCTTCAAAATAAGCTTCTATATTTATGTCTTCACTTAACGTACCCGCGGTTTTACTTATCCGCTGACATTTTAATCGTTGCTTTAATTAAGTAATAATATAGCGTCTTGATGAATTAAATAGGTCGATTAAATTAAATCGAATGTAAAAAAATAAAAAAAATAAATGCAGTTCTATTTCAGCAGTTTTATTCTCATTCTAATTGCACAAATAGAAAATGCATGCATGTATAAGTTTGCTCTCAATGTTTTTATGCTTTTTACGATAAAGGGAGCGATACAAAGTATTCTACGTCATTGTTAGCCGCACCTATTTTTCTCATGTAGACAACAGACTTATTAAAACGATTCAAACAACAAGATACGAAGTCGTCAACAATGAAATGCGTGCTTCGACTATTCGTAGACCCCACACGTCAATCGCAATTACTCGAACGGGGATCTAAAGCAAATTATAGTAAAAGCGCGATACTGCATCTTCGGAAATTCCATTTGCACGTTGGCGCAGTGATTACAAAAATCAATGCAATTTGACGGAAAATTAGATATTTCTAGATATTGCTAAATAAGTGATAAATCTTAACAAGATATTGCTTAATCTCATTAGCGAAGCCGTATATTAACCTTTAACAAATCAACTTTTATAACGCCGAATGCGATTTATGATAAAAGAATAGTTTCAAATATGCAAGCTGTGCAAAAATTATGCACATAATTAATTATTTCTATCATTTATAATACTGTTAAACGATAAATTACTTTTTTCGAGCAAAAAAACGAGAATAATCATATATGTCTCATAGTTTTTTGAACGCTGAATACAAGCTCGTTTAAATCACATAAGAATTTTGAGAAATTTGCAGTTAAAATTGCGAAAATGACTATTTAACTCTATTTACATATTAGAGAAGTTTTATTGCAATCAAAATTAAGTATGTTATTAGGGCTTTTAGCCCTTAAAAGAATTAAAGTTTTGTCGATAACATTGAGTCTATTGCGTCAAAGTTGCGACTTACATAGACCATTAAGGATCTATGAAATATTTTTAAATTATGTTACTCAAAGAAGGATTTTAAGATAGCTGGAATACTAATCTGATGTCAAAATAGATAAATTCAAAATGGCGGAGCCAATAACGGATATCAAAAGTAAAAAATCAACAATTTTTATTTAAACAGTGTAATCATTCAAATAAAATACATGAAAAATGTATAAATATCATAAACACAGAATAATTAATGAAGGGATGATGATTAAAATTTGTCAAAATAAAATGTACTTTAGATCAAGAGTTAGGCAGAATCTTTATTTCATATAAGTTCATGTTATTTCATATAAAATATTGCAAAATTTAATAATAAATATTAAATATGGAATATTTACAATGTATAATTTTGTCCATGATAAAAACGACCCGTGATTTTTCTATATATAAGAAATAGTTATTAGAAGATCGCATTATCCCGTTGGCAAATTTCGAGGTCAAAGGCAATTTCCATCCTCAGAAGGATCAATGAGAAAAGAAAGAACGGCTGTTTGTTACGTTGGAATAACTCATTTACCAACGCACAAAAAAATTTCTACAGACTCCGTATAGCGGAATTCACGTGCTATGAGTAATTATGGTAATCAACAGCTTATAACTAAGCCGATCAGCATGATTGTTTTCGTGTGAATTAACACATGACTAAATACCGCGAATAGGTATAATTTTATTATCTTGTCAATCGATTGCGGCTGTAAACGCGTAACACGCGTAGCACGCAACTTTATTTATACGATGTAACGGAAGTTTACAAGCTTCTTAACAGACTTCCGAAAAAAATTATTACCATTAGAAATATTACGATCAACGTACGAGTAATAGACGATTAATAAACGATCAATTATACCACGCGTGGCCACGGTCGATTTGCGTCATCCACCTCTTTTGCGGAAAAATCTTATTACGCGGAAAAAAACTTACGGAGGTAAAAAAAACTAATTTCCAAGATACAAAGATTACACGTTACTTGTTTCTGGAGTCACGCAGCTCGAAGGTTCGAGAACTGTCGAAGCAATCGGTAAGTTCCGTTTTGTATATAAGGTAATTTACGCGTATAATAATTGCAAGAGCGAGAGTTGCACAATTTTGTACATTGTAGCTAATAACATGCCAATCGTACGATGTTACCGTACATGTATAACGTGTCACATGCATCGCGTGAGGCATGACGTTTCGTGCCATTAATAATGGATCCATCCAGACGCGGATCAGATGTTTGTTCGTTACAGAACAATCTGCTTCAGAGATAAAAGCGTCGTACGATCTCCACGAAACTTCAGCTTAACACTTGAGTGTTTACCGCCTATGATTGCGTCTCATTGTACAGCGAGACGTACTCTCGCGAAGATCTATACTTCAAAGAACCGCACGTGGCAATAATTGCTATATGTTGACACTGTCGATTAGCCTTAAAGTTAATTCTGAGCACACACATAACTAAACGTTCTATGAAACTTTAATACTTCTGAAGTTGCCAATCTTCATATCGCTTCGAATTAATTATTGTAAAAATAGAAACTATGCGATAAATGAATGTTTACATTTCTTCAATACTTGACGCAAGTTGCGCAATCAAACTTGCAAGGGGAATTTTTAATCTTAAGACGCAAATGTGTTGCGAGAATGCCGGAAAAAATGCTGGAATGAGAGTTCGATATTTTTCAAGTGTCCAACGTGTAGAAATAATTGCTCGAGATGTGCGACACGTGACACAAGATAAAGAAGGAAAGAAAAGCTCATAGTTTCATCGACCGCAAGGTTACGTGTTTAATTCGATTTCCTAGCCGTTGTGCCAGCTCTGAATTGCTATTATTTCGTAATCACGCGTTGAACGTCAGAAACACGCCTACGATGACATGGCACGCGAGTAAATGCGGAATACCGCATGGCGATAGAATTTATCGCTTGAACTTTAGCCCGGTGGTTAGCGCCGGAAACCGATATTTGAAGAAGAAAAAGCGACGCGACACGTAGCGATTGAAAATGCTAAAATCGATCTGCTAAAAATACAAACGATCCTCTGTAAATCGCTATATGCAGTATCGTTATCGTTATGTTGTCGTTGCGTAGCTTTTTTATCATCATTATAAGCACGT
Source organism: Temnothorax americanus (assembly GCF_048541705.1). Taxonomy (NCBI): domain Eukaryota; kingdom Metazoa; phylum Arthropoda; class Insecta; order Hymenoptera; family Formicidae; genus Temnothorax; species Temnothorax americanus. The sequence continues at coordinate 1,806,161 of NW_027509339.1, forward strand.
AACGACAGCATAACGAGTTACAGAATCGCGCTACGGGTCCGTTATCGGAAAATGGAAGCGCTGCTGACATTAGATCTAAGCTATATCGGGTCTAGCTAGGTCACGGGTTATCGTTTACATAAGCCCGAAAGAAACATACATGTGCAATTAAACAATTAAATTGCCTGATATATATTGCATATTTAAGATATAATGTAATTACACTTGTACCTCGACTTGTACGCGTGTATTTCTTCTAATACAAAATGCACACAACATACACTGATATTTATCTGATGCATCTAATTTCCTTTGAATAAGATATTTATAAGTAATATCCTTCTCTCTCTAGAATCTGAAAATCTAGAAACAGATACGACAACGAAATCGAAGAAGCGGCAAGAGCTATAATAAATTTTCGACATGCGTCCCGCATGTGTGACTCTGAGAAGAAACAGCCGGAAATAACTGATGTCTTTTATTACTGAAGTCACTATTGAATACTAATGCACTCTTACAAGTATAGCCTCGATGATACGGGCGATTATGGCGGATTATCTTTATACACACGCCTCATATCTAAAATCGCCACAAGCGATTGCGACCTTATTTCGCTGACCCCATTATTAACGATCGCAATCGCCACTAATGAACAGTGTGCTATCGTTAGATAAAAAAAACTCAGATTTCTTTTTCAAATATTAGGTCTCTATAACTGTAATGAAAACCGAAAAGTCGCCAGCTAATTTTCAAACGTTATCACTCGTATTCGAAAATGTATTCCACCGATAGCGCTCTTGATTTTGTCTTATGAATATGAATTTTATCTTAATCTCAACGAGCTATAAAATACATTTACACAAAAAAAAATTATAGAGAAATTACATTTGCATCAGTTAACTTCTATTTTCTTCTTCTGATGCAAATTGACGGTTGAAAAGAGTACCGAGACGCTTTAAACATTAAAATATTAGTATACTATAGTAAAAAAAAATATATCAAATATTTGTGAAAAAGAAATTTATCGAATAAAGTTTGACTTTACTATTATAGAAAAAGAGAGAGAATGAGAGATTTTAAAATTGTCTGGTTATTGATGCATGTTTTTCAAATACCAATTTTCAGAGATGAAAAGTTTATATATCCTTGCATTCCTTGCGATTCTAATTCACAAAAACTGTAGCTTATTATCGAATCTAATTCTTTCCACTTTTAGAAACGCGGACGAAAAGCAGCTTAGCGAATCGCTAAGAGGTCAATCGACGCATTAAATACCTATTGACCCTCGTAAGCTCGTTTATTGGTTTAATAGGTTGCATAGACAAGAATAAGTTTGAGCGTGTCTTTGCGCTCGAAGATTTTGACAAGCTGCTAAAGAAATATTTCACAAGCGCTTTCGATAAGAAAAAAAAACAGACTCATTAATCCCTCCAATAAAAATAATTTATATAATAATTGTGAAGATACATATTTTTCGCGCTTTAACTTTTTGATAAAGTCTATTATCATGTCTCATGTGATTGTAGTTACAATTAGTCAGTTCAAAAGCTTTCATGCATATTGTTTTGAAGCCAGATTATCGCGTTGCAGGTCGACGCACCAGACCGGATTAATCGAGCGGAATTTTTTCAGCGAGATACTCTGGGGTGGCGTGAAAAGTTTAAAGCGATTTGGATAAAACGAGCCAATCTCTCTCGCGCAAAAAAGTGGAAACGTATACATCTCGCCGTACATACATCTCTCCTTCGTAATTGTACAATACAACAGCTTTTTCCGAAGATTAAAATACTTTTTTTCTAAAGATTCCTTTCTACTCGGTGCCATTTTCTGATATTATATTTTTTATAGGTAAAATATTTTTCCCAAGAACACTTTTCCCCAAAGATTTAAAATATACAATAGTTTATTTTTCAAGATTTTTTTATGTATGATAATTTATGCTTGAAACTGATTGCTTTGTAGCTTTGAGACACACTCGAGACATAATACGTTTAACATTATAAAAGAAATTTGCACTTTGCCCAATTAAGGCTCCTGGGTATTCGCCGCGGCCATGTTAGATCGGTACTTAACGTCAGAAGCGAGAAATGACGCGCTAAGAATCCTTGAATGCCACTTACAAATAAAAGATATTAAGTGAAAAAAAAAAAACACTTTAGACTTAGCTCACTTATAAAATGTTCCAAAAACTATTATTTTCCCTTGACAGTTAATGAACAGCCGTAAAATGAATATGATACAAAGCCCAGTCATGCAGGCAGCGAGTACCGATAAGAGCCTTAAGGCCTTATATACGAATTGCCTCGCAGCACGTGAGATTTTTACTTCGAGATAAAGTAATTAGTTAGATAAAGTAATTAGTTAGATAAAGATATAATTACAAATATTTCTTATAAACAAAATATAAAATTATTACACAATGCGATTATAAGGCGATACATATTGCTTTATTGCCACGTGATTTAATCTTCCTTAATAAAATTAAATTGTAGACCGAGGTAATTTAATTTTCTTTAAATATAAAAATGCAGAAATAGTATATGCGAGAATTAGGGAGCTCTGTCAATTCTCGTATTAAATCCATGCATTCCCATGAATCCCGCGGTGAATCCTCACAAAAAGATTATTTACTTAAAAAGTAAAAAAAAAATACGCAGTTTGCAGTCTCGCGAGGAAGAGAATCCGGTTTGACAGATATTAGAATATGCGCGAAACTGCCAATAAATAAAAAACAAGTTTTTAAACTAGTTTGACGATCCTCGGCACACGTGGAGCCAAGAAAAAGAAGACGAAGTAGGGTGAATTAATATACATGTATAGAGATTGCGCCCATATATGAATATGTCCTATATGGCAAGATACAAATATATATATATATATATATATATATATGAATATATATATAATATATATATAATATATATATAAAATATATATATATACATATATATATATATATATATATATACATATATATATAATATATATATACATATATATATATATATATATATATATCCTATATGGCAAGATACAAAGTTAACAATATATAAGATTACATATGTCGTATATAATTGAACCACGATTTTGGTCTGTTTTGGAGTTTGCAATTCCTGCAAGATAAAAAAGAGACTTGTGCCAATTTCTCCATTTGATCGAAATATATGTATAAATATTTCTTTTTGTTTCTCGGACCCAGAAAACAAAAGAAAATTAAGACCATTAATATCGTTGTATATATATAATCGCGAAAATAAATTTTATAAATAAAATAATATCGCATCGCGCAAAGTGTTGCGATCATGGTGAAAAATCCTTCCACCATGGTTGCAAACAGAAATTAATCGTAGAAAGTCTGCTGTATTCTTTTTGTGTTTCAAAGTGCGCTATTGATACATTGCAAATCGAACGCTAAGCAAATTCGTCTCGTTTGCATCGGCACGCTCGATTAAATTACCTTGTGCGCACAAATTAACGTCAGTGTAATTATGATTAATTAACTTGCTGCGTCGTTGAAACGAGACGCACTTGTGTGACGCTTATGCGTTGCGGATAGTAACAAGTTGTCACCGCTTCTTACAATTAATCGACAAAAATGACTCGTCAAAATCGAAACTATAGAAACGTCTTCAGAGACAGACGAAACAGGATTAACATCCTGTCGAGTGTCAATCGATTTCTTGTCGAGTGTCTGGAATAGTCTGGATAGATTCTGCAGGATTTGTATCTCGCGCGTGTCTCACAAATATTTAATCTCAGTGTTCTTTAACTTATGTCCATTTCTATCAACGCAGATTACTTTTAATCTTGGTTTAACTTACCTGTCATCTTTTCCTAGTTCTAAAGGCCCAGTTTTTCACCAACGTCGATTAAATGTAACTTTCGATTAAACTCACTCTTCGTCTTTTTCTAGATGGACAGTTAGAAAAAAATGAAGAGTGAGTTTATTCGAAGGTTACAGTTAATCGACGCCGTTTTTCGGAAGAGACGTTAAACCGTTGGTCCAAAGGAAATGGTAATGGAAATGGATGAGTTGGGGATAGGGTTGGGTACGTCCCTTTAAAAACGCCCTTTAAGGCCCCTCGGGGTAAATAAAGTATATATCTTTATCCAGTTAATCAATGTTGGCGAAACTGAACCTTAGAGTTAGAAAAAGATAGAAAGTAAGTTAAACCGAGATCAAAGTTAATCTACATTGCTAGAAATGGGCATTAAAGCGTTATTTTTTCTTACTTTTAAATTTTCGACATAAAATATCTTTGCAAATACGCGTTGCATAAAATAAAATTTTTCTTGACCTAGAATGTGCTGTAGAAATTGGGAATGAGAGATTCGGTATATCTAGCGTATATTTATGAAGATAAAGCGTCTCCAGCGATAAATCATACAGTCGCTTATTATTCAGAAAGAAAGTCCTTTCAGTTCTCACGTTTATGAGAACTTTCTTTTTCGTTTTGGAATTTTTGACGCGAGAATTTGAGGTCTCCGAGTTTTGTACATTCGAGTCAAGAGCTATTCTCTATTAATCACTTGAATATTGTTATCCATTTTCTTCCGTCTATTCTGCGAATGCAAAAATGCAAGTAACGTTTCACGTGACGTCTATCCACAACGAAACGATCGATACGTGTGTCATTAGAAAGTCGTTAAATCGAAATCCAAGGCCAATCGTGATATGGGCGTACGTTAGGTAGGTTCCTGACCTACCCAGGGTGTGTGTGCTGAGATAAAGAGAGATGGAGAGAGAGAGAGAAATAAAAAAAAATGTTCCTGCAGGTCAAACACGTGCGTCAGCAATCGTAGAAACGTAGATATACACTTAGCCCATGCTCGTGTGATTCTTGAAGTTGTCATCAGGTACAGTTAAATTCTACTCCGCAAAACTTTAGATCCTTGACGAGATTCGAGAAAAGCAGCGCACCTTCAATCCATTTAAGTTAATGATCAACAAGAAGGTAATGTTTCACCTCGTAAATAGTGCTTTATCGCGCAGTAAGAAAAAAAGAGGGAAAAGCAAAAAGAAAAATGGGATAAACGAAATGACGTCGAAGGAAGAAACAATTGATCTCTGAACGACAATTATAGAGTACAGAAAAATATGTTTCTTGTTGAAGCTACTGACGTAGAGATATACGAGCGATAACACAGTTAAGTACTATTGCGATCTAAAGACGCGATTCGCATTGGCGTGAAATGTTGACAAAAACTATTGCCGACAGCGATGTGATATGTGACTACCATTTAAACGTAATTTCAATGTTTTCTGCAAAATCAATTGGCAGAGTGTTTATATTGCTAGGCGCAAAAAGTGCACTACAGAGTTTTCTCGTAAATCATGTTTATCCAATCATGATTATCTGTGTCATATTAATAAAAGAATAGTTATCAAGTTATTGTCGAGATATTAAGCGACGAGATAATGTGCAACAATGCTTTTCCGGTAATGATAAACTGAGTTGAATCTTGGAGACAAACATAAATCTACATCAGTGCGATTCTGCAAAATATCCTTCGAATGGTTTTTCCTCGAAAAAATGCGCTGATGAATATTATTGATAAATGTTTTTTCGTTATTGTTTCAATAAAGAATAACATTGTACTTCATAGTTTCACAAATTTCACATCAATTGATTTCATCAAGATCAAATTGTCCGTGACATAAATTTAGAAGATATGCAGAAAAATGTTTGACGGGATTTAAATTCTCGCAAAATTTCAGAAACGGGAGAGTCATACATTTAACATTTCTTAGCTGGCATAAAGATTGACAGTTCCTTAAGGCCCCCGCACAATGAAAAATACAAGGAACAAGGAACAGATATTAGCAATTAGGACTGAGGAATCAGGAATAAAATTCGATCCACAATGAAAAACACAGGCAACAGAAACAGGGAATAACACAGGCAACAGATTTTTAACCTATCGGAAGCCGTGTATCAATGCCACACCAGGTTTATTCCTGATTCCTTAGTCCTAATCGTCCTTATATTTTTCATTGTGCGGGGGCCTTTATACTTTCAATATTTCAGTATTCAGTAATGTATAATTTATTTATTTCAAACGCTTTTTTATTTATATCATATATTTCTATAAGCTCTATTTTATCATACTTTTCCAATTGCCGGATAACACATGACTTATTGAATGCTCGTTGATCAATCGAGATGACGAAATTGGACAAGAAACGGGAAAAAAAATTAAAACGGAAAGATATAACATAATCATCAATTTGTATCTTATAATTTATGTATCTGCTTAATTATAAACATATTATGGGAGTGGCAAATATTTGATTAATCAATATATAATTACGATAGTGAAAGTATAAAAAATCTTTTGTATACGTTATATACGATATCAGCAATCCCCTTATCCTTATCAGTCTCTTTTCATTCGCAACAAAGGGTGAAATTAAAGTAATTTTAGATTCTGCAATCTCTACGAGGGGCTAATGATATTGTTGAACCGAATGTCGCGACAGGGTCGCAAGTGCAAGTGTACTGCAAGTACTCGCAACCTTCAGTCTAATCTAATGTTGCAACAGTTGGACTCGCCTATCATAAATCACTCGTGCGAACGTCGCTCTTATTTTTATCGAAGGTATAGACATAACGTGATATTTTTCACGACTATGTGGTATGTCGAGCACTTTTCTCTTCTTTTCTCTGACTATCGCGATCATGTTTGCCATTATCATATTGCCTCCGTATTAATCAAATGTAACTTTTATTACGATACAATTTTATTCACCTTACACGTCCTCTATTGTATCTCGATAACTTAATTTTAAAATTTTACATCAATGGATAATCGTATATACTTATTCGACGAGTATTATCAGCAAATCATATTTTTGTATATTAACTGACTATTGAAAAGAACTTATATATATGGAGGAATAAAATCCAGTAATGTATAATTTTTTCTTCCTCTTTTAAAACTCTTTTACATACTTATATATGGAGGGGTAAAAGCCATATAGTGGTGTAAGTCAAATATTGACTCGTGTGCATAGATGCAATCTATACAATATACAAATTTCATCTATGCACACGAGTCAATATTTAAAAAAAATTTGACTCACACCACTATATGGCTTTTACCCCTCCATATATAAGTATGCAAAAAAATTTTAAAAGGAAGAAAAAATTATATACATATTACTGGAAATATATATTTTTTTTTCTTGTATATAATCCTTTTAAAAATAGTATTATATCCTTTTAGATAATATATTAAAATCAAATTTCCTTTCTAAACAAAAGTGTTAATTAACTCAATTCCAAGGTAACGTAATAATTTGCAAACGTAAGATTATTATTAATTAAAATGCGGCAAATTTCGGACTATCGTAAATTTGTCACTCTGTTACACTGATGAAAATCGGCAGAAAGATCGGATATCACAGATCGAGATGAGAACCATGAATGATCTGCGGTGACGCGCGCCGCGCTGAGTAAATAATTTTATTGACAATACGCACGAGCGATCGCAATTACGTATATGACGTAAGAAGTGACACTTTGACTTTTGTTGGGAAGTCGGTAATAACTCTCTTCCTTCCGACTAACGGTTCTTTCCCGTACGTTCGTGATAAAAAAATGCGACAATTGTAAAAATCTATTACGCGGGGAAACATCTGTATATCGAATATGTATCTTTTATTATATCGATTTAAAAGTGCCATTATAATCAACGTGCGCGATAATAATGAATTTCTTCTTGGACGATTTTATATACTTAATCATCATTTGACTCGATATTTAATACATGCAAAAAAAACACGTAGATTCAATTTTCCTTGAAGTAAGTGGCAATTTCTTTTTTTTAACTCGTTTTTCTCGTTTATATAATGATTTGTAGGAATTAAAAATAACTAAATAAGTTATTCTCTATGTAGGAATTAAAAATAAGGTCATTTTCTGCATTATGCCGTTGCGAAACCTGTTTTTTTCTCGTTCCCTCATGATATTCTCTCTTTGTAATCCTAACGGCTATCTCGATTAAACTTCGATTAACTTATAAAATAATATCTGTATAATTTTGTTGTTTATTAATTTTTTTTGTTTAACATATAGATATAAGATTATTTTTGACGATATTGATATTAGAATTGTAAATGAAAAGTTCCAAGAATATTATTGTTAAATAGATTTATCATCCTCCGGCACACTGCAATCGAGCAATTGTAAAACAAGATGCATAAAATCTATTAGTGAAGAAACGCTGTGCTAATGGGCAATGCTAATTATATTTAGTTACTCATTATTTCGCAGATAATATATAGGAGGAATTGTGCAATAATCACAATTAAATCGAGGGCATATTTCAGAGTCTAAATAGAATTTAAGATCATCAAATTAAACTAATTTTTTAAATTACTTTATATTATTTTATAAGTAGACTATTCTACAAATTAAATTTTTATTTGTTTCATGTTTTACGTACCATCACAGCGTAAATATTTCATAATATCAAATATCGCTACATTCTTTTCTAAAACAAAAATTATAGAAATACTTTTTTCTTTTTATTTCAAGATAAAGATATTTAAACTGTTTAAACACAAAGATATTTTAATACAAAAATCAAATTGTCCAAATAATTAAAGATATCGCAACGTTAAATTTGAGACAACAAATTATTTAGTTAAAAATGTTGCAATTATATAGACGGGCAATTCTGCCAGTTGAACTAATCACTAATTAAATTAATGGTTTGGTCGAAATTACTTTAAGGTTTTATTTTGATCAAACTCCGATTGATTTTATAAACTAATATCTGTATTAACTTTTTAACATAAATAATTATTAACTTTGGTTGTTTAATACATGGAAAAAAAAGATTCAATTAAAGGACAAAATACTGCTAGAATGTTTTTAGCAATTCTGCCAATTAAACTAATCACTGATTAAGTTAATCGAGGTTTGGTCGAAGTAGTGAACGACTTCTCAAGCAAATATATTTGTTAACATGGATAAAATTATTACAGATAGAATTTTTTGTTGGTTAACATATAGAAAAAAATTAGATTAGGGAATATCATGACGTAGCTAGAAATTTTGCAGCGAGCAATTTTGCCGGTTGAATTATTCACCGATTTACGTTAATCGGAGCTTGGTCGATATCACGCCCTAAATCAATTTCGGCGCTTCTCATCGCGTCGCGCGATCTTCGCGACGGAGATTGAAAAATCGTTCAAAAGATTGACTCACCATATCGCTACCAATCGGGATTGATAAACGCCGGGAAAATTTACGATTCATTCTCCGCTCATCCGGCTGGCCGGCAACCATTACCCGCCATCTTACGGATTTTCCGGGCGCCAAACGAACACGTTCGGCAACGCGATGGCGCGATATCTCGTTGCGGTTTCGCCGCAATACACAAGTTGTTTCATTGTTTCCCTTGAAATGTCGAAATGTTTTTTTCCTCAGGCGAGTCATTCTATTATACGGAAAAAAATCAGCGATTCTCATTTCCGGTTACTCACACCGAAGAAACCTCTTCCTGGAAGAGAGACAGACAAGATTTGAGATACATATATATATCTTCTCAGAAGAACCGACGTTAATATAATAATCGATAATAATTATCACCGGCTTTATCGCGACATTCTTCTTCGACAAAAAGCTACCGTACGGTCAAATCGAAATGAGAAACTGGAAATCTCACCTCGAGGCAGACAGATGCGCTCTTTCTCGTCGCGGATCCCGAGAACGACTTGAAGTGCGCCGCGTGCGCGCGCGCTCGACGAGGTTGGCAGCAGTGCGCGCGAGATTTGAATCGGCACACGCGTTTTTTTTTTATTTACGATCTGTTCTCTGTAGTACCGCTATGTTGCACTTTCTGCACTTAAAATGAGACACACGAATAAAGACTTCAGAGTTTAGAGGTTAAATAAAAAGAAAGAAGAGACGAGAGAGACGAGATAAAAGGTGCAGAACGTTTCAGCCACAAAGAATAAACGGAAAGTCGGCGGGGTCGGCCCAGTCAGCTGTTGATTGCGGCTTTCTCGCGAGGCGAGAGGCGAGAGTGGGCGAGAGATGGAGAAGAATTCGTTCGCGTCGTCCTCGAATTATTTCGACAGACTGCGGTGCAAGGCGCGCGAGATCGACGGAGGCATCGAGAGGCTCGCCGAGACCTGGAAGACGCCGCATCTCCTTATCGGCGGCTATGCGGAGCGCACGGCCGAGACCAATGCCTGCCTGGAGGAGTTGTGGGAATCTATCCGGAGCACCGGCGTGAGTACCTGATCGGCCTGATCCCAGAGATCGCGTTAACGAAACTTCAACAGTTTTTTTTTTTTACGTGAGATAAAAATATCATAAACCATGCGACAGATTACTTTTGATCTTTTTATTTTTCCTGAAAAAGTATTATTAATTGACATTGGTCCTAGGAGGCCTTCACGCGCTTTTCTCTCATTAAAATTGCACGCATTTAAAAATTATATTGCTGTATGTATTGATTTGTATATTTCTCTTAAAGTAATAAATTACATTTTAATTTTGTCTTAATTAAATCCAGGATCTTGACTTTGAATCTAAGAAATAACTGAAAAGATTAACCAAAACCAAAAAGAAGTAAATTATTGTTAACAATTTCATCGAGTCAATCTAATAAATATTATAACACATTATATTATTTTATTATTTTCTCTTATAATCGCTATATAAAATATAAGATTTGATTAATCAATCTAGTAAAAAAAACATTGCATTTTTATAATTAAATCCTTGGGTCCTAATCAAAATTTTTTTTATTTAGACCGCAATTGATATTTAAGGATAAAAAGAGTTGCTCTTTCCAAAAATCTAATCGCTGATGGGATGGAATATCTGGAAAAGAAAGATATGAAAGTTGGAAATAGAGGCGAAAAGAAAAGTGACTTTTGTCTTTTTACTGATAAATATTCAACTAATAAATGATTTTACTTAGCTTTTCGAATAGAATTTATGTTATGGATCATTCAAACAATAATTATATCAATTTTTTTATACTCAAACAGGTAGATGGAATTATTTATTCTATCTTTTTTTCAGATATCCTACTCCATTGCCGATTAGATTTTCAGAAAGAACAACTCTTTTCACTTTTAAATACTAATTGTAGTTTAAAAATTTGCATTAGGACCCGAGTTACAATGATTTAAAAGAGAAAAGTTTATGGGGGACCTCCTAGAATAATTTATTTAATAATAGGTTAAGGAAATGATCATTTATCTAATTATAATTTCATTTAAGAGCGTTACAAATTGTCATATTTCTGTTATCAAACGTTAATGTCGTTGTATTGTAGGACGTTATTATTATTTATGCTTGGAATCATGTATAAAATAAGATATCATGAGAAGTAATGTATTTTTTACTATAAAGAAAATTCTGAAGTGAGCATTTGATTATATAGTGTGCAATTATTCATTAATAGAATGCGGCAGAGAAACTTAAGTCGAAGTTGGAGCCATCGTTGGACGAGACAGATCAGTTGCTGGAGGAGTCACAAGCAATTTACGAAGACTTGAAGGGGCAGTGCGACAATTTAGACATTGTTCTAGCGGAATATGGCTATCATTATGAAGAGAGTAACGGCGGTTCAGAAAATCAGTCACGGTACGGTATCATCGCTTATGTGTCCAATCAATTGATAGAATAAGTTTTCGATCCCTGAGAGAGAGATTGTTACTGTGCATTTGCAATTTTACCAAACATACTACAAAGACATAGTTGCCGTGATGTTTTCTTCTCTTTTAGAAACGTTAGTCAGGATTGTGCAAATGACAATCTTTTGACTACTGAAGAGATGCCCGACATGGAAGTCGAGTTTACGCCGGACTTGACGTGGAAATGCAAGGCTAAATCCAGAGAATCGGACAGTTTGAATGGGAGTCAGAAGAATCCGATCAAGGGTATCGCGACGCCTGTAATCAAAAGTCTAAAGTCAGTTCTACAGTCAGAGATTCTTAATAGGAAAGGCTCACTTTTAAGCGACACACCTGTGCAAGAATCAAATTACTCGAAACAAACTACAAAAGTATTGAGAAGATAATCTTGATACCGTAAAGTTCTTAAGATTAGACGGTACTACTTCAACCTTCGTACGATCGAAGATTACCGAACAATTTATGCGAACCGATAACAGCAGTAAGTTTTGCAAAAATCAAGGGTCACAATTGTGTCTTGCACTTATAGTATATTCCATGAATAAAAACTAATATATCACTGAAAAATAATAAATATGTTTTCAGAACTTGATATATACTTTCTGCTTTTCCAATTTCTCAGCGACATAAAGGAAAGATGTGCCTGTCTAGATAAACGATAAAAATAATGATTAGAAAACAAATATAAAGTAATTTATAATTTATTTTAATCTTTCTTGAACTATATAAATGCATATGTGTTTATACATCGTTACTATATGAAGCTGAGTTACTTTAAGGTTACATTACAATTTTACTACCGTTACGATGTAATATATAGAGTTAGAATTAAAATTAAAATAGAAGAAATTAGTTTTTACGGATTTTTATACATATTTTTTGTAACAAAGAATTTTGTAATTAAGAAGTTTTATAATAAAAAAGCATACGAAAAAAATTGAGTCGATTTTTACTGTGCTGTAAACAATCCTGCATGGATGGATGGTGGAAGTGGAAGCAATCTTAACCTAGACTGAAGAGACTCCTTAATCCTTAACCAAACCGACTCAGCCTAACCTTAAAAGTGCGAAACTATTGTTGAGGAGTTGTCAAGAATGACGCATTAAATTCTCGTTATTGTTTGACAATATAAATTTCCAAATTGCTGATTTTCATTCCAAGTTGGAGCAATAGATAACATATTTTATAATGAGTGAGATAAATATTATTAAGATGTTTTTTAAATGTGTATACATTTGTTCCGTATATTTATATACACGTGTTTACAGGAAATAAGAATCAACTTTGTCAGCACAAAGACGTCTTTGAACGAATGAATTATTTATATCAGGTACGAATAATTATGAAATTTGTCATCCTTCAATAAGTGATTTTTACTTACCGTATTACAATATCCAGATAGCATGCTGATGTTATTTATCGTCATTTTGACTACAAATGACATCAGCTTGTTGAGTCAGCTACCTGAGTAGTTTTTATCTGATGAAATACGAGATACTTTTGACGCTATTGTCATTTAACATTTCTTTGCAGGCTAGTCATCTAATGGCGTTAAAGAATCGAGTTGCGGCGTCTTACTTTGGCAATAATATGGTAGCTTGTGCCAAGAAGGCAGTATTACGCATGTAAGTTTCTAGATGACTCGTCAATCTTCTTGGGAAAAAAAGGTATTACTTATGGAAATTGTATTAATGATTTGTTATCTTAGGGAACCAAATTTGAAAAGAACTATCTGTAAATGCTGTCAAAGTCCACTTATACCTGGAGAGACAGCCAGAGTTAGATTAGTATCAAAGCCTGTAAAGAGCATCAAATGGACGTGTTTAACTTGCATGAATACAAAGAGATATCCTACGAAAAAAGGATACAAAATGTGGCTCGATCAGCCCGAATCAGTGGTCGAGATGTTAGATTTTACACCAAAATCAAAGAATAAGAACAAACAGAAACCTGGCTCTGGAGACACTCCTGAGAAAGTAAAAGAACAAACTAAAAATCACCCTACAAGTTGATCCATTTTGTAAACGTCAATATACAAGCAGAGAAAGCCAATCAAGCTCAAATCAGATCCACTTTATAGACTAGTCCAAGATCTGGTGTACGAATATTTTTTATTAATGACTTACATAAAATATGTTACAATATTACAATAAATTTGTAATTAATAAAACAGATACTTTTGCTAACTGGAATATTCATAACCATCTAGTAATATCATGATACCGATAATAGTTTTACATTAAATGTTCTTAGAAATAACTCGATCGTAAGTTAAGTTACTGCTGTTCTCGAGTAGTTGCGATACGTTTTTATTTTTTATTTTTTTAACGGAAAGTGGCATCCGCAGGGAATTCCCGAAGGTCACGATCTTTGTGTACTCAGCCGAGGACGGTTTGTGAAGTCGCTATTAAAGTGTAAAGTCGACACGGTTTTTTCGAAGGCAAGATTATTTCGCCGCAATGACACTGGAATTCGCTGCGAGCGTCATTATACTTCATCTAACTATGATATGACTATGTCCGCCCACCGCCAGCGACTCGTGCAAAATCATTACGAGTTTAAATGTTAAATCATCACACTCATGCTCGGGCGCAATCAAATCACAGTTCAATCGGAAAGAAGAGAAAAATATCAGTCATTTAAATGTACTACCTTAAATAAATATACGCTAGTACGAAATTAACGGTATTTAACTTAAAAACTATACGCGCTATCTCGATTATAAACGTCCTGTTGTGCGTGTAGTAACAATGGCGCAATTGTTTGTTCACCGAATACAACAACCGCATCCGTGTAGATGCCGAAAACGTGGCAGTGATCGTTGTAGAACATCCGTACGAGATGCCGTTCGTGTTTCGAACGCACGCGTACGTACCCTTGGAAACGCATAAATACTAAACTAACGAGGAAAAATAATACGAAAACTGGGCTGGACGGAATCTACACATTCACTTATATACATATATCTGTCGTGCCAAGCTTCGGTCGGTAGAGTTATCTCACAGTATTCTATTTTATCTAGCTTATATTCTTTTCTCTTTCTCTTCTTTTGCCTTTTTTTGATTCTCCTAAAAAGTAGACTCTAACGATAAAGTCTCAGACGGGACCCCAGGTTGGCAACGCACACATATATACATGCACACACCAGCTACAGGGATTAATTACTCCAGTAATATTGACTGTGTCGTTCGTCGTCACTCTTCATCATGAGTCCTTTCGCAAGCTCTCGGGGAAGAGTCTGAACTGAAGAAATGGCAAATGGTCACGCAAGTGAGAGAGAGGGCGGATCTCGCGAATGTCGTGTCTCGTGTGTTTGTGTGTCGTGTCGTGTCGTGTCGCTCTTCTCGTACATGCGTCTACTCGCAGGACAAACCCGACCAATATCTAACTCGGTTATTGTCAAAGAGGTGTGTGCATGCGAGTCGCCCGAAGTACGCTCCGAAGAGGCGCGTGCAGTGAAAAAGAGCCGCGGACAAAGAGGTACAACGTACGGCGACGGAGCTTATTTTAGAGATAGAAAGGGGAAGGAGAGGATGGGCTGAGCGCGCCCGCGTATCAGAGCTGATTTATATTAGTCCCGAAACGAACTGGGGCTGGCCGTCGCGGTCGACTGTCAATTGCGGCATCACGTTCGGGGAAGGCTGGAATGTTGATCCTTGAAAACCCATTGCCGATTCGTATAACTGAAACGTAAAATGAAAAAAAAATTCATATCCACTAAGCGTGATACTTTTTTATATGTATTTGTTCTTGAAACAAAAAGACACGCGGAATTAATATAAAGCAGATATTCTATATATCTATATATAATGTATATATTCTTTTCGTTACTTTTTCAAGTCGTGTGTCATTGATCGTTGTAATTTTCATTCATGTTACGGCTAAAACTATGATCTCAGAAAGAAAATCACCAATCAGAATCTATCGGTGTAACGAGGCCTGACGGTCTGTAATGCTCATTAGCTTCATTCGACTAATCGACTTACATTGTGATTTCCTGGAAGTGTCGTGTAATCCGGCGTGGTCGGACGATGCCTGTTCGTAGGCAATGGATGCTGGATGGTTGCGTAAGTGTTATCTTGGGACGTGTCACCCATGCCGACGCTTACGCCACTGCCGCGTCTCTCGCCGCCGAGACCGCCCTCGGGCTCGCTGAACACTTGCATCGTTAACTCTTGCTCCTCGTAGAGCTTCAATTTTCTACAGTCGAGAAAAATACCTCGTCATATATCTTCGCGTGAGACCAATGCGTGTGAAGAAACGAGACTTACTGTTCGATCCACAGGGGATTCTCCGTCGTGTTCAATTCGTCGATGATCTGTTTCTTAATTAGGCCGTCCTTCTTACGTATATCATTTGGCACAGTTATTACCCTGAAACATCATTGACGTACATGTATTGGATGTATAAGTGAGAGCACAATTGGAGCCTTGTTATTCTTACCAATGGCGTAAACAGCAACAAACTACTGTAACAGTGACAGCGCCTACGAGTAAGACAACTAAGAGAGCTATTAAAGCAGCGAGTGCAGGGTCGAACGGTTCCTCTTGAACTCCAGCATATGCGGGCTGAAATAATCATAAATTACATATATTTCAATAATTATAATATTATCAGTTCTCACATCACAAAAAACTTAATTTATACAGTTTACAATTATAAATAAGTAAACATATTTGTACAATCGCGATAATACTCACCACGACATTCTCTATGGCAAATCCGGCGTAGTAGTGCTTTAAGAAATCGTATTTCGCATCAATAACTTTGAGCACGTGGGGTATCGGCGCGATGGTTTGAGTTTTCGGTTCGACGACATGCAAATACATATCGCACCTAAAAAATAATTTCATATAAATTGTATGTGATATATGAATATTACGACAGAACAGATTGGAAAAGAATCATATATCCGTGTGCAATTACCATTCTCTGCGGATATGCCCAGAAGCGTCAACGTGATATCTGATATCATCCACTACGACTCTGCTTTGCGTGGCGTTGGATAACTGCGAAACAATTTCGTCGCGCACGCTGTTCACGTCTTCCGGAGACCGGGACAATATGACACGTATTAGCTGAGATGGTTCAAACACCCAGACCTTAAGAAAAGATAAAAATTACTTAAAATGACGAAATAAAGACAGGTATTTGACGCAGCAATTGTGTCATGTGAAAAATTTTATAATTCAATATGTTAATTATTAATAATGTTATGTGTTAATATTAATAACTAATATCAGAGAGAAGACTGAGAGCGGCCACGCCGGCGATCTAGTGCAATAGGATGTATCAATTTGCAGAATGGACGATGATACAGGCAACAGACACAGCATTTGTTACGTTGGAAATTTTCAGCATTTCTGATTTCCGTTTCCTATTTCTAATGAGGGCCTTTACAACCACAATTTCAGAACTCACTAGAGTTGCCGGCGTGGCCACTCTCAATCTTCTCTCTGCTAATATCAAGTATTAAATTATAATGACAACTGTAAGAAGCTTACATGAACTCTGGTCATCGCATATCTTTCTGGAATGGCCGTCTCCTTGGCGATGACTTCAACGATAAATCTATCTTGATTATACTCTGCCATATATCCGCTCGTAACGAGTTTGCCGTCCTGCGTGACGTTGAATGGGCTTGGCACTATTGAGCCGCTCGGCTTTTCTGAGCCGTATTTGTAAAGATTCGCGCTGGCGACGTAGTAATGAAGAGTACCGTTGTCACCGACATCTAAGTCGGACGCGGTTACTTTGGTCACAAAATCGTTTATATTCGCCATGGAATTTACGCCGGCATAATAATCGTTGCGCTCGAAGATCGGCGGATTATCGTTCTCGTCTAGCACAGTTATTGTTACGTTCACGTGGCCGTGCTCCGGATTGTGAGTTAACGGCCGACTGGCTTGCGTGGGATTGATATAAAGATCGGGATCGTTGGACGCGAGAATAGAGAGAATGTATTTGTCTCTTGTCTCGCGATCAAACGATTTATTCGCATAGATACTTCCGTCAGATTTATCCATGTAAAAGGCATATCCTTCGTTTCCTAAAGGAGCGAGCAATACACGTAAGATACTTGAACCTTCAATTGCGAAAATATATATTGAAAATTAAAATATCGTAAAAAGACTAATCTTTCTACCAATTTTTTATCAAAAAATAACTGTCAAGAAATTATGAGAAGTATAACTAAAAGAAAAGCGTAATATATTTACCTGCTTCTATGTAGTAGTAAACTTTGGCATGTCTGCCCTCGTCTTTATCTTCCGCTGTAACTTTGCCAATGAAGTAACCCTTCGGTCGATTCTCAGACACGTGAAAATTATACTCCTCGTAAAATTGCGGCACGTTATCATTTGTATCGACTAACTGAACAGTTAATAGACGCAGGGTCTCATACGCCGTAGGACTGCCATGATCGGCCGCTACGAGAACAAGCTGAAAGAAAATGTATATAGAATTACAGTCGTCTCGTTAGAAAATAATTTAACATATTACTCACTTCAAATTTGCTTTTGATCTCGCGGTCGAGGATAATTTTCGATCGAAGTTCTCCGGTCTCTTGGTCTATAGAAAATTCCTCGGTTTCCTGAACGTTCCTATTGCCGACTTTTAAGTGATAGCTAACACGACCATTCTCGCCGGGATCTCTGTCGATTGCTTTTACAGTTAATATTAGATAATTCGGCACACCTGCATTCTGAAAATTAACCGGCTATTAATATATATTTCGTTATAATAAATTCATATTTCATATATTTTAATTTTGACTTGACTATAAAATCTATATGCTCTTTTTCTATTTTCGATGCAAACAGGAAACATTTTTATATGTACATACCTCTGGCACTTCCACGGTCGCGTTTGTCAGTTCCGGCATCACAAACTGCGGTTTATGCTGATTCACAGGCGTGACTCTTATATCGACGTAACATCTGTCCGAATGTGGACCATTTCCGGCGCCGTCGCGTGCTTCGACCTCGATCCTATAAGAACCGGCTCTGCCGAGGAGGGCGGCCGCGGGGTACAGGATGCCCGTTTCGCGGTTTAACGAAAACGATTCATTCTCGTTTCCGTTAATGATTGTGTACCACACTTCACCGTTTGTTCCTTCATCTTGATCTACCGCTCGTACCTTAAAAACATCATAATTTGTTAATTTTATCATAAGCCTTGAAAAATTAGTTAATAAAAACGAAGAATATTGCAAATTATAAACATTGAAGATTAAAAAGTATGACTTCTATCGATATTTTCTCTATGAAAGGTTGACTTCAAATTTTATATATATTTTTTCGGACATTTTCCATATTAGAGAAGTTTAATTATAGCCTCGTATATAATTTAATGAAAAAATTTCACGTCTATTTGTGATAACAGTTATTACTTTCGGATTGTTCTCTCAACGTGATTTTAGTAATACCTGCAAGATGGGTGCCGGCGGATTAACGGACAAATTCTCCGCAACGGAAGCTCTGTAGCTGTGTTGTGAGAATATCGGTCTGTTATCATTCTCATCAATTAATTTGACAACCACCGGTACGGTAGTGCTTCGACGCGAATTTACATGGGCGCCGTCACTGGCCATCACCGTTATAGTGATTTCCGGTGTCACTTCTCTATCGAGAACCGTAGCACCGCCCACAGTGATCTCTCCGGTTTCATGCCCTAAAAATTGAAATAAGATCGTGTAAATAATGAAAAATTAAACGCCATATATCATTATATATTGCTATGTAACACTGTATAAAAATATTTACAAAACTAAAAAAAATATTTAATTTTCTTAGTTTTATTTTTTACTAATACAATGCAATCGATCATGTTTGCTAGCTTACCGATGTTAAAATCAGCAGCATGTTCGCCAATCAGGCTGTAGCTGACATCGCCGAAAGGTCCCTCATCGCCGTCCGTAGCTTTCACAACGGTAACGCGAGTGCCAGGTGGAGAATTCTCTTTCACCGATGCATTGTACATGTCCTTCTCGAACTTCGGATCCTGATCATTCACGTTGATCACGGTAACGGTAACTTTCGCAGTCGCGGAAAGTTGCGGCACTCCGGAGTCGTAAGCGACCACTGTGAATTCCAATTGCTTTGTTTCTTCGTAATCGATCACCTGACTGGTTCTTACGATTCCTGTGAACAAAGGCATCACATTTGAAACAGACGCACTCTTCCCAGTAAAAAAAAAACAGATCTGGTGTCTCGCATTCATTAGGAAGCATCCAATTTATTATCGATTATTTCTATTATTTCGTGATTTGTTTATTTCTTGATGCAAAGAGTATATATGTAATAATATAGATCAATAAATTAGAAGCTATTAAAACATTCTCTACTTACAGAGAAATTATTTTAAGATTCCTTTAAATACATCATGTATAGTAAAGTGCTGCTTTAGCGAGCAAATTGATTTTCGGCAGTGACTTTTGGAACATGCTTACGTGAAACTGACATGGGGATTCGCGATGAGCAACTTACCGGTAATATTATCAATATTGAAGTAAGGGCTCGGCGGATCGATGGCGTAACCCGCTATGTTACTATCAGCGTCTGTTGCCGTGAAAGCACCCACGACAGCGCCAGTGGGTTGCTCCTCTTGCATCTCTATCAGATACCGTGAATTTTCTCGGGTCCACGGCTTCAGAAATTCCGGCGCCATGTGGTTCACGTCGATGATAGTGACTACCAGCTTGCCTATTGAAGATTGCACGATGTATGTCAAGAATGACAAAGAATATTTTGTATCATCTTTTTGAAAAATATATTATTTACCTCGTCCCTGCTGCAATGTGGGTGCCGTGGTGTCGCTTACGACGATCGTAACGCTTACCGTCGCCGCTATATCACGATCCAAGGCCCGAACAACGGAAACCTGTCCGGTAGCGCGGTCGACCGCGAAGAAATCCTACAAGAGCGAAGAAACGTGATAAAAAGATACAGATAAGCTATGTACGAAGATAAGAAAATATTTTAAAAATAATAATATAGTACATTATATAAATCATATAAATTATCATATTTTATATATCTTTATTATATATTATATAAAAATTATATATATATATATATATATATATATATATATATATATATTACATCTTCTATAAAATACACAATTAATCAAATTACGAATTTACGCCAAAAATTCGATTTTCACGAGAAGATATATTATTTACTACACGTATATATAAAAGTAATTTCTTAATCTCTACACGAATTTATGTTGATCTAAAGGCTTTCAAACGTGATTCAAAACGAAAATGTTTCTCGTACTTTAAAAGATTTGCTGTCGTTGACGCGCTGGCCATTTCTGTCAATAGCGGTGATTGGCTCGGAAATGGCGAAGTTCAAAGCTTCGAGATTCGTGCTGTCCGGATCGGTGGCTTTCAATGTTGCGAAAACGGTACCGATTGGCGTGTCCTCCGTAACTTCGGCCCGCTGCGTTTCGGGCGTAAAATACGGGGCCTTGTCGTTGCTGTTCTCCACTTCGATCATTAGTGTCGTCGTTCCGGTCAGGCTCGGAGTTCCTGGAATGAAATACGAGGGGTCGTGGAAATGAGCGTGGAGTCACTTGCAACAATTTTAGCGATCAATTGTTAAATTGCTCTTTGCAAAGTAAAAAATTTAGTTCCTTCGTGCAGAGTAAGCATTGACACGAATGTTACCATTGTTTAATTTCTCCAATCGTTCGTGATGATAATGTTACCTTTGTCAAACGCTATCACTTCTACGTGATACGTGTTCTTCTCGTCGTAGTCCAATTTTCGAGACACCGTGACCACGCCGGTGGTCTCGTTAATAGCAAAGTCGTCGAAAGCTCCTTTCTGTATTCTGTAGACCAGCTCGGCATTGACTCCGCTGTCGGCGTCCGTCGCGGTCACTTCCTCCACTACAGTTCCTGAAAAGTCGAATGCGGTCAACTACTAACTTAAACACGATTAGTTCACGGAAAATGGTAATGAAATGGCCTCGCGGCGAGAAACGCAAGTCCTCCTATAGCGGATGGGCATCGTTCAGGGCAGATATCCCATATCCGATGACCTTTTGATTACACCCGCGAGAGACTGCTCGTAATTGCGCAATCGAGGACACGCACGATCGTCGTTAAGCGTAATCCAGATACTTACCGATCGGAGATATCTCCGCGATGCTGGCCGTGTATATGTCGTGCGGGAACACGGGCGCGTTATTGTTAACGTCGCGCACGGTGATGTTGACGAGCGCGGAATCGACGAATATGCCGTCGCTCGCCTGTATCGTCAGAGCGATCCAGTCGTGAGTGGCGTTGGTCATGTCGACCGGGCTCTTGATGGTGATCTCGCCAGTGTCCGAATCGACGGCGAACAAGCCGAGCTCGTTACCGCCCACCAGAGCGTACGTGATCTTGGACGTCTTGTCCTTATCGCGCGCTTGCACCTTCAGCTCGGGCTCGAATTTCTCGGCACCCTCGTCCACCACCGCGCGATACTTGTCTTGTAGGAAGCGTGGCGGACTGTCGTTCGCGTCCACCAGGCTGATGCGCAACGAAACGCTCGTTGTCTGTCCTTCCCCATTGTCGTCCGTTGCCTAAAAAAAGAATGTCACGTATTTATAGAATCTTTGCTGATTTTCTACGCCAGTAAAAATAACTGAATTTATTTAAAAAAATGCATGGAGAACGAAATCCGTTTTAGATAATATAAATTTAATCAAACTACATAATTCGATCGACTCAATTATTATCGCCCTTAATTTTTAAATTTTGTAATACTATATATTCTAAATATAATATTTTATAATGCTATATATTAGGCTTGTTTTAATTGTTGATATCGCAATTGTGAGGGCACCTTGTAAGTGAGAAAATACTCCGTCTGCTGCTCGTAATCCAGACAGGGCGACATGCCGGGCGTCGGGCAGGGCGCGGCGGTGATGGTGCCGGTTTTCTTGTCGATCGCAAAGTGCTCCGCGCCCTGGCCAAGTAATTGGTAGACTATGCCGGCGGTGCCGAAGCTGCGGGACAGAGAATCGCAACGTAAATGAAGGGTGAACGTGCTTTGATGTCTCCCGGGTACAAAGCGCGTGCTTAACGAGCCCTTACCGCCCGCTGTCGCGATCCTTCGCCGTAATCGTTATAATTGGGCTCCCCGGGGCCGCCGTCTCGGACACCGTAGCCGTGTACGTGGGGCTCCCGAAGGAAGGAGCGTTGTCGTTTGCATCCGTGATGGAGATCGTTACCGTCGCCGTGGACGAGAGCTTCGGGTTTGTGTGGACTTCCTCGGCGACGACCTGGCAACGATAATCGCCACGTTTATTTTCCGCGTAATTTTCGCGCGCCGTTGTCGGCTACAATTAATTGTCTCGAAGAGAAAGAGAGAGAAAGAGAGACGCTACGACTCGATATCTTTCTAATTATAATCATATATATCATATATATCATTATATCATATATATTTGTAATAATTATTGTACCAAATCATAAATAAATATAAAATAATTATTAATACAATTATTAACGATCAAGTGAATTTTATTTTAATCGGATTACGTTACATTTTGCATTCTATATATTAATTCCTATTTATTTTAAGTCACCTCCCGGCAGAGAATTATTCTCCCTTTGAAGAAGATATTGATTTAATTTATCCAGCAGCGTCTGTAAAAACTAATTGAGAAAGGGCGAGAGAGAGGTAAATGCCTCCAGCTCCACTTACCAGGATAATGAATTTCCGCTGATTAGGATTTTCGTAATCAAGCGAGCCATTGGTAACGCGGATGTTCACGGACGTGCTGCCGGTCGCCAAGACGGGCTCCACGGTGAACGCACCCGTTATATCCTCCAGACGCAGGGAGAACACGGAGTTTAAGCCCTTAAAGTGAAAACGCCACCGTCTTATTAATTCCCATTCGCGAAACACGTGCGGGATTTCCCGCGACCGAAAGAGGCGAGGCGAGTTCCGCGTTGCGCGCGGAACAATGGAAAACACGTTCAACACAATGACCGGTCAATACGACTGCGACAAAATAATGATTATATCCGATCGAGGCTTTATAACGCGTTATGAATTATTTATCCATGCCGTTCCATATTGCGCTCGCTACCATTAAATACGCGGGACATTTATAATAACCGAGTTAAACACGCACGCGGCGCTTTTCCGATCGTTCGCTATTGTTCCCCGCGGGAGCTTTACAAAAAGCCGAATATATTAATTGTAAATGTTACGTACATTATAGCTAGGCGTTTATCGCGCGTGCCGGATTAACCCTTGATTTTACGATGACGGATTATTGACCGCGCGCGCGCGCGCGCGGACGCGGAAGCTGCGGGCTCCGGTCCTAATATTTTTCGCCCCCGAGAATCAAGAGAGAGCGCGAGTCTTGCTCCGCATTCGGGTTTGAACGCGCGCGACAGGTAATATCTATCGATATTAAATCGGCGCCCTGGTGCTCACCACGTCCGGATCTTTCACCGTCATGTCCAGATGCGGCAACGGCGTGCCGTCCGGCACGTTCTCCGGGATCTCGATGTTGTACTCGCGCCGATTGAACGTGGGCGGCTCGTCGTTGACGTCCTTAATCGTCACGGTCGCCTCGGCCGTCGATACCGTCAATTTGTCGTTGCCGGGTATGCCGTCGATCAGCTCGCGGGCCTTCACGATCAGCGTGAGCACGCCCGTCGAGTTCTCCAGCGCCTCTCTGTCCAGCGGCTTCGCCGTCCTCAGCTCGCCCGTGTCGTCGTCCAGTAGGAAGTAATCGAACGGGTCTGCGGGGAAAACGGACGGTTCGTGATGTTTCGACATTCATGAAGACCTTCTATTGTTGCACGAGGAAGCTCGTGCATGCGCAATTGATTCTGTAATCTCATCGAGTCGTTTTACCCGAAATTCTGCGTTTTATCTGTCGAATCCTCAACAGAATTTCGGGTAAAACGTTCCTACTCCCTGGGAAAATTAGATACTGTTATATACTAGGTAAAAACAGAATTTTGCGCCTAAACGTTGTCATTATGTTTGTTTCATCCATGAAGAATAGAAATATCTCTATTCTTCATGGTTTCATCCAAGTCTATGCGGATAAACTAACGTTAGTTTGTGGAAGTTCGAATCCAGTTCGGATGAGAATACGATTTTGTACTTATGATGACAGCTTAGATATGAAGGCTGAGGAGGAGGAGGAGGAAGAATACTCACTGGTGACTAATTCGTAGATCATCTTCCGCGGCATGCCCCTGTCGCCGTCTCGAGCCTTTACGGTCATCACGAGAGTCCCGATGGGATCGTCCTCGCGCACCACGCCTGTCAGCGAGTCCAGGAATTCCGGCGGGCTGTTCTGAATATCCGCCACCTTGATCTCGACACCGGTGGTCCCATTGTTCAGGCCGTCCTGCGGATAAAATTCGCACGTTCGAGCCGACTCCGGTGCGGTTTCCTTTTGTCCGATCGAGAGATTCGGAACATGCACGACACCCTGACTCCGTTCTCACAATATACACACACACAGTCACGAATCTCCATACTCTTAATTTTATTCTTTTCGCTTTTCCTTTCACATTTCTTAACACTAAAATCACCGAACCTATATCTATTTCTACCGAAGAAATCAAAATGAAAAGAAAGAGAAAAAGAACAAACAAATTTATGAAATTAAATATATTTGTATGCTTCAATCAAATTCTGAGAAAATTTCAGAAATCGTGATATTTTAAAAATAAATAATAATTATTTAAAAATATGTCAAATCATTTTGACCCCCTTAGTTCTACTATTAAAAATGTAGATTCATCAATCATAGAATATAATATAGGACTGTATGCGGAAGAAAATTGTCTCCTAAAATTTACCTTCGATTAATCATGCTTTTCTGGTGTTGAGAATAGAGAAGAGACTCGAGAATTAAATATTTAAAGTCACATGTCACTCCGATTTGATTTATCAAATATTTTTCTGATTAATTATGAGATGAATTTCTCGAGGCTAGTTTCGGTTTATAAACCAATAATATAGAACATTTAGACTACTCATCCTTTTCGAGAATAAAACGTTCAAATGCGATAAGATTTATTTCGCACAGTCGTGAAGTTTCAGTCGTAATTTACGTGTCCGTTCATTTCGCCGCTGTAATTATGCGCGCTATCGCGAACGGGACCATCTTCTTGCACGGCAAAGGGGATGGCACTTCGGAGAGAGAACGCGTAATTAAAATCAATCTCCGCTGCTCTCGCACACAGAAAGAGCTCGTCGTTCGCGAGCGCACGAAGTGTCGCAAGTAACCGCAATTATCTCTTTATCTCGCACACGCGAACGCGCGAGGACGACATCTCATATTGGAGCGCGCGCGACGTTGATTAATTAATCCTTGCAGGGATCCCCCCCCCCCTCGAGAATCCTCGATTATTGAGAGAAATCCACGATTTGGCTGTAAGAACATACATATTAGCGATTTTCGGATCAATCAGTTTTAAATTCCGGACTGCCGTTCATCACCGGCTGAATGGGATAATATTCTCAAGATCATAATATAACACTGTTAAATTCATAGTGTCAAATTATATTCAATTTGAGTCATTTTTAATCATTCCTACACGGAGAGAATTTTTTGTTATATTTTACCCTTAAATTCACTACAAACTTGGGACAACTTGGGAACCAAGGAATTTATACAAATATATACAAATATACATTTTAAAATCAACGTGATAAAAATTACCAAGCAGATTGGTAAAATTTAAAAAATTATTGAAATTTTCTAGATATATTTTAGTAAAATCTCGAGTAAAATTAATCAAACATATTTTATATTTTAATGTAATAAATATTAATATTTTTTATTATGGTAGATATTAATCAGAATAGCTCGCACATAAAATTCTAGGTGGTACACGTGGTTCCACAACTACCATGATTTCAGAGTAAATTTTAAGAGAAAATTCTCTCCGTGTATAGGTCATCACTCCTACTCAATATGTCGTTAATTTAACTAAAGCATTGCAATTTTAATGTAACTAAATCAATGGCGAGTCCAAATAATACTGTTTTCCGTTAAAATAATAAATTTCAATACACATGATAGTTAACAATAACAAAATGTTATTTAACTCAAAATATTGGTTTAAAGATCCTTTAATATTTAACAGTGAATAATTCTCATATTTTGGATTACAAGACACATATGATAGCGCGTCGCAAAGAATATTAAATTCAAATAGAAAAAATTAGAAGAGATTTGATCTGCAATGTAGTCGCTACACAGCAGCCGACGTTGCTTTTTTTTCTCTTTTATTATACCTATATGTAAAGATCTGATGCAAGGATTGCGGGGCAACGACGCGTCGGCGAGAGAGACGAAGATCACAGATCGCATTTAGCGCTAAATGCGCGACGAGAAAACGCGCCATTACATAGCTCGTAACGCGCCCGCGTACGGCGGGCATATATATTTACTGTTTTTCTTCAATTTCGCCGCTATATTCCTCAGATATTGCGGCGAAAGGAAAATACCGCGGAATCGATGTACGGGTGAGAAACCGCATCGATCATACGGGCACGTTCGCGGTGTAAGACCTAAATGAGCTCAATGTTTGCCGGTTTGCGCGGCGCAACGTACGTTTTCGCGTACGAAAACGCATATAGTAAATCACGATTCCCTTTTTAGTTGGCACACGGGGAGAGAGAGAGCCGGCGGGCTTAGACCTTTTTCTACATATATATGTGTTTACAGTGTATTTTAGCGTATCGGATCGGAACGACGTCGCGCGTCGACGGGAATCAAAGGGTAACCGAGATAACTGAGGTTTCCTATTTCCGGGCACCGGGCCCGCCCCGCACGGTCTGCCTTTTATCTGTAAACCCTTTGAAGTCACGTAAACTCGATAGTGTTCTTCACGCTCGCCGGAGCTCGCGGAGTTCATTTTAAATAATATGAAGCCTTTCTACCACGGAAGAAAGCGCTTCGATCCAACCGGCGCTAAAGCTTCGTGCTGCATATACGAGAGAAAAGAATTCAGATTAAAAGAAGGTCACGTTTAATATGTATAACAGACGCAATCTCCAATCTGCTAAAATGGGACTGTAGCGTCAGAGAGAAAGAGAGAGAAACGCTGTTTAAACGTCGTCATAGACGTAATTATCGAGAAACGTTCGAGCGTTAATTAACGCTGCCGTGCGAGAATCGCTCGTTTTGCCACTGAACGGACGGTTGGGGTTTAAGCCGACCCTGGGCCGACAACAGACACACGCGGGTCCGTCCGACGCACGTCATTCTCCGCGTCCTCGTTAGTTCGCAAATTCGCCCGTATCCCGAATTCGCCCGCAATCTCGCCCGTGTTACGGTTGCGCATCCCGTTTACGGACGGGCTTATATCCGACGTGTTTGCGAGAAACGGGCCGATGCTTGGCTTTCCTTCGCGGCGCGCATAATTAGAATCAATCCACGAATTGAGGGAAGGGAGGAGAGAGAAGGAAAGGGAGAGAGAGAGAGAGGGGGGGAGGGGGGGAGAAATACTCACGCTCGCTCGCAGCAGCAGCTGATAGAAAGGCCTCTCCCGGTAGTCGAGGGGTTGCCGCAGCACCAGGGCGCCCACATACGTGTTCTGGCTCCTCTCGACGTTGACGATGCCGAACTTCTCGCAGGCATCCAGGAACTGCAACAAAAGTTGAGCGTTATTGCGCTAGTATGAGTTAATCGCAACAAGTATACGGCCGATTGCCTGGCATATTCGCCATTTTGGCGACGTATGAAGCCGGAATACTTCGGCAAGTATTCGCGAAGTTTTAGCGAGGATCCAACGTTAATTAACCGATTTGTCGTTACATTGAGTCCTGCATCTAAAAGTTATGGCACCTTGTCACTTAATTGGAGCTCTTATGAAACGCTCTATACGTTTCGTCAAATTCGCGTATGTACACTGAGAAAAAAATACTTTCTACTTTCACTTTCTGTGAAATAAACTTTACATTCCACAAATAAATTTTCAAGTATTTTTTTCTCAATATGGAAACTTACAAATCTATAAAACCATATTTGTTAAATCACACAGGAAATTTAGAAATTGCTGGCGCAATTTTCATGCGTGTCACGCTCTTTGAAATAAACGAAAAATATTAACGCGGATCCAGACATCACCATATAAATGTCCACAGATTCAAAATAATTCGCGTTAAAAAATCGCGCGTGTCTCCCCAATTTATAATAAATTTCTGGCAAATTTCGTGTTTGCTGGGAGCGGTCGAGTTTGCCGCATCATCGCCGCATCGAAGCCGCGGATCGTTAATGGAAAATTTCACCGTTGATTCCGATTTCGCGTATGATTCGCGCCCCAGAGTATTCTGAGCACTGGTAAACATTAGTTACGCTTAATGACTGGACGCAATCGCGTCCTATTCGGCCAGTGCAGTGCAGCGCCGCGCGTCGCGTTTTCGCGCGTATAACGAAAACGAGGGAGGGCATTAAAGTTTGCCGCCGTAAAGCCGGTGGACCATTAGTTAAAAGGTTTTACGGTTTTATTGGTCGCGCCTAACGGCTCCGACCGGGAATTTATCGAGCGGATATGACGTAGAGGGTGGTGCGTTATACGTACTAATATCCCGCCGCGCATCTTTCCCGGGAGGAGCGCGAGAGAGAGAGACGGGGTGCAGAAAGAGAGAAAGGGGGGTAAAGCCAGGAGGCTGCAGGCAGATAATTTTAACGGGTCGCGAGATGATATACGAATTGCATCTCTCTCTCTCTCTCTTTTTTCTCTCGCAAAAAGAAGAAAAACGCGAAAGCGATACGTTGCGCGGTTTTTCCCGTCGACTGAATTTTCGGGGCATTCCTTCCTGCCCCCTTTTTGACGAAACGAACGGCGCGTATCGCATAACCCATTGCGTGTTACATCGATCGGATCGGAACCCAAAACAGAAAGCGGTTTTCAACAGCAATTTTCCACGGTAACGCGTTACAACTTTCCGTAAACACGATCCTCGGACGTGACTTAAATTTTTCACAGACTCGCGCGGGGTGCGATGGAAGCAAAAACTTGATGGAACCAACTATCCGAATTGGATTTGTGCTGAATGAAATGTTTAAAAAAAATTACGTTTCCGGATATCTCGGTATCTAAAATAGATTTTCGACGATATATTTCCTTTCCGTGCGTCGAATCAGCAGCTTAAAATGTAAAGTCGCGCTTTATTCCAAAAGTGGGGTATTTCCTGCATTTTATACGTTATTTAATTGTTTTAATCCTGCTACGCACACTTGATATTTGACGATATAGTAGGGAGAAAGGCGAGAGAAAAAGAGAGGGTAGCGATGTCTCGAAAAATCGTGGAGAGATAAGGCTAAATTAAACTCACGTCTGCATTTATAATTGTAAAGCGGGATATAAGTATCGCGCTCGCACATACTGGAATATAAACCCAATTTCATCGCCGGTTAAGCTGCCGAAGAAACTGCTGAATTCACATTCTCCTACGCGAGAGGACGGTAATAAAATTTCTCCTTATATACGCATCGGAACGATTATTAAATTTGCGAACGCGCTCCGTTATGCGAGCGCTACTACGCGCCCGCTCGCGCGAAATAGGCCACGCGTTTTCCGCAGGGGTTAACGTCGGGCTCCACAACGATGATTGCGAAAGTCCGACTATACTACCGGGAACTGGCTGCCGCCGCCGCCGACGTCGTCGACGAGTCCTCAGCTCCCTCGGGCGTGCTGCTCGGCGTAGCGAGACGAAGCGAGGT
This sequence comes from Temnothorax americanus, assembly GCF_048541705.1. Classification (NCBI taxonomy): domain Eukaryota; kingdom Metazoa; phylum Arthropoda; class Insecta; order Hymenoptera; family Formicidae; genus Temnothorax; species Temnothorax americanus. The sequence continues at coordinate 1,836,512 of NW_027509339.1, forward strand.
GAGACGAGGCGAGGCGAGAGAGCTCGGCGTTTCCTCATTCCCCTCCTTTCTCAGCCTTCGAGTTTATTAGTTTATTACAGGATACGAGAGGTGGATAACTTAATGGAAAACTGGTGAATTACAAAGCGTCTCGGCGCCCGATATTCCGCCTCGCCTCCGCCTCGTCTCGCGGACAAGGGGAACGCTTCATCCGAGCTCGCTCTTCATTTACGTGAAACACCGGCACTTGTACATCTTTTATCACGCTGTGCAACCAACTGCATCTCAACGAGGGAGCGGCCCCGTTGCAGCCCCCGATCCCGATACTGCCAGCCCCGCGTCGCGTCGTGGAGACCGAGACGACGGACGCGGACCGAGGACTCCTTAATAAATCCTTTGAGCGGAAAACAACTCCCTCTCTGTGTGTGTGTGTGGCAGCCTGTTTATTATCCGCTTTCTTTCGCGCGGATGCGACCGTCAGCGACGCGATAGCAGAAACGAATTTAGAAGGGACCTTTTTCATTTTTTTCTTCTCATTCTTCTATCTTTCTTTTTCTCCGAACACCACCTGTATATACTTTGCGATAGAATACATAATTTAATTTCGGTACCGATTGAAAGTAATCGAGAAGGCGGAATTTTCAAATAAACACAGAGAAAAATTACATCCCATATCAAGTTTACGAAATAAACCGCGCAGCTCGCGGTTTGCGCGGTACTCGAAATAAAAAGCAGTATAGCATATATATTAGCGGGGAAATTGTTACATGAATCCATGTGGGACCTGTCAGGCCTCATTACTCTTTTACTCGATCAGCAGTTCGGAAGAAGAGAAATATAAGGGAAAAAAGCGACTCGCGTTTCTTGTCGGAAAGCGCGCGCTTCGTAAAGATATTAAGTCGAGAGAAATAAAGAGATAAAGAAAGGGAACACGCTGTTGTTCTCCAGGTAATTCTATCAACGACGGATTTTCCAAGACGATGGATCAGAAGGGCACGGCTCGTCGGTTGAAATTTTCCTCCACGGGAAATCCCACGTGGAATAGGGCGGCAAGAAAATTCGATCGCCGCGCCGCGCCGGGGAGAGACCGGATAAAAGTATCTTTCACGGGACATTACCGCGCGCGCTAACGCGTATTAATGACTCACCTGTGGCTGCGGGACGCACGTTAGATCTATAATGTCGCCCAGCAGGTCAGGGTCCACGACCCTGATGCCCGGCAGTATGGTGGAGCCGACCGGGGTGTCCTCTTCGGCGACCGCCTCGTACGGCACACCCAGGAAATGCGGCGGATTATCGTTCTCGTCCAACACGATCACGTAAGCGTCGACGCCGACGATGTTCGGTTGCTGCCCCGCGGGCACTTCGTCCTCCAGAGTCACGCGAAAGCGTATCGTGTCGTTCTCCTGGAAACAGAAGAGGAGGAACTCCGCTCGTAAAACGTTGCAAAATTGAGCTCGACGCTTTCAGCGCGCGGGAATTATGCCGTTAACTTTAAAGACGGTTTAGAATTAACTTATAAAAGGACTGAAGCTTAGCGTTCTTAGTTCCAAGTTCGAAAGCGTTAATATTTTTGTCTTTAAGCTCGAAAACGTTCAATTTATGCGTTTAAATTAAAGGTTCGGTGCAAGAGCGGAGTAATTCCATAATTCAAGTATAAAGCCGTAAAACGGACCTTAGAAATTATGGATTTAACCCACTTTTCGCCTAAATCTTCTTAACACTTTGATTGCCAAGCTAATTTCGAGTATAAGTTTTGGGAGAACCAAGCTCGAGAAGTATGAAGTCGTATATATAAAGTATGCCAGGCATTGTCGATCGCTAAGATATATATGTTATAGTCAAAGCCCGAAACGCGGGCATTTCTAGGATTGACTAGTCAATCCTGGGGAACGACCAAGCGTATTGGTCAAAGCCCGAAATAAGTTTTGCGTTTTGGCTTTTGACTAGTCAATCCTAGGAATAACTAATACTGCTGGTCAAAGTTTGAAACTAAGAAAAATCACTTCGGACTTTGACTAGTCAATCCTAGGTGTGGCTTAATTCGGACTGTGTGATTGTTAACAAATAAAATCAAGATTTTTTTTACTAAATTAAGTTTTTATTATTAACATAATGTAGCTTTTTATTTACTTTTTTACTTTTGTACATAGTTTTTTCTCCTTAAGTTTAAAAATGGGTTACACGACAGTTTACCGAAAAAGTAGAGGGGATTAGTAGCACCGCGTAAGTATAGTAATCTGTTAAGTTAATTAGAAGAAGCCTTTTTTAAAATATACGCGCACGAATAAAAAATAATCAAACCTTTTTGACACATGCGTGATAATGAAAGGACAGTATTTGTTATTTGTTTTCAAACTTCTATGTAATCTTTGGTATTTCTATTTTCTATTATTGTTAATTTTGTACAAATTATCAAAACTAATAGAAAAAAAGAAAATACAATTATAAATATTTTATTTCCTTTTCTGTTTTTAATTTTCCTTTTCAGTAAATAATTTATATTGTTAGAATTGAAAGAATCGGTCTAACAACTTCTCCAATTACGTTGCATATATATATAAATTATTTTCCTATATATCAAAATAGTTCACGCATACACTTTCCACGCGAAACGAGGTGAAAGTACATGCGTGGGCGGGGGTTTTTGCTCCCCTGCACCCCCCTCCCCATGCATGTACTTTATAATTTCTTTAAGTTGTAAAGCGAGTTCCACGCTGTCTACCGGCGGAAGTGGATGCGGAAGGGGGGCCGAAGGCCCCTTTTGCACTCCCGCATGTGTGTGTGTGTGTATGCATATAACATCTACAATTTAATATAATCAGGATAAACTAATAAAATAATCTATTAATTTATCCTGACTCCTGACTATCCTGACTGTATTAAATTGTAGATGTTATGCACACACACACACACACACACACACACACACACACACACACACACACACACACACACACACACACACACACACACACACACACACACACACACACACACGCGCGCGCGCGCGCGCACACAAACGTACACACGCACACGCACACGCACACGCACACGCACACGCACACGCACACGCACACGCGCACGCACACGCACACGCACACACACACACACACACACACACACACACACACACACACGGGGAGTGCGAGGTGGGGCCTTCGCCCCCCCCCTCCCCCGCACCCGCCCCGACGGTAGACAGCGTGGAACTCGCTTTACAACTTAGCATGTACTTTAAGTTGTAAGCCAAAGGCCCCCCTCGCACCCCCCCGTGTGTGTGTGTGTATGCATATAACATCTAAAATTTAATATAGTCAAGATAGTCACAGGATAAATTTCACGCATGTACTTAAACGAGCTTGTAAAGCGCGTCATGAACCCATGTGGCACCTCGTTTCGCGTGGAAAGTGTATGCGTGAACTATTTCGACATATATATATTAGTCATTTATGCCTTCTAATACTCAATTTAACTGCTATATTTTCTAAACTTTTTTTTGTTAATAACTTTTTAACAAACAATGACCCCCGACTAAATAAAAAGCTACATTATGTTAACAATAAGAACTTAATTTAGTAAAAAAAATTTTGATTTTATTTGTTAACAGTCACACAGTCCGAATTAAGCCACACCTAGGATTGACTAGTCAAAGTCCGAAGTGATTTTTCTTAGTTTCAAACTTTGACCAGCCGTATTAGTTATTCCTAGGATTAACTAGTCAAAAGCCGAAACGCAAAACTTATTTCGGGCTTTGACCAAGACGTTTGGTCGTTCCCCAGGATTGACTAGTCAATCCTAGGAATGCCCGCGTTTCGGGCTTTGACTATAACTTATATATATATATCTATATCTTTTTGTCGTGCCGCAAGAAAAAATACAGAAAAACGGTAATGTGTTCCTCTATATGTTGCCAAATTAAAATTAAACTTTGATTGAGAATATCTACTCAAAATTAATTTAATTTTCGATAATTTTATTTTCAATCAATTAATTATATTATAAAAATAATAATTTTATTTACAGAAAAACGGTAATGTATTCCTCTATACGTCCTATAAGATCATTAACCTTTGTTTGATTGAGAATATCACTCAAAATTAATGCAATTTTATTTTCAATCATTAATTATATTATAAATATGATATTTAAATTGTTTTTCACCAATATCTTTGTAAATATTGATTAAAATAATTTCTGATTGTGTAAAAAAAATCGTTATCCAACTTTAGATAATAGGGCCTTTGCGGAAACTCATTTAAATATGAGTAACAAGGTAGTCAAAATGTTAAATATCTTTTGCAGTCGTTTAGTGATTTTACAGCACGTATTTTGCATCTAAATCCTTCGCAGTGACATCGCACATCCTTATATGTGCCAGAGGATACACATGCGTTTTTAGACGATCCCTTGCTGCGGGATCATCAGGAACTCCCTTCTCACGCTAAGAACTTTACTGTATCCCTTACGAAGCCTTAAAATCTTAAAAGAAGGCGCACGGGTCTCGAACGTGCCTCGATTCGTACGTGAGAGAGCGTACTTTCGAGCTTGCTGCCGTTTTAAGAGATCGATCATTTGCGAACGGGTCTTCGCAAAAGTCTCATCTCTGGACCATCCCGAGAGGAGTTTTCTTCTCTCGACGAAGAGAAGTCGAGAGTTGTGTGTGTCGCAGCAAGTTGTAGTAAACGCTCGGCTTTATTGGCGGATTTGTGCGACGGAAACCACTCCACTGTATACGGGAAGAAAGGAACAAATTCGCCTCTCCCGGATTTCGAGAGATGCGACTCTCTTTCTCTTCGTCGCTGGGAAAAATTTCGACCGTTTTTGATGAATGCATTTTTCATCGCGCGTATTGTTACGTACTTTACCGTGAAAAAACGTGCCGCGCGTTTGCTCCTCGATGGATAAATACGTTATCATGTTGGAATATTCCCAAGCTTACGAATATACAAGTCGAGTCTCGCGACTCTCATTTGAGAAGAGAGCCGAGAGCCAATTTCTAATATTGAAAAAGCAATTCCAAGTCTGCATCTTTAAGCTACTTTCCGAAAGTTCCGTAGACAATTTCAGATCTTCGTCGCGAACTTCGTCGAAAAATGACAGGAAGAAAGGCAGCTCTGAAAACGAGATATTCCTCCGTCACGTAAAAAAGATAATAGAAGCTTTTTTATTATAATTAATTCTAATAAACTATAGTATGATCAAAAAGACAGTTATTTATTGTAATATTAGGTTTTAAATGGACAACGGAATTAACGTAAAATCAGAAACTGCAGCGACAATTTATTGAAAATCGAAACGCTCGAAAGCAGTTCGACGAAAATAAAAGAAATACAAAGGCTGCGAAGTGTCGTTTCGAGTAGGTGCCGCTCGCGCGGAAGTTTGGAAAAGACGGGAAAGTGGGTAGCACCGAGGATTTAGTAGTAGCTAACGAGGTCGAGGGTGGAAAGATGGCACTCAAAGTTCTTGTCAAGTGTGAACGTGTACCCAATTGCGCATGCATTAGAATATATACATATTTACGCGGTAGATAGTCTCCCAAAGGCGTCATGGTAATGGAGAACAATAATAACGGCGATACACCTGACGGCGAAGTTGAATTTGCTTGTAACATATTACGGGGCAAATGCAGATACGCAATTTCCTCGTAAGAAATTGATCGCGGTCTTCGTCGTTGCGTGGAGAAAGATTAAAAAAAAAAGCTTTTACTTAAATTAAAAAGAAGGAAAATTGATGAAAGTCGGAAAATTTGCTGTAAAAATTTAATAAACTTTTTAGATGATCTTGTCGTATGAAAATCTAGAATAATTCTATTTATAATTTTATATATTACTCAATATACATGTGAAAAACAGATATATAAAATAAATATTAAAATTCATGTATATATACAAATACATTATATTTATTTAATTATAAAAAAAATTTATGATATCGGACGCAAATTATAGATCGTCTAAAGGGGCTTAAAACATAGACGGCATTTGTTTTATCTCTTAATTACGAGAAGCTGTATGACGAACAAACATCGTAAGCGACTGTAATAATGCGGCGGAGTGATATTAACAACGGCGTGCGAATTGTAACGCATCATAATGTGCTTGATAGTATACTGTAACGTAACATCGGCGTTATCATACCCGCCGTGCTCCAATAATTACAACGCCAAACATCGAAAATTACCAGCGAGGCGGATAATGATGCACGCAATATTCGCGTACCTAGGTAGATAATGTCGATAATGTTCGTGAACACACTGAAAAAAAGATTCGGTAATAATCATCTAGTCTGGATCGTTATAGTTACTAAGTGCTTTAGTGAAATAGTTTCAACTCAATGTTTAGATGAATATAATAACATAATAAGTATTAACAAATAATCATGTAGCAAGATTTGGTATTTGTTTCCAAGACTTGGTGATTATTAGCAATTTATATGAGACACATTATCAAAAAATAATTGGTTACATAAAATCATATTGTTTAGTAGTATTTTACTATACATTATGTGATAAGCATTGCCAAATATTACTTTTAGTTACAGTTATCAAAAGCTATGGTAAATTATTTGATAATTATTACCAAAGTATTTAGCATTATTTTTACTAAGCCATCTAATTGTTTCAACTGCATAAAAAATAAGTTTTGCTAATTATTTTGTAATTATTATCAACCGGCTGGTAACAATTAGCATATCTGTTACTACTTATCAAATATTGCGCTGAAACGCACAACCAAATGCGTTTGTTAAGTATTGCAAGACTTTTTTTCAGTGCGTCTATACGAATGGCTCGATCAAAAGAGAAAGAGAGATAATTTTATATATTACTCAATATAAAAGATAGAGAGAAAACGAGACGGTGCGAGACTGATACTTATTTTCGTTTGCAATTGCATCGATTTTGCGGAAACTCAATGCATAATGCGTGACACGTGGGGGATGCGTATGTACACGCACGTATAACGTTTGCACGTTGTAATTTCAACTTTCCAGCTGACTGCGCTTCCTCTGCGCGAGTTTCGAGCTGAACCGAGGTATTCCGTCTTGCTGGAGATTATGGAACATATAATGATTCGACATCCGTTTGGAGAGCGTAAGAATAAAAAAAAATTGGCTGCACGTTCAGATTCCTCTTGTAAAATTAGCTACGATGTGTGCAAAATAACAATGCGTCGCAATGTTATAAATAAAGAAGAAAAAATCAGATCTGCTAGAACAAAATTAGCGATCGAGTAAATAAAAAATGTGCCAAATACACGTACGGTCGGGCTGAATCTTTTGTGCTTAATAATATTTTTCCAATTCATTTTTAATTATTATCGAATTTATTTAAAATTGGCGCGCAGTTTACCGAGTTTGGAAAAAGTCCTATACAAAATTTACACAATATTATTATTAAGCTATTAAGATCCAGTCTAGACCGTAAATGGTATTCTTCTCTCTAATTGATTGTACGGGTATGTTACAACGGTCCTGAATCACTTATTATTATTGTTTCAAATTTATGTACAATTTTCTGCTTAGCAAACTACGGCGCCGAATACTGTCGATTTTGAAACACAATTCCAAGCTGAAGCCAGAATAGTATCATCACATACTTAATTAAATGTACACCACCACTGGTCTCAGTGGTCGAATTGATAAAGACGGCCCGTCCCGAATAGTATAGGAAGGTCCAGATACATCGATTATGTATCTTGAAATGAGATAAACATTTGAAAAGTGAACAGATTTACTAGATTTCAACAAATAAAACCGTAGATACTTCAGTAAATTTTTTCACTTTTGTAATTTTTATCTCGTTTCAAGATACATAATTGAACCTCGGGTTCGAATTCTGGCTGGGGTGATATTTTTGGCAACATATTCTTTGCGTTTCTGAAGATATCAGTATTATTAAATTCAGTATTAATTAAATTATGTGACGGTACTATTCTAGTTTTAGCTTGGACTGCGGTTCAAGACCGACAGTAATCGGCGCGTAGTTTGCAAAGTAGAAAATTGTACATTAAATTCACGCGAGAAATATTATTATAGGCACAAAAGATCCAGCTCAACCGTATATTGGCATACTTTCTAATTACTTGATTGTTATCATAACGGTAATGTCTCACTTATTAAAATTAGCGATGTCTCACTGTTGCTATTTTTCAATGGCATACTTCTTGGCTATTTCGCAAATTATACAATCGCTTCTAAATAAAGTTATGTTGGATATCTCTATTCCAGTGCTGCAAAACTTAACAATGTATTAATAAATTCATCAAAATATCCAAAAGCACACGTGCATTTCCAAGAACACCTGATATCCTTTTTCGGAACAGTCCGAATTATATACATTCCTAATATAGTATAAAATCGGGACAATCGGGCATTTGTACGATTCTACCTCCGATACGATCCGTCTTGTCCTAAAACTTTATGAAAGATAATAAATTGTGAACTTCTCGATTTAGCACCAACCTCGAATCCGGGGCGAAGGCTACAGGCAAAGTATATATAGCTCGAGATTGCGGGGCGAAGTTTTCACAAAAAGGAAACAAAGTCCTTCCGGTTCGGATGATCTCGCACGTAAAACGCCTTATCGTAAACTCTTCGCAACCGCGCCGGACCTCCCTCGTTAAACGCGGACAGCGAAATGCGACGGTCGAAATAACGCGCGGCCAGCGGTATATCAGCGGTGGGTCAAGCGCGGATAAGCGGGTCACGGCGAGGGATGAGTTCCTCGGGATGGAACTGCGGGTTTTCATCCCGCGTCCCATCTCCGCGAGAGTCGCATCGGCCGGGAAGATTTCCAGCTGCGAGTCCGGTTGGCCGAATTAAAACGTAAAGGAACGACGGCGTTGTTATCACGCGCGACGCGCGCTGAACGGCCGGGGAACGTTGAAATTACTTAAAAGCCGATCTGCTGTCCGCTTCAGAGTTTACGGTGGAATTTCCGAAAAATGTTCCCTCGACCCGCTCTGGACGGTGCCGACAATTCGCACGTTACGACGGCGACGGCTCGATTCGTTTCACCGTTTAAACTATCGACACTCGCGCGGTGAATGTGTCACGAACAACTGGGTCGCTGCGTTTGACTCGCCGCGCCGTATTCTGGTTCCCGCTGATAATTAATTGTGCGAGATTAAAATTAAACGCGCAAAGAGCTTTTAATAAAACATTTCTTTAAAGTGGCTTTTTATTTTACAAAGCTGCGGCGCGTTCTTTAGAACTTTGAATGACTTTCATCATTTTCAAAAATACAAAGGGTATTCAGTGACATTAATGCTATACTGCATAAAAGCGTCCATTTACTGCATGCCATTATTATTTTCACATCAATGGCGAGCCGCTCGAATAGAGTCTTTTCTAACACTACGCACAATAAAACTCCGCAAAAAATTTTGGGATAAGGTTCTTTCTGAAATTTTTTTTTGGCATAAAAAGTAGGATTATCTACGGAAAATGATACAATTTTCTCAAAATGTGTTTATTAGTATTTATTATGATTTTGAATTAATTCTGAATAAATGTATACGTATTTTTCAGTTTATTTACGATCGGAAGAAAAAAAGGAAGTCAAAATACGGTGATTTTCTCGACAGTTATAATGAAAACAGTAGCGGAGTCCTTCCAACTCCAGTGTGGTATCTACGTATGCAAAAAATAAGTATAACTATATAGAGTTAAAATAACGACATCCGAGAAACGTTCGCATATCCGATATTTGTCGTGTATCAAGCATTGCGGTGATGCATTAAGGGAACGATACGTGATCGATACAATGGCTCGCAACTGCAGAAAGTAACCGCGTCGACGAGATACGTACGTGGAAAGGGAAACGGGTAATTGAAATGGCTGGACGTCGGGCGAAGTTGCCTGTTTCCATTTCGTTTGCCATCTTCCGTATCTTCGCGTGCCTTTGAGCAACTTCCGAAGCTTTGGCGAAAGATAGACGGGCGGACATACGTTTCCGTTGCAAGGGGGAAAAAAAGGAGGAAAGAAACGAATACGAGGAAGAAACGAGACCAACTTTCGCGGTTTTCCTTTACGGTCGAGAATGCGCGCGGAAGCGCTACGTTCTACGTTCGATAGTACCCTAATTAATTTTAAATTATTCTCAGAGCAGCCATACCGCAGCGATTTGTCCCGCGAAATGAATAATCCCGCCGGAAACGGAGATTTAATCGCTCCGACGACGGCGGTCGTATATTTATGGTGCATCATCAATTGGAAATAAAATACTTTGACGGCCGTTCCGTTCTTCGCGTTAGCGTCCTTCATTTGCGATATTAAAACTATAATTCACGCGCAATTGTGTGCCCGCGTACTTGGGCGGAATCGCGCATCGCGGCGTCCGCGTCGCGGAATACACAGGGATGTGGGATGCAGTAAGCGCGGCTAAATGACCGACGAAAATCGAATAACTCGACGGGCATTTCGTATACCGGCTTGCGTGCGACATGACAAACACCCAACACGGGTGAGGTCTTCGTTCCGGCTTATCTGGGGGGGAGGAAAAAAAGTCGCTGGAGAAAAAAAAGCGCGGTTTGCCGTCGCGCCCGATGAATTACTACGCTACGCGGCCGGCTGATATGCGATCTTATTATTTGTTGCGGAAAAGAGAGAGAGAGAGAGAGAGAGAGAGAGAGAGAGAGAGAGAGAGAGAGAGAGAGAGAGAGAGAGAGAGAGAGAGAGTTCACGAGTTTCGGGGCTCGAAGATAAGTTTATAGCCCGCGCGTTGCTCTTTTTCGCGCTAATGTCGAGATCGTTTATTTTAGAAAGAGAACTGTATTGCAAAAATATTAAAAAATAAATTTTCCTTGTACATGTTGCTCTCTTTTTTCGTACGTAGGTGTGTGTTTGTAAAGAAAGAAGTTTAATACAACCACCGATGCTAACGTGGCATAAAAAGATTTGATAGCACAGATTATATAAATCTTTATTTAATTTCTTGTGCACCTTTTTTTTTATGCATCTATTACATCCGATGAGATTATCTTTAATAAAATATCCACATCTGTTTTTCTCTTTATGTATAAAAAGTGTTTTAACGTACTGTCGCACTCTCTGCCAATAAATAATGATATTATTCGCGTTATGCAAATTCTTTTTATAAAAATATGCCGATATAATCCGCGTACAAACACGAGTGCGTTTGTTGAGGCACACTAATTAATCGGTGCTCAACGTCCGCAATGTCCACGACGCGAGTTCACGAGAACGACCCCCGCTTATAACGTAACACGCTCGTCGATTATTCGGCATTAATGGTATTATCCTTCCGCATTGCCTCCGCGTATAAATTGATCTGGACCGATGGCAATATCTGCGAGTGGTACTTTACACATCTACGGCATCTATGATACGGCAACGAGATATGTATCGAGACGCGCGCGCGCGCACATAATCGGATATACGGTACGTTCTTATAGAACTTTCATTTATAGCGATTTCATCGTTATCGTTGTAGGTTTCATTTATCGAACCTCCGTCCTTTATTTGTTAGTTCTCGACCGCGTAGTATAGAAAATCTCGAGCTATACAGAATTACATTTCACTGTATTTTGCAAGAAGTTTTTTTCATATTTTTGTAATATATGTAATTAACAAGAACATATAATCTTGAAATGAGATTATATTGCATTAAACGAAGAAAACTTGTTTGAATGAAGTCATTTATGTAGTTAAACAAAGTTTCATATAGTACAATCGTGAAAAAAAGTTGAAATAGAAAGTTGAGATTCTTATAAGAAGAATATGTTATTCTTGCGTACATACAAGTATATCAGTGTTGATTTGACACTTCTTTTTTTCTGCGTACGGACATTTTTGGCTCGTTGCTTCTCCAAAGTCGTCATAATTTAATTTCCTACGATCCCTGCATGGGTAATCGCGTTACCCAAGCGGCGAAACTTTTCGCTTTACGTCGCTCACGCGATTCGTCAAAAATTTAATTCGAAGGAAACCGGAGCTTGGCGCCGGGGTCGGTCGGCACGCGCTCTGTTTAATGCAGGCGACTTTCTATTTTGCCAACGCAACGGCCCCGTCCGCGCGTCCGTGTGCTCCCTGTTAAATTCGCGCTCGCTATTGAAATTTTAATCTGCACGCGCATGCAGGGCGCAGCGGCGGACGCGCGTCGCGCGTCGCGTCGCGTCGCCTCGTCAAATGCAAAGCGAAACGAGCGCGAGGTACTCGTGACAGAGCGTTTGACATAACGACAATTCCATCATTACGCCGGTCGACGGAATGCAGCCACGCTTGTGTGAAAAGCGCGCTCTAACTTTTCGCTCCCCCCCCTTCCCACCTACCACTCATTTCCCCGCGCGCGCATTCCGCGCCACCATCGATTATTTATTCGGATTAAATGGGAAGGAATTTTACGTTCGAACGCAATCGCATTTGTGCCGGAGGGGCTGCATTCTTTCGCGAAATTCCCGCTCGCGATTACGTGATTCAGAGAACTTATTATATTATTGAAATTAAAGGAAGAAATGCGCGGCTACAATGGCTTTATAGTGTTATTGTACATTTAGACGCGATATACTCGATACCGATGCATTGTTTCAATATTTCATTGAATTCAACGTCGTGCTTTTTGACACGTTTTAGTTGTAAAACGAAAATACGGTGACTGCTGATGTAAAATAAAGTTTCAAGTTTCAATCGTATTCGACAAATAGTGAGCTATTTGAAACCGCGGCGTAAATGCGATACCGTAAATACGATTCGAAATGTTTGTTCATAAAATCATTTGCCATATAACGTCGGTATGAGATAAACTTATGCAAATATAACCGTTTTTTATTTGGGTTTTTCGTTTAATAATTTATTTTTAAAGCTTGATAAAAACGTGTCTAAATGTCAGGCGATATTCCTGTAGTTTATTAAATAAATATTACGGGTGACAAAAATAAGAAAAATTGGAGCAGCTTTCAGTAAAAATGGCAATTATATTTTAAAAAGCATCTATCCTGAAAATTTAGAACTTAATATCAGGTAAAAAATGAGAAATGAAAAAGGCAGATCTCATCATTTATTAATAATTCATTTTCAACGATAAAGCATTTTCTAAAAAAAAGAAATAAATAAATGAGTTCAATCAAAGCTAATATAATATCGCTCTTTTCAGAAATTTCATTTGCATTATTGGACGAAAAATGACTGGCGTTTGATTGCGTTACAATAATGCACGATTTCCATGGGCTTTAGCTGATATAATAAAATTACGTCCCACAAAAGTTCCCCTCGCAAAATTACGAAGAACAATTACGGTTAATTGCTTGTCCGCGACAACGTCGCAATACGAGACTCCCTACGATTTCGCACAAAAATTAATTGCCCGAAAAAAAAAGAAAAGAAGCGAACGTTTAAGGAAATAAAGATCGAATAACGAACGTGTTACGTAACATTATTTTCGATAATACGCAGTCCGGTGTCCTTTCTCAAAGAGAGGCTAAAGTGGATTTGCCAACGCCTAATACACCAAAATTGCGCCTTTGAAAAATTCCTTTCGTCCAATTACTCGCACAATTACCGCCAATTATTCCCTGTATCGCGACGTCACAATGCAAGAGCTCCGAGCGGGCCGAGCTTTATGCAAAATCAAACGTCCGTGTGTGCGTGCGTGTGAGTGTGTGTGTGCGCGCGCCTTTCCCTCGGCGCATCGATAAGAGCGTGAATTCACGCGATAATTGGGACTGACGGCACGCACACACACGCACACATTACACATTACACGATCCGATGAAAGGTGCACACACAAACGGCAGACGTAGCTTATCCCTCCGCGCCCATGCCCCCTCATCGCTAATTCAAATTTAATTTCGTGCGAATTAAAAAGTTTCCCCTCGCGCACGGCCCCACGTGCGTTTTAATCGTAATTGGCTGGCGTCTGCGAGCTAGCTGCCTTCGCGTCGGCTCGTTTCTCGATCGCGGAATATCCTATACATGTACGACGTCCGGGTCGAACCCCCAGGATATCTCGGGAAATACGCGATCACACTAGTTTCACTTTAACAGGTCGCGCGCACGTTTGCGACTTGAAATCGCTGAGCTGCAATTTTTATTTCGCACGTATCCTGGCGGTACCGTTCCTATGGCGATGTAACTATCGGCTAACGAGCGCGTTTCGCGTTTTTCACGTCTTCCTTCACCGGCGATCGTGATTTCGGTCTGCGAATTTCGTGACGTACGAGCTCGGCGAACAGCTCTAACGTCCGTCACAAGCGAGCAAAAATGTGAAAATTAAGACACGACAAAAATTCCGCGCCCGATACGAAGAAGCGCGTTCATCTTAGATATTAGAGGATTGATCTATATTCTATATCCATGAAGTTTCCTTGTTGGATTAAACTTGATTCTAAAACTTCTATATCTTGCCAGTAAATTAATTAACATCAATAAAGATTTTATTCGACCTAACTGGCCATCATTATTAATTATAATCGATATAATAAACTTGATTATATCGTAGGATTAACAGAAGATTGATAAACTTCGCGAGAATAAAACTGCAACGGACGAAAAATATGTGCACCTGTTAAAATTGCAGGAATTAATAGGAATTAATAGGAAACATTACTTGATCGATTCTCCAAAATGCTACGATTGACCAGAGTTTTAAAACAAAAAATTGCGTATGAAGATTGGGAATATAGGGCAACAAATTACAATGATATCAAAAGCTCTAGATTCTCTCATTCGATGACGCTAAAGCTGCTGCACGACTTGCGAGAGAGGGTGTCTCTTTCCGATTGAAACGCCGAGAAAAGATCGCATGGCGTCGATTACAGGTCGGAATTTTGAGCAAAATGCCGCGCTGAACGGCGTTGTCGACTATCTGAGCGGCAATTCGTATCGCGGGCATGTCGGCTGCACCGGCACCGAAATAAAACCGGCAAAAGGGGAGGCAACGCGACGGCGGCGGCCCGCACGCGCACCCTATTGTCCGAGGGGCTCGCGATTCCGTGCACGTAGTCGCGATGCACGACGCCCGCGAGAGGAAGAGGTGGCTCTCCCTCCCAGCGGGCGGGGGTGGTAAAAGCATTGTGTATGTCTTCCCGAAAGTAGTTCCCAGTCTGCGGTCGACAGGAAGTCCAAGAATACCGGGAGAATTATCTGGCGCGGGCGTAAAGGGAAGAGTCGTGACGAGAAGGGTGGAACGGTCGCGTGACCGCGCTACTCCCTGGAGGGAAGAAAAGCCGCCGAGGTTTGTTGCGAGATACTTTTGCGAGGGACCCCTCGAGGGTCAGCGATAAAGCTACACGCGGAGGAAAGAGTGTCGGCCGAGACTATTTTTTGGATAGGACGTGTACATATCATACTTGGGAGCCGGGGGTGTGAGATAAGTCGAAGCTTAACGCGTGACGACCGGTCGCATTAGGAATAATGACGTCAGCGATCGCGTGAAATACTGCCGTTAGGTCGGAAACGTGATATCGCGAATTTTCCGTGTCACGAGCAGAAAAATCGTGCGACAAAAATGAGACAGCGCTAAACGGTCTCATATTTAGCAGATACGAGAGCTAAGAAGAAAGAAAAAAATTAAGAGGAGGAGAGAAATGTGAAATGTAAAGTGATAGGATATATACGAGGAAGGTAACTCGGTTATTTCCGCATATCTCTCTGGGATAAGAGAAATCGAGAGGAATTTTTGTTCGCAGATTTGGATCGTCGAACAGGTGTGAAGTTAAAAGATAGACGGCGGCGAGACGGGGTAGCCGGTCTATAGCTCGCAGTGGACTCGCAGCGCGACGCGCATCTCTAACGAGGGTGCATTATTTGCAGGGCACGTAGATGGCATCAAGGCACATCTGTGTATGTAACGAATGCAGCCGGTCGCAACCGTCGCGCGCTGTTTGTCGCGCGTGCATACTGGTAAATGCTTTCATAAAGCTACACGTGCTCGCAGCCTCCGTTCTGCCGTAAGCGGCCTTCGTGTCGCTGTAAGTAATGACAAGGATATCAACGGCGCGGGTCGAAAAGGTGAGCCGGGGCTGTAAGGTGAATTGAGGTAAATGCGCTTGTATTCGCGTACCGTTGCAACGAAGAAATTGCAACGCAGAGGAGAAACCGTTCCGCGTAGACGGCAGAATCTTGATCGCTCTTATAGTGCGTTTGTTCTGTGTGCTCGCGACTTATCATTATCTATTTCTCGAGCCAAATAATAAACGATAAAAAAAGTACGTTAAAACTGCTGCAAATAAAATGTGAATTTCAAGTCGCGTTACTGAAAGGAGAAAATATTTTTGAGTGAATAAGTATACGAATATTAATATTCTTTATGCAATTCACTGACGCGCGTTTGCAAATTCTCTCGGGATTTTATTCAATTTTTTTTTAAACTTGCAACTTCGTAGGTCGCTCAGGTGGTACCGCGTGGTAATACTAAGCCGAGGTGCAATTAATTACTCGTTTGTCGATATTACGCTGGACTCAATTTTTCTGGCGGAGACATTTGATCGACGCCCGCGCTGCGCCGTAATAATTCACTTTTAAGGCAGTCTTCGATCGACCGACTCCAGTTAGCGCCTCTTTTTCCTCTCGTTCTGTTCAATTTCTTCACAACATGTGCAAAATCAACGTTATTCTTATATTGCATTCTTACCTATTTTGTTATTATATTATATTATAATTATTGTTACATTGATTACACTGTTGGAAAATTTTTGTAATTTTGTTAAAAAAGGTGCTTGCTAAAGTTTTGGGGGAAATAATCAACACATACATGTGTAGATTCAACATATGCTTGCTATGTTAATTGAACTTAACAAATTTAAAATGTAAAAAATTATTAAAATAATTTTAAAAATATATTAAAGTAACACGATTTAAATGTATTTATTAAATGTGTTAAAATTTACAGAAACAGAGTGTTGATTTTATTTTACAATTTTAATTTCAACATAAAAGTTATGTTAATCGTACACATAATTAACTTCAAATTACGATCAGAATTACATTTCCTTTCTGTTGAAATATTTTAACATATTATAGTATAGGTGTTACCATTTAACACATCCATATTATGTTAAATTAACACAAAAATTTGAGTGGACCGTTTGGGACATGTAATTTATGTTATATTTAACACAAATTTTCCAACAGTGTAGAGATCAGACTGTGCTGTCTTCCTTTAAACTTTTTACTCTTTAAAGCATGGAGATGAATACTTTCAAATTTTGTGGGAAATAAAGTGATAAAATAATTTGATTTTAAAATCATAAAAATTTATTTGCAATATAATCTGAAAATTCGTCAGATAAATAATAAACATAGTAAACATAGATAAATAAAGTGAAAAATTAAATTTGATGGAGTTAAATTAAACAAAAATCAACTCAAAAAAATGTACAGCTAAACTTCCGCTATACATTTTGTTATCTAATTCACAAATGGCATTAAAAATCGTAATAAAAGCAAAGCTTGCACTTTTGCACACGCAGTCGTACAATATGCAATCTCGGAATATCGTCTCTTTCGAAAATATTTTAACACTTGGTTCATCGTGAAATGTTGGTACATCAAATACATCTTTAAAAGCGTATTTCCTCCCCATTTTCTCCCAACTGATACGCGTCCGCTTCCATTTGTACAAAGTCATTTGGCTGCGTAGCGTAACACACCGGATACTATTGCAATGAAATTATTTAACGGCCGGCTAGCAGCGCGCTGTAAACAATACTCGGAAGTTCGCATTGCAATCTGCCAGGACAAAGGGCCCGGCCGTCCGGCTGCATCAGGGCTCGGACGATGTGCTTTTATTGCCCGGCACCCGGGTAGCCGGTTGACCATCGACCATGAACGAACCGCCTCTTTCTGGTCGTCTCTCGCGGTGCTTTCGTCAGCAAGCCGCCGGTGTGTCGCTGCAATTGTATATCAGGTGTGTGGCACTCTTTTTCAATAAATCCGTCGCCGTTTGACGATCGAGTGACCGCTAAAAGGACGATTATACGACACACGGACGCGATTTCGCGTTCGAAGTTGCCGAGTTCCGGCAATGAAAGTGCGCGCTCCATCGACTATCTATTGTTCTCCGGCCGGTACACACATTTTCATTACGAATAATCCTGATTTTATTACGGGAGAAAAAG
Organism: Temnothorax americanus; assembly: GCF_048541705.1. NCBI lineage: Eukaryota > Metazoa > Arthropoda > Insecta > Hymenoptera > Formicidae > Temnothorax > Temnothorax americanus. The sequence continues at coordinate 1,854,565 of NW_027509339.1, forward strand.
ATGAGATTGCATGTATACAAGAGCGTGATTTTATTACCAAGTTTGTAGACAGGTGGATAGATAGAATTTATTTCGAAGCTTTGGGACAAGAGTCTCTCCCTAGTAGAATAGTAATTCTCAACAATATCAGCTGTAATTGGTAAGTTGGGTGTAACAATGTGAAGCTTGAAACTTTGATATATATATTCAAGCAGATGTAAACACACACACACACACACACACACACACACACACACACACACACACACACACACACACACACACACACACACACACACACACACACACACACACACACACACAGACAGACAATATCTCTGAAATAACTGCAAATAGGAGATTATTTGTTTCTATTCAAATTTTATCGATCAAAATAATGCTTCGTCATTACTTTTAAATTTATTCTCTCAAAACATTGTTTTCTACTTACTCGCTGTTATTGCGCCCAAGCTTTCAATTGTCGATTGTAATAACAACCAGAATTTAGAGCGTTTTCAACGCGGCGATAAAATTGGGACAACGTTACGGCAAAAACTGAAGAGTCATTAAAATTAATTTTTGCTTTAACTTTGCACTTTTCATTTGTAGGCAGGTGCGGAATAACAATACCAAGAAGTGCAAAGTACAAAGTGCAACATGAAAAAGCGGAAAAGTAACACGAAATAGGGCGTATAATCGATATTATGCGAAATCGCGTGAAATTATACAAATACAATACGTATAACGGAATCGGAATTACATTCGAAACGAATAATCTTTTTACGATACCACGCGGGGGTAAGCTGTGATTTATATCTATCGGAAAATGATTTTCTTAGCGAGACGCGCTCGCCATCGCGCGGGTTTTAAAAAGTTCCGGCGGCACAATGGAACGCGCTGTATATCCATTAATCGGCGGCATAATGCATCGATAACGAAGGGAAATAAGAAACCGGGCTATTACCAGGCGTAATCTACGGCTGGAACTTACTTTGCGCGAGTCTCGAGAATCGAAACGACTTCGGGGATAAGGAGCCATTCTTCCACTTTGGAGCCAGAAAAGTTCGTAATGGGAATACGATTAAATTGCAGTTGGATTGCTAGAAAAATATTGCCATGCGATGCACGAGAAAGTCGTTAATCTCTCACGGAATTCAAACAACGCTCGAAGGCTCGAACATTACGCCCGAACATTACCCCGAAGACTTTTATGCCTGTATCCAGAAGAGAATTCTTGCTCGTATGTTAGACGAACGTTCATTAATCTTATATATCGCATATTTTACACAGTATTATTTAGTATAATGAATCTCTAAATCTGGATGCACCTGATATGTAAGACCATTCATTGCGAATTTTTCTATAACGCCAGATAATATTTTTTTCCTTTGCAATATCCTTGTAGGAATGGAAAACTAAATTAAAAGAATGAGTATTTTATATCAAATATAAATCGATTCACACACAGCTATACTGTACATCATATTTCGATAACAAATTTGCTCTCGTAAAATCTATATTAAAACAAATTACACTTCGCTTTTACCTAGATCATACGTTTAATAGTGTGCGCAGGCGATGATAAAATTATACGCCACCGGAATAATTGACCGCATATCCAACCAATTATATAGGATATTGATTTTCCTTTTTCCTTCGAGTGCTTTAATATACTGTGCTCGGATAGTGCCTCTCTCAAGCGAATTATTGGCAGGCTGCTTCCTTTCGACAAAGGACAAATTGTACGATATTTTTATATATCTGTAATAACCACTTTGCGTTTTCAGAATCAACTCGTAATAGTAAAAGCACACAATTTAAAATATCGACTTAAAAGTGACATTTTTTAACGTTTAATTTTTTCGCTCTTTATATTTGACCTGGTACGGAGAAGGCAGTTAATTTCATCTTCTAATTTCCACTGGATTTATGCGCCGGTCCCGCGATGTTAAATTATGAAACGGTAAAATACAAACAAATCGGCAACATTTAAAAAAGCAATTGCTTTTCGACGTTCTTCGCGACGTTTTTCGGGAATTTTATGAGTATTCTATGAGAATCTCTTTGGTGGGGCATTTCAACCCTTCAACGTTTTACGGCGTCTCTTTCATCCACCTGCTATCCTCGGTTCAAGTTTGTGGACGCCCAGTCTCTGAAAGTCAAAGACAAGCGTGACACGCGGCGCGTGTCGTATATGCTACTTTTCACTTTGGCAACAAATATGAAGCCGATGCACCGGCTGACACCGGTCCGAAAATCTCTAGTTCACGATTCCGACCCCCCTCTTTCCGTCGTCCCTCATATATCCGCGCTCTCTTTCCCTTCAGGATTAGTTGAAAAGTCGAGAGCTACGATCGCTACGTGCTTGAAATGGGGAAGTCCATCCATATTCTTTTCGCGCTCGCCATTTTCATTTATACGGGGAGAGCGCCTCTGCATAAACGCGCCGAAATTTATGGCCGAGAAGAGCCTCATTTCATCCTTTTTCTGTTCCGACGAAAATGAGTGCCCACCCAACAAGCCTCCTTTGTTGGTCCCTCTGCCTGTTCTCCAAAGCGATAATTAATTATACACGAATCGAATTTCTCGATCTATTAAGACTCGGATCCGTGGGACGGATCGAGATTTATTCTGCGTTCTCATCGAACGAAAATCTTAATTGCCTCTCTATATTTGAGTTAAATTATTATAATTGCTTCCATGTATATATAGCACTCGACCTTAATTTTAATGACAGTCACCGTCTCTGACGAGCGCGGAATCCATTTTTTCACAAGCGAAAACATCGAGAAAAATTTTCGGGCACTGTAATTTTCCAATTTTTGAAGATAATCTTGTAACCTTTTTATCCTTTTTAAATTAATTAAGATGATTAAAGGCAAAATTAAATTAGAATTTTGTTAAAATAAACTTTATTTGACATTTTTATTTTGAGGCTATTGTTTCGTCATCTATTTACTTATAGATATACATATCATGCGGTAATATTATTAATATATTTCATGTCGCTGATATGGACAAGAATAATATTTAATATCTTGATGGAGTAAAAGAGACTCAATATGTTTAAATGCATTTATTATCTATTACATTTGAAGTGCGCAGAAATATGAAACTCCCAGCAAATACGAATTTCGAAATTAATTTACGATGTCATTTTTATCATGGAACGAACGACTGATGGACGTGTCGCGTGTTAGGACTTAGTACTTAATTAGTCGATTCTGTTTTACTACGACCGCTGTGACCCATATTAAATACCAACGTTCAATCGTCCTGCCGTTTCTCAATTTAGTTGCCGCAATTTGTAAAACTTTCAGTCTCGACTGAACTGTATAAAATAAATGATCAAAATCAATTTTTTTGGTTGGCACTAATAAATGTGCTAAATAACACTAATAATAATAATAATAATAATAATAATAATAATAATAATAATAATAATAATAATAATAAAAATAATAATAATAATAATAATAATAATAATAATAATAATAATAATAATAATAATAATAATAATAATAATAATAATAATAATAATAATAATCTTAACGGGCAAAAATTCCTTTTAGCATACAGAGAGAAAAAGAGAACATACCTTTTACAAATCAATATACGAAAAGCGTTTTATATCAAGCCAAGACTCTGGATTGAGTTGTTAATTGAATGTTACGAGAATAGTCCAGAAAGCTTCAGTTTAAAAGTTGTATATTAAATAACCGATGCAAAAATAATATATCGGATCGACATTAATTTGAAATTCTTTGGCAAATTTGTAGACTTTGGAAAACGCTGTTTCTCCATCCATTTCAGATTTGAAACATCTTACAGTAGATATTCACGTAAAGCAGCACGTTCGCGTCTCTTTGATATTCGATTCGCTGAGGCGACGAGAGATCGATCTCAGTCGTCGCTTCACGAAAATATCGTGCTGTCCGCGACGTAATCGAGTTTGGTATCCGATCGCTCTCGATCGGCAACCATGCGGGCCCCAACGAACGCCGAATTAGCTGCAGTTATCTTTATTGCTCTGTACAGGACCCCCGTTCATTTCGAGCGCTTGACAAACGCGCTCGCAGGGAAGAGGAATGTGAATGGCCATAATAACATGTGACGTTGCGATAAAACTTTGTTAAACAGCCGGCAGGCCTGGATTTGTCACCGTCGCGAGCGCGGTCGCGATGTGTATTTGCACACGGTTGACATCGTTGGCCACAGCCATGCTTTATCCGCGGCTATCCAACGTTATTTACGTTAGCCTTCGTTTAATTGGTCCAGACCTCATAGAAAAAGAATAATTAACGCGAATCGATTAAACCGATTACCACTAGTCAGTCTCTACTGATCGCTTAGTAACTTCTTTCTATCCGTTATGGCATAATAGTCTCCTCCGTTTGTATAGGTATGAAACAGAGTTGTGCTTATGTAAGATATTTTGAAACCCATTATTATGTCCTGAGTCAATCTTAAGATTCGAGCCGAATCGAGCTACTTTTGAAGAAAAGTCGCGAAGCATTCTCCGACGTTGTTGTTGTTGATAAACGGACACTCTGGGGAAAAAAGACGATTAAGCAACCCACTTTGGGGCCCGATTAGTAATCAAATTATTTGGATTCGTAACCCTAATAAACCCCGCGTAACTAAAAATCGTAATAGCTATTCTATCATTGAAATATATAAAATGCTGATGAACAAAAAAAAATGGTGCGAATTAGCACATGTGTGCTAATTGAGGGTTAAGTTATACTAGTTAATTCTCTCAATTAGTTCTGTCGATATTCAGTTACGCAAAGATAATGTTCACTTAAGGGCCACTAGCCAAATTGTTAAGTTGCTTAATAACTGCGGGAAAACCGGTCAAAATTTCTCCCAGAGTACGGAAATCTCGGGCTGAGTCGTCGAGCCATACAGATGTGCCTTCTAGAGGAAGGCTCTTGTGCCTTTAATTTCTGCGTGTACAGGGAGTGCGTGGGGGCGGGATTTGGAAATCACGCGAGCGACTCTCAGGCGCAACCGTATCACCTTAATTTTAATGACATTTCGGGAAACTTCGTATAATCGGTGGAATAATTTCGTTTAAATTCGATAACACAGTCCACGACGGAATCTCGAGAGAGATCGCGAGCGCCGTTTACCCATTTACCTTACGATGTGTTACAATTATGTTATAGTTCAGCCTTCCTCAGCAAGAAGATGGTAACTCGCGGCTAACGATTTTGCGAGCACCCGAGAAAGGAAACGTTTACCTCGTACTGGTGGCGTGTGTCTCCTGCGTTATCGCGCGTATACCATAGAGAGTTGCTGAGACAACACCGCGCAGTTCCGCGACACTTGCTGCGCGGTAAGATAATAATAGTATAACGGTATATATTTTGTACGATTTTATATCTTGTGAATTCATGTAAAAATCGTCCGCGCCATACGAATAGCGAATAGTCCAGTCACTATGTACAAAAAAACGGTTTATAAAAGACATAATTCTGACCCAGGATTTTTCTTTTGGACGGTGTTGGGGGGCTCAAGAAAAGCTTAATCTCAAGTTTTCGACCTCTGTTTCCCGCTTGCTTTTTTTACGGGAGTAAAAAATGTGAAAAAATGGTTTTTCCGCGATAACTCGGTTTCTAATAAAGTTACAAGGTCGAATCGGAGCTCATTTTAAAGCTTTTTTTACGCTCTACAAATTATGTCGTATGACATTTTTACGTATGATCGATTGTTTTCGAGACATCGAACGAGAAAGGGAAATAAAAAAGTATGAGAGAGATATATTTAGTTTTTTCTTTTTACTCATTATTGTCGTCCGAACTTGCAAAAATGCTTCAAATAAAACTTGTAGAGCGTAAAAAAACCTACAATTTTTATTTGTTATTTATTTTATTTTGTTGAAAATTACGCCTTGTAGAGCGCCTCAAAGTGGAGAGTCGTCGTCATCGCGTTAGCGGCGCGTTGGTTACGTCGATACGCGGCACCGAACGCTTTCGCTAAGATTTCCGACTTCATTGACGCAAATAAGTAACATAATAGGTGTTTTTTATAGGATTTTTCCCGCTCTACAAGTTACGTTCAGTGATATTTTGGCGTACGATCGATAGTTTTCGAGATATCGAAAGAGAAAAGGAAAAATTGAGCATTTTTGTTCGTTTTTTTCTATTTTATCGTTTTTCGCACACGAATCTGTATAAACGCTTCAAATAAAACTTGCACAGCAATAAAATTCGTAAAATGTTCTTATTTATTACTTTAATTTCGTTGAAAATTCCATATCGCACTACGTCTCAAAGTTGCAAATAAATCTTGCAAAGCCTGAAATTATTGTAGCTATTTTGAAACCGTCAAGTTTTCTTAATTACACTTACCGTTTCATTGAAGAATACATGAAAGCGTGCAGTTTTATATCTAAGTGACAATATTTGTGAAGTAAGTTTATAAGAAAGAAATACTTTATCGCTGACGCGATGGCGACGACTCTCCACTTTGAGGCGCTCTACAAGGCGTAATTTTCAACGAAATGAAATGAATAACAAATAAAAATTGTAGGTTTTTTACGCTCTACAAGTTTCATTTGAAGCATTTTTGCAATTTTGGACGACAATAATGAGTAAAAAGAAAAAACTAAATATCTCTCATACTTTTTTATTTCCCTTTCTCGTTCGATGTCTCGAAAACAATCGATCATACGTAAAAATGTCATACGACATAATTTGTAGAGCGTAAAAAAAACTTTAAAATGAGCTCCGATTCGACCTTGTAACTTTATTAGAAACCGAATTATCGCGGAAAAACCATTTTTCACATTTTTTACTCCCGTAAAAAAAGCAAGCGGGAAACAAAGGTCGAAAACTTGAGATTAAGCTTTTCTTGATCCCCCCAACACCCCCAAAAAGAAAAATCCTGGGTCAGAATTATGTCTTTTTTAAATGTACATAGTGACTGGACTAGAACGCGTTGCGCGTCGCTTCTATTTCACACACACACACACACACGCACACGCACACGCACACGCACACGCACACGCACACGCACACGCACACGCACACGCACACGCACACGCACACAGAGATGATATTTTCGCAATTAAGTCCGCCATGAAAACTCTCGGAGATTCGCCGGCGGCGGCAGCGTGCAGTAATCGCTTTCGATTCGTATTTGCGCGATGTTACGGCCACCGCGTATACTTTCTCTCTTATTCTCGCGAGAAGCGAGAATCGCGTAATTCGCATGATCGAACACGGGCGTGCGATCCGAGCGAGCCGGGGTGCTTCCCTTCGAGCGACAACGCGAGCTGCACAGTAGTGAGTATAGCGTCGCGATTTTCCATCTCGATTGTTTCCGCGAAACAACGTTAGCGAAACGTTTGTTTTCGTATGCGCCGCTGTCCATCAGAAACTAAAGGGGAATCAAAATAACTAGCGATTTCTCTGCGGCCTTTGTACTCTCGGCGTACAGTTTCGATTAATCCCGAACGAATACCAAGATTTTTGCGCCCGTTATTTGGATGCCCGCAATCAAAAGACTCGCGTTCCGATATACGGTACTAAAAAAAGCACGAAAATACGACACTAGGTAAACAAAATGTAAAAAAAAAGAGTTACCGATGTTGGTATCAAACGAGCGAGCTTTAGATAATCGATTTACCCGCGCTCGATATCTCGATACTTTTTTCTCACCCCCTGAAAGCAATTATTTTTAATTCTGAGTAAACAGTTATTACGCAGCACGAGCAGTCTCTCTTTTAGTACACATATTTATTACACATTTATTACTTGGTTTCTTCGTTAACGTATCATTTCTGAATAAATAATACCGCCCATTGTAACATTTTTCTCCAAATGTACTTTGTAGCTTCGATTGTTATGTATCATCAATCTACACTCTACAGGGTAAGGTCGTAAAAAATCATACATATATTATTTTTAATCAAGTTTCAATGTTCATTCAAGAATATTCATTACATAGATGGTATTGTTTATTTATTGACAATTATATTTTTAAATTTTATATGGTATTTTTTTTGTAACGCAGTTCGAAATACATACAACATAAAACACTTTGATATCGATGTCCATCAGTGTAAAGCTACGGCAAGTAATCATCTATATTATTGCCAAAAACAACAAATAAGTGCAGTTGTACGTTCGCGATAATGGCGAATATTTCGGCGATGGCGATACAACGCTCGAAATTTTCGCATTGTAAAATAACACAATAATTAGATTCCACCAATATGCCAATGAATTGTTCCGCTAAAACGCGAGGCACGATTTTTCGCTGTTAGATGAGAAATTGCAGAGCGGGTTCCGCAAAACAGTTTCTATTCTTCTATCTTTTTTTTTCCCCCCGAGATAATTAGGCGTATTCAAATGAACCCGGAAATCCTTTCACGTTGTAACTTCAAGTGAATTTTGCACGTGTTTCGGCTAATTTTTCTTTCGCGGAGCACGAACGTCATGTATCTCGAGCCACTGCAATTAGCGAATTTTCCCCCTCCGCTGAGAGGCGGATTCAGAAGCGCGTAAAACTCTCTTTGTTATTAAAACGAAAATCCAAATTACTTGCACTATGCATATAGAGGTACGCGAAAAGAAATACACGAACACACATTAATGAAATATTCCCGCTTATAAAATGTATGATATAACTATATAACACAAAAATATATAAGTAACATTATATTGTTATCAGTATAATTAACATTTGTGCATAAATTAGACACGTGCAAGTTAATGTCCATAAAAACTGTTATGTAAATACAGAAAATAAACGTATAATAGCTAATAATATTAATAAAATCAAACTCAATGTAAAATGTATATAAAAATGATACGAAGTAATAGCGCGTAACACAGAGTGAAAAATAAAATAGTGTCAAAATCCATCCGACTTGACCCGAAAGAATCTAGTAGAGTAATATATTGTTCGCGAAATTGCGAATGAAACGTGGCGCGAACGAACGGCTGTTTGGGACTCGGAACTTCCAAATGTGTATCTACGATCGGGCGGCCGCGCCGTCGCGCGCCTGATGCGGTTCGGGGACCTCGGAACTTTTCTCGGACGAACTTTATCGTCGCTGATTTTTCACGACTTCCACCCGTCAATGGAGCGACACGCCCCTGGGAGACGGGAATGTCGCGGGTTTGCCGAATCTTTAACGATGGCAGGAGATACAGTACGCGACAAGTGGTTGGCTCGAACAAAAGGGATTCTGCCATGAAAAATCGGGTTCTTTACTCGTATAGATTGGTTGCTGTTTAGAAGACTGTATTTCCACCTCACGTGTTACTCATACGTAAGGTAGGAAAATAAGAATACGTCCAATACGCGACCAATACCGATCGACAAAGCTCCGATGGCTCTCGTGGATTTCGAATTAAACAAACTCGTCGCAAATAAAAATGCGTGCGCGTCAATTATTCCCGTTGATAAATCCATCGAAGCAGACCTCGTCGGGTGGGGTCTCGTACGTGCTGAGCTCCGTCGCAAAAGGGATTCGGATTCGCGTATATGCGTGTAACCGGTTATTAATTTCGATCGTGAAAGGGGGACGCGCGCCGCGGGGGGCGAATCTCGCCTAATGCGCTCACGCATTACACGCGCATTCGGAAATCAGCGCGGGCACGTGCGAATATGTTCTGAACCTATTTAGCTAGATTAAATCAATGGAGGATCAGCCGAGATGGATCAGCGTACGAAAATGGATCCACGAAGCGCGCGCGCGCGCGTGCGCGGCAGTCGCATTATGTCCCCGGGACATCGTAATCGCATTAATTGCATTGACCGACACCGTGAACGTGAGCACCGGTGCACAAACGCGGTCCGATTGCGACGCGCGGCAAGCCGGACGCGACGCGCGCGGCTGGGAATTCGCGCCGCGGACAAGTTCGGCGACGGAAAATTTCCGATATTTGTTTCGCGCTCGAGGTTGACAGGCTCCATTCCGAATTGATGGCGACCGTAGTATCGAGTGCTGGCTGTTGCTGCTGCAGCGGAAATGAATCCAGCCGCGAAGCAGATAGCTCGCGCGAAATATATCCAAAAACCGTTTGTAGTTCGCGACGTTATTTTTTTTTGCGAATGCAGACGAGCCCTAAAAATATGCTTTCTAAAATATTCCAGCATCACCTAAAATGGCGGTACGTGTCTCGTCCGAGATTGCTAAAGATCTATGCACGTGCAAAAATGTGAACAAATGCGTGTCTTGAAAAAATTATTCGCGCCAACCGGTTCTGCGGATTCTCTTCGTGCGACAAATATGCAGTCGCAAAAACATCGTAGTGCTAATAATACGCTTATTTCGAACGCATAGGAATGCATAAAGACCGGATTACCGGTGAAATCATACACGAATGAAAAATATCCGCGCATCCGGTTTGTATTAGGTATTCAATTCTATTGAAGATTATTCCACACAGCATGTATGAATCGTACGAATCGATCGGTCTCGCGCTAATATTTATGATTTGGAGGTATAGTTAGCTGTGATTAACCTGATTTCCTAAATTCCTGTCAATCAGAGATGCGCTGTTTCCAAAACGTGGTCGAATACGAATATGTCAGCATTAGCGATCGCGTGACAGTTTTACGAGGGGGGGGGGGAACGTATGTAATAATCATTACATGGTTGTCGAATAACCCAATAAATAAACGGCTTACGATAATAATAGAAAATAAAATACTTATGTATTCGCACTGGCAGGTGAAAGAAAAAGGAATTGAGGACACGAGATTTGCTGGACTTCGGCTTTCGCGAAACGGATATGAGAATAATCGCGATTTGTCGAACAGATTAATAATTAAATAATTCCCCGATCATCCTCGATAAAAATGAGTTTATGAAAAGCAAACTAAATCGGTATTCGTTCAATATAACTTCGTGTCGATTAAAATTAATCAGACGTGAAGATTAAAATACATCGCAAGTTTTTATTTTTAAATTAAATTCATGTCATTTTTCGCGCAATGGCTTGATTAAATGCCAGGTGTTTAATATTCTTGCTACTAAGTATGCTTGATAATAACTAATTACTTGGTTCCTCAGCCTCTCAGGTGTATGTACAGGGACGTGCTGAAGATAAGACGACACTGTCTACGAACTCAAGCGTGTCCTCTTAGCGCTTAAGTAGTTGTATGAACCTCATAAGCAGTATTCATGACGCTGTTTACTTTACAGTGGTATAAGTAGTATAAGTGATGTAAATATAGCGTGTACTACAAGAAACTCTCCGAAACAAGATAAATTTAACAAGAGCGGAGACGATTGTTCGGATGAATAAATTTGTAATCAGCTTCCGGCGACAGCTCTTGATTAATTTTAATTGTCAATTTCCCCTCATCAACCGTTACTTTCTGTCTAAATTTAGACAAAAAAAAATTCGGTGAATTGCATTAACCTGAATTCTTCCCATTTATACGTAGGAGCTAAATTTGATCAAGTTGTCTCTGTCAATTCGCTTTTAAGGTCAATTTGTGATGTAACGGGGATATGTATACATTTATTAGAATTAATAATGTTTTTTCTTTTTCTGTATTGCCGGAGAGAGAAAAAAGATCTAGGAGGAGGCAAATATAAAAAAAAAAAAAAAACTGTGAGAAACAAACGATGTGTGTCGGTGAAGTCGCGCGGAAGATATTGCAATACGAGCTTAGAGTACCGCAAGAGATAGGGTGGGGGTATCTGTCGCTCAATTAAGAATTGCAATTTGCGTGCAAGCTCTCCCCCGTCCGATAAGGACGAGCCCAGAGTCGAGTCAAATCGAACGATGTCTTACCTCGCGATTGAGCGGCTTCGCCAGAGTGATGACACCGGTGCGCGGGTTGACGACGAAATGGTCCGTGAGTTGTATGCCATATTTCACCGGCGATCCTTCGGGATCGTGGCCCTTCAGGACGAACACTTCTGTCCCGACCTTGGTCGATTCCGAGAGCGGCAGGCCCGTGGGGTATCCCCCGGCCTCCAGGATAGGTGGCTCGTTCACGTTGTTACCCGCTGGAACAGCAAAAAAAGAAACGTTTGTTTTCGAGAGTTTCTAGTTGTTGGTCCCTATATTGATCACCCCACACGCCCGCGAAATCCCTTCCTATGTACCTTGGAGCGCGGGTTCATTTATTCTTCTCGTTAACTCCCCCTTACACGCTGCAAGCTGCGTTCGCTTGAAACGAAATGTCTAGGGTGTCCCGAAAGTTACCCTCGCGAAAATAACTATAAAAGCACGAACAGTTTCAGCGTTGTTAAACTCGGAGTAAAAAAAATTGAATAATGTTAGAATAATGCATGGAAAAAAAACCATATTCATTCATTACTTTCATATATGCATTTTAAAAAAAATTTCACTTGTAGATTAAAATACATGTTTGTTGTAAAACGAATTAAAAAATAAAAAATTTACATGTCGATTATACTATTTTGTCTTACAAACATATTCCTCTTTTTTCGTCTGTAACATATGTCAATATTTGAAACTGCTGATTTTTACGATTAAGGTGGTCCTTTCGCGGACCCAGCTAGTCAAGTAACAGTTTGTCATGAGGTAATTGAAAACAAACATTACACAGCATTCCAATAATTATAATAATATAACATGATTTTACACGCACGATTTACTCGTATTTAATTATTTACTAATTAAAGAAATATCACAATAGTAGTGCGGTTGGACTCGCGTTAGGTTAGGTCAGGCATGACAGTACGAGTAAAGCAATATGCGCGTGGATCCACTACTTATTTAACCTCATATATCAGAGCAAAACATTCGGCAAGCCCTTATTTTCAAGGTATGTACGAAATCCGGAAACTTCAGGGAATATTTTAAGACATGAATAATGTATTCGTCTGATCGCTAAGTACATGTATTATTCGTTGAAAACCTCGGCCGTGGCGATTTGCATCGTTCTATCTTTCTCGTTCATGTAAACAAGAATAGACACATTTAGAATGACTTATTTCTTGTAAAGTGTCGGTAACCTCACTTGATTTTTCGTACACATGTCTCTTATTACTGTATATTTAACATATATCAACGTTAGGTACTTATCTAATACTTGTTCTCACGAAAGGACCACCCTTAAGATGATACCATAATCAGAACCTGTGTATTTAATCATTGCGTTGAATCACGATGAATTCAATCGCTAAGGGTGTATTGGGGTCGGCGCATTTATTGTGCATAAATGCTATCGGATCGATATAGATGATTAAGGCTACACGAGCTAAGTAGATTATGATTGATGTATCCGTTGCGCGGAAATCGATTTTTGCCCGCCAATATCGCCCGCCGGACCTGTCGATAATCAATTTCGCTGCGAGATCCGGAGGCTTAGTGTTTTCATGCTCCTTTTGCAACAGGCGCAATCAATACGGAAATCCCAATTCAGTGCGTTGAACAAGAAAATATATCGCGTCGTCAAAGAAGCTTTCCCGGTTCTTATATCACATTATATCATTATATCGTTTGAGGACGAAAACAAGACGAGGACAAGGGAGAAGAACGCTTTGTCACGAGAGACAAATGCCTTGGAAAACGAATTCTTGAGCTTAAAACTTAATAACTCTTATTGTATTTCTCTGCGAAGGTAGAAACTATCGACGTATCAATATCTCAAGAAAAGCATTTGTATTCCACACTTTGTTCTCAAGAAAGTATAATAACAAATTTAAACGTCGGTATTTTACATTGCACGTTTAAATGAAACGAAATAAATAGTGTGTTTTGAAGAGAAGTTTTTTCTTTCACGTTCGCCTTTTCTTGTGTAATTACGTTCTCGCGGCGTAAAAATTACTATAATGAAAGAAAATACCGAGACTCGCGTAATCAAAGTATCGGCGGACATAAAAGGAATGGAATCAGTGGCGGGACACCCTGTACAATCACCTCGTCCCCGGGAAACATTGGATGAGCTTTATTCGCGGCTAGGTCACGATACTTCGGGACTCAAAAGAGCCCGGAGGTCCCAAGCCGCTAATTCGACGCGAGCACCAGGGCTCGACCCCGTAAGTCCGAAAAGTCGTAAAACTATTACCAAGTTGGGGCGTACGAAGTAGCCCCCGCAGCCGTGGAAACTTCTTTCCGAACTTCCAGCCGGAAATTGTGGCGGACGTAATAGATACATCGCGGGCTTTAAGATCGGCCAAACGGGGCTCGCTATACTTTTTTACGGACCCCATTCGGCGCGAGGATACTGCTGCTGCGAGACTGCAGCTGCGGCTTTCCATGCCTCTCTTTCTCTTTCTTCTTTTCTTTTCCTCCCTCCCTCCCTCCCTCTCTCCCCCCTCTCTTTCTCTCTCTCTCTCTCTCTCAACAAAGGTCAAAACGAAGGGCGACGACAGAAAGGAGCCTCTTCAAGGAACAACGATAATCGTTAAAGGGGTAACGACGTATGCATGCGATCGCGATCTCATTCTTTTCTTCGCGGTTGCCGCTACCGTCGCAGATTCACGGTCGCTTAGAATTTTTGCCATTACGTGTCGGGTTATACGACGCCGTCGTAAGAAGCCCGGACTTTTACGCGAATTGCACGCACCGCTCGTAAGTAGGAAAATCGTGGGCAAAGTACCCGCTGCAGTACAGCGTCGTTGACTCAAAACTCATCGAGAAAGACCCATTATATGTTTTGAGATATTTCAGGACAGACGGTGCAGTGAATAATCGGCGAAAAATTATCACTAGCAATTTTTAAAGAGTTAAAAATATTAAATTATATTTTTCTGTTAGCAGAGCTGTTATATTTGGACGAACGATATTACTTCTGTCATCAAAAGTGTAACGACATGATTGTTTCATTAATTATTGATTGAAAGACGTGACAGAGACTTGCATGATAAAAAAGATATTAAAAAATAAATGAGATAGTTTATTATATGTATGTGTATTGGTACATGCCAAAAGTTGTACACAGTGTCCTTTATATACCCAATAAGATATTTCACGGAACTAATTGAATGTAATTGGTTTTAATGTACCTAATGTGTTATATATTAATTCTAAAATTATATTAATTATAAGATTAGAGGTTTTACAAAAAGGATAATTCTTATACAAGAGTCCCTTTGATTTATTACGATGTTGAAAGCACGGAACAACGGGAAGGAAATTCATGATTCGGTATGACTCCGAGAAGTTCGTCAGTAGAAAAGATAAAGCGAAGTCTCTGTGCTGAAAGTTCCCGCTGCTGCTGCATCGAAGAAGTAAGACTGTTGGAAACCGCGACGGTTGTACGCACAAATTTTCCCTGATCCATCAAAAGAGAAGCGGCGGCAACTTTTCTCGTGGAAAGTTTTCTTCAAACGCATTTTGTAAATTCAAATAAGGAATTCGAGAATGGCGCGGCGGCGGAGACTGAACTTTCTTTGAGACGGGCGAGCGCGAGTGACGGCCGGTATCGAGCATCACACGAATGACGCAAATAACCGAATTACCATAAATTTTCAGTCACTAACTACCGTTTCGTAACTCCGTATATCTCCCCTTCAAATTAATCGTTGAACTTTCGACCGACATTTTTCCGGATCGTCGCCTAACTTATCCCTGTCTTACGCAAAGATAAAAAATCGTCGCTAAAAGAACATCTTTATGCTCTACGTGAAAAGAAACGTTAAATACGTTACGTTACGTTACGTTAATTAATACGCTAATGATGAACGACGAGGAGCAAAAATTTTAGAGCGCAAACAGAGTCGACAGCAACGTCTTTCTTCACACAATGACTTTATACAATTATCTTACGAATCACTGAAACTCACTGAACCGATTTGCTCGGAGTCTGCCTTACGCGATCGCGGGCAGGGGAGCACGGCAGCAATTCCCGTTATAATTTTCACCTTAATTGCGCGAAAACTCGCGGAATAATCGTCTCCGCGGAGGATTTTGTCGGGGTCGCGAAAAAGCTGGGTTATTACAGGGGATTGACGGAAATCGAAAAGCGAGATAAGACTGAGAATCGGTAACTACCATTCTCGCCGCGTGACTTTCCCCTTCGAGGTTGAACTCCATCATGCAATCGTGGCTCGGGGCTGCGATCTCACCTCGGCAGACCGTCGCGTCGCCCGTCTCTCGCCTCTACCTCCTCCCTAATAGTCTCCGCTCACTAATCTTCTCCATTTCCGAATCGTCCTTCCAGCGACAATTCTTCGCGCGCGCGATAAGGAACAATTTTCGCGTTGTGAGTCCCTTTTTATTGCGCCTCCTAAGCGCACTTATATGATCCGCTCTCTTCACATAAACCGCGTTTATTGTCGACCGTTCTGTTCCTCGTCGCGCCATTAACCCTAAAGTCGGCGATATATCCTGCGAAATAAACGCGTCTGTTTCTCACCGCGCGGAAGCGAAGCTTTTTCGAGCGAAACGACGGCGTTCTAAATTCACTTTACGAATATTACGTTATCAATATAGTTTTAAGCGTCCATGATTATTACAGTATATTAAAATTCATAAACGTTATCTAGGGATGTACGTAATAAAATCATATATATTTTATAATTTTATAAAATTTAATTATATTTATTAATTAACATTTAACGTATATAGTAAAATTATAAATTCAATCTTGGGAATATGCATGAGATTTAGAAGAACATATTAATAAATATCGATCGTTTGACCATTCTCGTTAAAACTTGTCATAATCCTGTAATATTTCCTTCCTATAATACTTTTATCGCAATAAATTATTGGTTGTCCATCGCAAGTTTAAAATGAACATCATAAAGATACGCGTAATAACTATAATATACGAAAGATTAATGCGATATCGTAAAATGGAAACCAGCGGAATCTAACGCGGGTCGTTGTCCGGAAATTGGACTGCGCGAAAATAAATCTTCACTATATAACGTAGAAACCTGGTGCACGCATATAATATTGATAAATATCGATCCGCAATCGGTCGGGGGACCGTTTTTTGTTGTAATATATATCGCATCTTTCCACGAGAGGAATCTCTTTACTTCTATCACAGTAAATTATCGGTTTTCCTCGGACACTGTTAATTTATTTGCAAAGTAAATTATTGTTCTTCCTTTTTTCCTGTTGTAACACATTCAAATGTCACGGAAGAGTGACATTTCGTAAATTAGATCCGAGTACGATTCGGGAACGCGCAGCTAATATGACAGATTAATAAAATGTCGTTTACGTTAAGCTTAATAAAATTTTAGTCGCATGGTCGGAAATTGAGTTCCGTGGAAATACGAAAATAAATCTTAAGGAGTTACACACGTTTGACTGGCCTTAAAACTAGGTCAAAATTAACGATTTTTTATTGTATAAGGTAAAATTATGTTTTATTAAAAAATGAAAATACATGTCTTGTAATAGAGTAGTCTTTTGAGAATATCTCCTGAAAATTCGTTACTTTTGATCGAATTTTAGACCTGTCAAATATATAATATGAAATCCCTTCACGCTGTTATCTCGTGCAGAAGAACACGCCCGCCGCGTGAAAAGACAGAAGATGAAAAGAACTGTTGGGAATTGGTTTCGTCTGTTACTTAGAGGGTTTGAGCGAATCCAAAAGGGAGGGCAAACCGCTTGGCATAAAGGCAGGGGCCATTAGCTTCATTTCATCTGAGTCAAACGTGTCAGAGCGTTTATATGACAAGATAGATACCTGTGGTGAATTCTGAGAAACGTACGGACACGCCGTGCTTCTACAGCTTGTAAAATCCGGATAGAACAACGGATATTCAATTAATTATGTCGGTGGATACATTCGAGTAATATATGTATGGTAATCCAAATAAAAGCAATATTGTGTGTTACTCTTGACAAGTAGTGACAGTTTTGAACATTTCTTCGAAATCTAAATGACACCAAAAAAATGTTTTCAAATCCACATACTAATAATAAAATTCTTGAGTAAAATTCTTCAGATTTTTAAAAATTAATATTAAACGACAAAATTTTGTTATCTACACTTATGTCTTACGAAAGAATAATTAATAATAATATCGTAACTAACATATTAATATCAATTAATACATAGATACTGGTATAATCAATTAATATATAGCTTTATATTAATACGAGTTCTCGTATTAGAAATATATTTTGTCGAGACGATGCATAATTAAGATATAAAAACCCAGCAACATCGCTTGAGATTAATTACCATAAAATAGCCGTATTTTCAGCGCGGCAGGAAATTAACAGGTTCCTCCGGTGTTATCGCACCGCTAAGATGTCCAACGATTAATTCATCGCGCGCGATATCCCCTTCTGTTTCCTTACTTCTGGTTTTCACAAATTCCCGCGGAACCAAGGAAAGTCGGAATTTAAAGCCCGGAATAAATTAGCAAACATTAAAACGGTAGCGCAAGTACTAATAGCTTACGGCTCTCTATCGCTAATATAAACAAACAGACCGATATTCGTTCTTACAAAATTCATCCTTACTGCGAATAATATATATGACGTTTATCAAAATCTTATAGATTAAAAAGATCTAAATTTAGGAAAATGGACGACATGCTTTGTTTCCATGATCTTTATTTATTTCGACTATATTCCCGTACTCATTTTCTTCCTAGTCGTAATTATTCGTGGAATACCGATGTCGCAAACTGATAATGTGCTAAATCCTCCGATCTTTCGCTCCTTGATCTTCTTCTTCCTCTTAGATCAGGCTTGAGCTTGTTTTCCCAACTTTATGGCACTTCTTCCGAGACCATTGTTGATCCTGTGAGCATTTATTTTGTTTTACCACGGATAGGCTGCTCACGATCCCTGCTATAACACCTATTCTGAACGAAATAGAGGGATTCTCATGGCGAGATACTCTCGGTGGGGTTACCTTCCAAGAGGTAAAATAAAAATCTAGAATTTTTTCGACCGGATTTGAACACTTTGAGAGTTTTTCGATTTATTACAGCAGCGCGCATCTCTCTCTGAGCCACGATCGCTCTTTGATATTTAATGTTATCGCTCTAAGAGCCTGCGTGACGTAAGAGCCACGAGGATCTTATCCTTGAAACACGAGGAGACCTGTTTGGGAATCGATCAAGCTATACCGGCCACGCAATCCTGCCGGGCCATTAAGCCAAGGAACGTTCGACGCGTTCGAAGAGGGAATTGGATAAACAGCGCGCGCGAGCGCGCGTTTCCGATATCTACCTCCAAAAATGACCATTCCAGCACAGAAACCGAGAGTAGTCTTTCGGGCATCGCACTACGTAGTTACACAAGTAATCCCCGCGATATCGACCGATCGCTGTAAAGCTCGCTCGTGACGGAAATCGGATTTTCGGAGGACGCGCGCGGCCATCCTGCGGAGCAAAGTGCTCCGCCGAAACTGGCTACGAGAAGCGCAAATAAAAAAAAGGCGGAGAGAGAGAGAGAGAGAGAGAGAGAGAGAGAGAGAGAGAGAGAGGAAGGAAAAAAATAAATGGATGCCGAGAGATAGATAGGGGAAATAGAAACGTAAGGCAAGACAGTGCCCAAACTTTCGCGCCGGATGATGATTATACATGAAGAACGAAAATGGAATAACATTAACTTTGGTGTTTCTTATTCTGACGTAACAAATAATCGTAATGTAGACAATGTAGAATGTGGAGGGTAAAAATATCTTCCCTGATATTTTGCCAAATATTTTGAAGTAAAACGCAAATAAATAAAATAAGTGTAAATTAGAACAATATTTTTAGTTATTAATATGTTTATTTTAGTATCACAAATATAATTGCACGATTCTTTTGCGACTGAGAATGCGATTTTATCATTTCGAGGAAATAGAAGAAGGGAGAGAAACGGTGTGTGTGTGTGCGCTGCGGGAAAAGAAACGACGTGGACGTGGAGATAAGATTCTTTTTGGGATCTCGGTAAGGCTGGCCGCCGGCTCAAGGAATTATTTTAGACTTGTTAATGCAATTCCCTTGAAAGCTCGCGCGATACACCGCCGAATAGGTGCGCGAGGCACCCAGGCCACGTCGTCGTGGATCCGAAGTTCGGAGGATGAATGTAGTGGTTGGCGTTTTACGCGGTATCTGCAGTCCCTCATATATGCGCCGGCATGGCGAGAGAGATTTTGCTACAGCCGTATATGAGCGATGCCGTGGGAGTGCAGCCACTTCGAGCGATGCCGCCTCCTCCACTTTCTCACGAGAAAGCGAGGGGTTTCGTCGTGCCGCGAGATATTGCATCGGTCCCCCGCGAGATATCCAGCGCGCGCTTTACATCCCCTCGCTGGATGAAAAACACGTAATTCTCTTTGTTGCGCGACATCATTTTTGAATTACAGTTTCAATACGAATCGAACCAATGTTAAAAGAAATACTCGCGATTCGTAAATAATTCATCATTTGTCGCGATTTCAAACATCGCGCGTGGTATATGAATTTTACAAAACGTCTCCTCTCGTCGTTGGCGAATGCGCAATATACGGCTTAAATGCATATGTAAGTCAGAACGCTGTGCCAAGGAGGAAAGGGTTCCGCGTCGGCATCGCGGCCGACTCGTACTACTTACGTAGATTCTATTGCGAGTATAGGAAAATAAATTGTCGATGCAATCGCGCGCTCCTCGGTTCTCTCCGCCTCTCGAAGCCGCCATGAATTTCGCTTATCTGACAGGCCTGGAATCAAATCTATTCGCCTCTACGAGCTTCATATACAATTTATCGTCGGGAATCGACGGAGCCCGGGCTGTAGACAAAAGGGTCGGGGAGATACGTACCTCGCGATACAAGGTATTCCGATACATTTCCGATACCGGTGAATGGAAGACGGAATCAATGGCGGCGTTACGAAATCATACACGCGCGGATTGCCATTGTGAAAGTCCGAAAGGTGCGAGATAAATGCCCGTAGAAGAATAATTGACACGATTACCTTCACATACCGTTACAAGCTATATCCTGCGCGTGTCAGAACAAGTTTTACAACACATTGTTATCCCCGCGTGTGTGGCGCCGCTCAGACGGCGGCATCATTAATCTCGCTCGTTAGCGAACTCGCGCGACAAGTTGTCGAAGCAAAATTCTCAACGATAAATTTCATCGGTGTTACTTCACCGCGTGCTGCTGCTCCGCCGTGTTTAGAATTGCGAGCCACTTCGCGATCGGTATATGTTGTCGTTGATACTGTATAGGCACGAAGTTGTTCACCGATACAACAATAGCCCCGTGAATGACAAGCCGTGCAAAGTGTATATCTACACACGCATGTTCGAATTAGTATTGTATCTATTACGATATTACGAATGGTATTGCGAGTCGAGTAAAGATTTGTTTGATGTAGAAAGCGACTGCGGCAACGTTGCATAAACGCGTTTATATTTTTTTGCAAATAAATGTTACTGTAAAAATATTCAATGCAGCGCGCATTCCAGTGATCTCCTGCATTCATATTTTATTTGACGATCAAAAGAGACATAAAAAAGATTTTTTATCTTTGCAAAGAAAATAAATTTTGCGAGTGAAAAAAGGAATTAAAGTAATAAATGAAATAAATGCAATAAATGCAAATAGATGTATTTTGACGCAAGAAACGAATTTTTTAACAACTTTTCCGCGATAACAATAGTCGAAAACAACTATTTCTTTATTTTTACCGAAGAGACAAAATAACTGTATGAGAAAGGCAAATGTAGTCCAGAGTTTATCGACATAATGCGAATTTATGCCGGCTGTTTGCAGCGAGAAGAAAGCAAATAGTATCGATAAATCGAGCTAGAAAATCATTATATGCAAGACAGCGGAAGAGTTATCGACTGTGATATCCAACGCGAACGCGAGCATTGATGCGACATGCGGCTAATAAATGATATTTATCGATACTATAAAAAAAAAAAGATATTGGCAAGCGCGGTCTCGATTTCATCTTCGCCTTCCGCTCGATATATTCCCGCGGAAAATCAGTTCCGTGCACTTTTATCATTTAATACATTATACGTAATAAAAGAGAGTACGTAATATATATTATATATTGGAAATTACACTTTTTATACGCACTCATTCGATACGTAACTCTCATTGTAATTAACTGTTATATTTACATTAAATTAAGCATTTGAAATAAAGGCTGCACATCATATGTTATAGAAGGATATCGATATGGGAGCTAATATATGTATATGAACATATAATATTACATAATTATTGATATCGTTCTTCATCAAAATTTAAATTTACAAACAGATTTCTAATATTGATATTTGATATATTGAGGCTTTAATTGAATACGCTTTCAATGTAGTATTCGAAATTTATCCCAATATGGCTCTTTCAATATTGCTCATTACCATTATTATTCTTTAGAATTCTATGATAATTAGTAATTACATATTGTCTCGGCAGTTATTTTCTCTTACGTTAGTCATCTGTTCGGCTGACGGAGCTGCGAAATAAATGCGCGTCCGAATTCGTTCTTGCATTAGGCAGAAAAGGAGCGGGACGTGATCCGAAGAAGCTGTCCGGGTGGTCGTTCGAGCCGAAAAGGTCCGAGAGACCTTAATGGGAATCCCTGGCGGCAGCGCGCGCGGATTTGCATGGTGAACGGGCTTTTCGGTCGTCGAGGAATCCTATAGAGGGTACCACGAACTCGGACTGAGACGAGCAGTCTCCGGGGTAACGTTCCGCCGCGCGCGGAATTAATCGCACCCGGTTACAAAAGAAACCCCGTCGGCCATTGTGTGTCCGGGCCCGAGCTCCCCCGTCCGGGATCAAAAATAATTAGTTCGGGAGAGAACGCCGGCGTTCTCCATCCGTCCCTCTCCCCCCTCCCCGTTCGTTGGCTCTGCGTGCGACCAGAAACCCTTATCACGTACGAATCTCCTCACCCGTTCTTGTCACTTCGGCGAGAACTACGTGCGCGGATTGCAATTCGCTGACAACAGGTGAGGAAATAGCAATACTTTGTTGGGGAACCATTTTTCAATTTAACCGAAGTATTTCTTTTTCGATTTGAAAGCGCGGGGAAGCACCTAACTAATTGGAGTAGCCAGCTTCTTCTTTTTCCTCTTCTTCTTCTTTTTATATACTTAAATAATAAACACTAATATTTCTTTAATATAAAAATTAAGTCTTTATTTTTTTTTAAATAAAATATGTTGCATATTTGTGTATTATGCTTTTCGTATTATATTTGTTCTTTAATATTTATTATATTTTTATATATTTATTATTTATTTTTTAGCGTGATCTAGAATTTGTAAGAATTTGTAAAAACAAACTTCACAATAAAAAAAAACCAAAGATGTCTTGTAAACTCAAGAGTAAAAATGTCTCTATCTAAATATTACGCCACCTACGTCAACCCTAAAATGTCAAAGTCTAAAGCGGACAAATAATGAACAATTTACGAAGTTTCGTTCCCCGACAACTCCAGAGCGGCCGCGCAACTTTCCCGATCTATCTTGCGGTCATGCGGCCTTGCATATTTTCGACAGCGATACCGGCGATATCGATTTCGCAGCTGGCTGGCTAGCTGTCGCGGGAAAAATTTTTCGTTAGATGGACGCGTAATATTACACGCGCGCTGAACTTGGTTGGCTTCCTCCATCATCATCGACAACCGCACGACAACCGCGAGAATCGCGGACGAAGTTTCCCGACGAGCGCGAGATGCGAAGGTCGACGTGATAGCGAAACTTTTTCGGACTGCCGAGCGTGGAAAATTGCGGAGAGGCGTAAAAATTTTTGCGAGCCGTAAAAAGGATGATTAAGGCCCGGACACATAGAAAAACTTAAGCAGTAAAACTCAAGCAGTAAGCAAATCAGCCAATCACAGTCAAGAACTTAAGGCACGGCCCTAAGCGGTAGCGAATCCATACCGTTGATTTCTTACTGCTTAAGTTTTTCTATGTGCCAAGGCACTTAGAATCGTCCCACGCAACACTCTTGTCTGGTGTTTTCGTATAGAAATACCTTGTGTCTTCGTGGCGCGTGCTCCGAAGATACGCTCGGAATGATATCGCGAAGGTTCGCGATTACTGGCGAGGCGAATCGCGGGACGCGTTTGCCGACGTCTTTCAAAGATCCGACCAAATGTAAAAAAAAAAAAGAAAGAAAGAAAGAAAAACGAAAAAAAAGGAAGTTGCGCCGCGGTCTCGTCCGGAAACTTCCTTACGGCTGACCGCGTTTTACCAAGACGCTGCACCTTAGAAGCGGCCTGTTCTTTTACTTTTAAAAAATTACCAAAGTTTTCTCGCGTGGTCGTAATTCTAGGATAGTATTAAAACTCTAGTATCTGGCCGCGCGTCTGCGGCAAGTTTAATTTAGCGATCGGGATTGATCGTTTTTTCAACTTGACAGTGTCATCGCTTTTAATGACGTTCTCTCTCTCTTTTTTTTATGTCATGTGATACCCGTTCGTTTTTTCGCTGTAAAAAAGGCACTCTGGTTTTCAACTCATGCTGCAAAAATAATTTGTCACATTTAGCGTTAAACGAAAGGCAGGGAGAGTATAAATCTGCATAAAGTTCTTTGAAATCAGTGGAAAACACAATTAATTCGTATTGGTCAGCGTATACATTCATTAATCCCAATTTAGAGATCCGAATTAAAGGTGAAACAATTAGAAGGCTTGATCGAGGTATTAAAATGTTATCACACGTATTATCTCGAACATATGACACACAAGCTGTTTGGATATCGCGTTTTATTGTACAGTAATAAATGAATTTACAATCAATTTTAATTTTTTTCAATTGGTCAATGTACGCCGTAAAAAAATTACCTATATATGTGCAGTATCGACATTACTGACATTTGTTTTTAATTTGACTGATATACAATCCGGAATTGGATACAGAAAAGAGTTGACGGCTTTCGGCTCCACGTCTTGCCACATCTTGCATTTTGCGCAAGTTGGGACACGAGTCACACTTGAACAACTTCAGTAACGAATGGAGCATTTCCCAGTCCTGGATGAGCAACGCAATCCCTGGGGAAATTAATCCCTGAAAAATCTCAGAAGCAACATCTTCTGGAAAGTAAATTCTCAAAAAAAAAAAAAAATGGGGTGACTTGTACGCAATACCGGGAGGGAAGGAAGAAGGAGGGAAGAAGGAAGTGAATTACAAATGAAATGAGATCAATATTCTCTTCGGCGGAATGTCGACCCAATGCAGCTCGAATCGCGGTCGTGTCGCGTAAAAGTGATGACGTCACATTTTCTCTGGTCACAGGTAGTATTAATACACCGCGGTATACATGTTTCTCTAACCCTCGATTAACTTTTAGTAAATTTTCGCGAGTGGAATCGATTAAAAAATATTCATCGCATTGATGAAAATTCTGCAAAATGGACTTATTGTTAGCTTTATAGGAAACCGCCTAAAATATTAATTACAGTAAAAAAGAAAGAGAGAGAGAGAGAGAGAGAGAGAGAGAGAGAGAGAGAGAGATAAAGCAATATCAATTGTACGTAATATATGTATATTTACACCAAAAAGAAGAAGCAGAGAAAAACGTGAAATGCGAGAGCGATATCGGGAGCATCTTTCAACTCGTAATACACCTCAAACTTTCATTCGGCAAAATTTACTACACTCGCATTTATTGTTCGCTACTTCACACGGCGGTGCATTATTAATGGCATCCATCGTACCGTTTTCGCGCGTTACCTTTCGGGTCCGCGCAGAAGTACACCCGGGGTTGCCGCGGGCCTCGTAATGGCGAATACAAACTGCGGCGAAATTAGCCCCCCGAGAAAACGCTCGCCGGGAGCTCGTTCCGGCGCCAGCAGATAAATTCTCGCGAAAAAACTTTGATACCGCAAAGAACTGAAAATCGGGGTCGTGCACGCCCGTGCACGTCCGAGGGGTGTGGAAAAATGGCGCGAAGCAAACACACGTATTTACATACGTGCGCGTCCCCCCCCTCCCACACACATACACACACATACACATACACGTATACATCCAGGGTATTCGAAAGAAAACAATACCCATCGTTCTTTTTGTCCGAGAGTTTATTTTTCAGAAGATTTTTCTTCCGAGGATTGTTTCCAGGGGATTATGCTCAAAGACCGAGACTTTTTTTTGTTCAAATAGCACGATATCTAAGGGAGATTCTAGCGCGCTATAAACGATAACACGCTGTCGATGAATATGAATAACCATGCTTTATCCTTCCCACACGTGTCGCGCTACAGCAATCTATCGGAATATTTTATTTCGGTTTAAGTAATCCAATGTAGTCGCGATGCAAACGGCAGTGCAGAATATTTTAATTCGCCTCAGGCGATGAGAGAACAAAACGGCGGTGTTTATCACCACGAAATAAAAATTTGAAATCTGCAGAGACACACATAAGTTACGAACTACGTAAACTCACGAAATAAAATAAAATTTTCTCGAATAATAAAGCTAAATTATTCACTCGATTTCGAAGAGCTTATTCTTAAGGATGTTTTACGTATAGCTATATATGCAGTATAATTTTGTTTTCTTGATTAAACAGTGTAAAGCTAGTCTTAGAAATTATTTATAAACAACATGTTATCATTGGGACAGAAAAAGCGTAAAAATCGCAATTTTATCCCATTTTTGTACTTGATATTGTTTAAATAAATCATTCAAAAATTGAAAAAAAAATATTACCAGAAAAACTTAAATAGAAGTGTACCATAAAAATTTCATTCATTTTTACTGTACAGGAGCAGAAATACATATTATGATATTTACATGGGAAGTATATCTATATATATACAATTTCTGTAACTTTTAAAGCAAATATCTCAGAAACGGGTCAGACAATCGATCGCAACACAGGTTTTTGGGATATATAAGTGCACAATCTCTGTAAACTTCAGCTTCATCCCTCTATTCTGACATAAGCGATATACATCCTTAAATAACAATATCAATCTTCTTAGTTAATTAACGAAAACAAACTTATACTTGTCGTGACGGAAGATATTTCTGTATATACTCACTTCAAATAATCTTCAGAAATTTGTTTGTCAGAAAGTTGGAACTCCATTTGTCGATATTTGTCGCAACTTACATATAATGTGCTGAATTCGATATTTGGTTGAATTTGCAGCGAGCAAACCGCGGTTTCATCAGCGGGAAACTTGCGCGGGTGAACTTTTTTGGCGTATTCCGCAAGACGATCCGAGTTCATTCCGATGGCTACTAAATGAAGGCTGAAGCGGAAGCGGACTTACGATCGTGCGAGGCGAATGGAAAATTGAGCTAATATTCTCGTTCGAATAAAACCACGTTAATCCGCCGACTTATGCGAGCCAAGTAATTGAAAGATAACAGCGAACCAATTTTTTTTTTAAAAATAACCACAATATTCGGGACGTACCGGCGCACGTTATTGAACACGCTCTTTATCGTAAAGCCTTTAATCGATTTGAAATCGATTTCCTTCCTAACGAAAAGAAATAGCCCTATTTGTACCTCTATTACCAAGCCGTGCGATCTGCGTTAACGAGGTAGAAGAATTACAATTAAAATTACGGAAGAATAATAATTAAAATTATTGATTATCCGCCATCGTTTACCTAATAAAAGTTTCGTAACGTGGCAGCAGTTTTTCACGTTAACGTGACACTGTGTGGCACATTCTTCACCTAAATTGATGCATGCCATAATATCGAGTATGCATTTTTTATTTCCTCCAGGTTTCGCCAATTATTCCGTCGCAGTAATGTACTCTATGATGCGGAAAAAAAACTCCGGCACGT
Organism: Temnothorax americanus; assembly: GCF_048541705.1. Classification (NCBI taxonomy): domain Eukaryota; kingdom Metazoa; phylum Arthropoda; class Insecta; order Hymenoptera; family Formicidae; genus Temnothorax; species Temnothorax americanus. The sequence continues at coordinate 1,882,169 of NW_027509339.1, forward strand.
GATAAAACGGCGCCATAAATTAACGTCAGTGTCACAGCCTCTCCGGTAAATAATTCACGAATGCGACGACGATCTCTCGCGAAACGGTCCAACTCTGTTTCGAATATGTTGAGGAGCCGGAATCTGTTTTGGAGTTTTCCAATCAGGGCGCGATGCAAATATTTACGAATTTACGGTATACGTCGCGTCGCCGCGAAATTGGTGCCGACGGCGCTGACGGCGAATTAAGATAATTTGCATCTAAAGCACTAGCCGCGCATCTCAAATTTAATCCGTCGGAAGCGCGCAGCTTCGCTTCCGCGAAAGGACGTATAGACGACCAGATTTATGGGCGCATTTAGAAAACAACGTTCACAGAATGCTTATACACAGAAAAAACTCGTATATTAGATTCTCGAGACTTTCATAGTGAGAGCAATAATTCCAAATAAAATACGAAATAATGTAAAATTATAATGACGTTACAATATATAAAAGAAACGCAGCACAGAATTCACATCTAGAATTCACACGACGTGGATTCATTTTAAAATACTTCGTCGATAATTTTCTCTCTTTTTTTTCGACATTCTGCGGCGTGCTCGCAATTTCCTCACGTAGCCGCAGTTTGAGAACCAATGATGGGAATTGCGGTACGCGGAAAAGATGAAAAGGTCGGGACAGATACAAGGTGTCGCGCCGTTGTTCGCGTTCCCGACAGCGAGGAAGTGGCGGGCGGAACCGGGCGCGGTGGCGTGACGGACGTGGTGCGATCGCGGGCGCGAAAATGCGCGTTGGCAAGTGTGTGCATTTTTCAGAAAACGCGAGCTCGTCGTGCGGCGGTAAAGTGACGCGAGATAGACAGGATACCTGCGGTGCGCGCGCCGCGCCGCGCGGCAGGCAAGCTCCCTGATGTCTGTGCGCGATCGCGTGTTTTCTCCCGTGTCTCCCGTATTACCACATCCCGAAAATACCGACAACCCGATTCATACGACTCCCGGAACCTTCCCGCCGCTCTTTTATACTCTCTCCGCCCGCTCTTTATTACTTTCGCAATTTTCCGCCGCGCAGCCCGGCCGAAAGTTGCTAATGCCGGCATTACCCGCGGGTGGAAGCCGCAACTTCGACGTTTCGAGAGACTAACGGCCATGCGGGCGATATCCGACCGAGGATGGCTATCTGCAGGTCGTTCTGAAAGACGAACGCGCCGTAAAAGTGCCAGAGATTCCCGAGATCTTTGTCGAAAATCTCGCGTTTATTCTTTAATAATACGAATTTTAATTCTTGATTATTTTTACATCGGCTGCATTAAAATACTTGCGTTTCATGAAACAACAATTTTCTAGTGTCTTTAATATATTAGACGCTTTGATGATAAGAATTTAGCTGTGAAAAACAAGATTAAGATAGAAATTGTATTTCATACATTAATTTGTCAGTAAGAATTTAGAGAAGCGTCGATAAAATATTCTCGGAGCTAAACCAATTAACGAAGCTTACTAGTATTTAAACAGGTGAAGAACATTGTTGATTGAGGTTGCATTTTATTTTAGAATATCGCGAGGAGTCCGATCTTGATATTCCAAATTTCTGTTTGACCGTATTTCAAGTGGGAAAGTTTACGAAACTCTGATTACGGGCATTTTACACGCTGCCTCACGTATTACGTCAATAACGCGTATGTAGAAATTCGGAAATAACGTAAAGCAAATTTCATGCGAATTCCCTAGAGCGTCGAATACATTTGGCTTACCAATCAAATGACGATCAGCATTTACTATGAAATTTACGTGCGATATTAATATAAAGCTGCGATATTAATGCGACCTCGTCGCTTACTGGCGGCTTGTAAACAGAGTATGAAAGTTTGATTAATGGTTTGAATGGAAATCGCATAGCTATTCAATACTTAAATATTTTCTATTTTTTATATTTTAATCTAATATATTTTAATCTATTTTATTTTCGTGAATTTTGCGTTCTAGTCAATAGTTTTCTAGTTTTCTTAGTCAATACGAAGTTAACGTTCCCTTAGCAAAATTAATTGAACAATATCTTTCTTAATCTTTTTAATTTCCAATACCAAATATTTTAAACATTATATTAAAATTAAATCTAAAATTCCATTTAAACAAAGCCAGTTTAGAATTGAATGTGAAATAAGGGCTTATCGCATATGACATAAAAAACAAGTCTTTCCATACTCATGCGTTCGTAAGAATATTCTTAGAATTTTTGTATTGTTGAAGCAATCTGGAAAATTAATTATAATTCTTCAGCATTTTATATAAGTTTACATTTATACATTTCCGGCATTCATGGGATTACGTTTTAGTCAACGCTAATAGCGACAGCAATGTAACATAATTCAGTTTCCACTGAATAAAAATGCAATCTCTGTCTGCTCAAAACAACCCTCGTTGCCACACATACACGTCACTTAGTGGCAACTCGCATTAAACCCGCGCTGTCGTCGCAAAAAGTCGCCGCGTCGCGGTACGCCGGGGATAAGTGGCAAAAAGATCCTCGCGGCTCGCCCACACGGCCGCAAAATTAACAGCGGGACGCGGAAAACGCGGGGGGCGCGCGGCGTCGTAAGTCGGCAATAATTCAAGAGTCCGCCCGCACACGCGGTTCGCGGTCAGAAAGGAGACGCGCAGGACGAGATTCCGGCGAGTGTAGGACGAAACCAACGAGTCGCCGCCCTTCGCATTCGCATTCGAGCCGCGGCTTTTTCCGTTGCGCCCGCCGCGCCGCCTCCGTGGCGTCGTTCTGGGACCCGATCGCGTCTCCGACCTAGCGAGGAGTTTTAATTGCCTTCGCAGAAGTGCTTTTCGTCCCTCCACCGAACGAGAAAACACGAGACTTCCACCTTTTTCTTTCCGCTTTATTTTCGGACGGATATCGAACAACTTGTCAGTGTCGCGAGCGAAAAACGATCCTTCACGATTAAATGATATTAACTATACGTACTCTATGGTATATAAATGATATTAATATTATTTTCCTAACCGTGGTAAAGTGGCAATATACAAATAGTATACTGGTTGAAAAATATTTCAGTATATAAATACAGTTACAGAAAATAATTTCAATGATATTGTCTAACGGTATTCCAAGACGAATGTAGAGCAAATGCAATATTTAACTAATGCTGGACAACTACCACAATTCTTCAACATAAAATATTCAGCGACCAAGTTCCGAGATATCCATATAGCCACGTTTTCCGAAGCTTACCTAAAAATAAAGTTTATGGCAGAGGTATTGACATTTCTCAGAATGCCAACGAGGGGGAATTAAATCTATGAATGTCCCACGTCCGCCGCATTGAATGCCGTTCAACGACCGTTCGGTCCGTCGCGCGACGTTTCCACTCGGACCTCTTCCTCTCCTCTCGTCGTCTCCCGGCTAAATGGATGCCGAACGGAGAAACAATTAAACAGTCCGTTCGCCAACGAAAATCGATGCGGCTTCGCCAAACTATGTTTCGCGAACTCTCGCGTCCCATTATCGTCCCCATTTTAACACCCTCTCGCGCCCTGCCGCTCCGCTCGTCGCCGTCGCCGCCGCCGCCACCGCCATCGCAGCTCGTTCTCCGTAAAAGTCTCCAGAATCCCGAAGAGTGCTTTCGCCCGAACGCGCTACTCCGCCGAACCTTTAGCACTGAAGCGCGAAACTTTTACCACCTTGCCAGCCCGTCGTATCCCGCCGGTATTTTTCACCCCTTCCGTCGCTTATCCGCTCTTTTCGTCATCGTTGCGGTCCTGCCGCAAGCAGCGGGACAAAGCAGCATTCAGATTCACTCGGTGAAATTAAAGCTCGTCTCGCGCACTTCGAAACCTCTCAGCCGGGAAATTAAAAAGGGACCCGCTCGATATATCACTATGGATGACGACGACGACGATGATCCGATGATCGCAAATCGACAAAAATCGAAACACACGAAAATGTTGCAGCTCGCTGTTAACTCCACCGGCGAAAGTCTCGCGGAAGAATCATCGGGAATTCGGTGAGTTTATACACGCCACGTAATATGAGTAATTATGAAATTCGTAAGGAATATTTTCGAGTTTATTCAGCGTAGCGTGCATTTTTATTGATATCTCATTTTGAATATTCATTCGTACATACATTAATTGGATTAAATTATTCGTTGATACGATTAATTTCAGCTCTGCTGTTCATTCAAAATACTTCATTTCGAAATCAACTACCGTGATGTATCAAATTAATATCCAAAATATAGAAGCGCGCCTGCAATAAACGGTCTCGCGCGAGCTAACAGTTTATTTACGCGGATTGTAACCGAACCTCATACTTCCTGAAATGAATGGCATCTGTTTAATTAAAAGTCCGTGCGGTGCGCGCAATTGGCCTGTTATTATTATGAACATATGATCTACTTCCTATAGGATACATTAAACTAACAATTTCGAAGCTCTGGCCAACGCGTTTATGCACACGCGTTGTAAACTATTACTAAATTTGGGGATTACTGCAACAGTTTCCAACAAATAGCTTTCGCAATAAAGTTTATACGGTACGCGAAATTAAATTGTTTTTACGCATCCCTATCTGCAAAGGTATACAGCTTTAATGTATCGTGACTAATTTAATTGAAATACGCTCGCAAATTTAAAGACGAATGTTCATAATTAATTATAAAAAATACTGAAATATAGCCAATAAAATATTTCAACCAAAAATTATCATCGTGTCTTTTAATATTAACGCCGATTACGAATACTTACCAATCAGTTATAGTATTTACTTCCCATCCTGCTTTAGAGCAAAACTTTTATTGGAAATAATTGCAAATTTTAATTATTGAAATATCTGGCAAAATTAAGTAAAAGGAAAAAAGATATCCGACGTACTTTAGGAAGAATGCGGAAAGGGGATGGCGCCCAACGAGATTCCCGCTGAACAATAGACTGCGCCAGCGGCCGAAAATTTCGTCGATAAAGTTTGCCGAAACTATTCGTTAATACCCCCCGCGCGGCAGACTAATTTTCAAATGAGAAACGCATACACGGCGACGGCGGCGGCGGCAACAGTTTACTTCACGCAAACTATTTCGCTGAAGCCGTCTAGCCGGAAGCTGCGGCGGCGGAAGCGCGTTTGCGAGCTCGCCTCGCGTTACGCTAAAACTTAACGAAGCGGAGAGGCCCCGTGCGGGAAATGACACCGCTGCTCGCGTACGCGCGAGATGCCTGCCGCGCATTGGCGAAATTCGCATCCGAAGACGTAGAAATGGCTGCAAACTATGACTCGAGAGTACGGCACTATGACTCGATATGATAGACCCTATTGGCCGATAATTCACGGGAATTCACGGCAATTTCGTAACCGGCAGCCGTTTACGACCCGTGTCCAGGGAGTGTTTTAACAAAGAACGCGTCTGATATCGTCCGCTGGTATACGCAAAGGTACCATCGTGAAGCCAACGAACTTCTCCTGGTACATCTCGCGCGCGCGATACAAGATATTCCTCTCCGGTGTCGTATCGCGCTCTTTTACGCGCATAATACAGAGTTACGCTAAAGTGCAATTCGCTCGCCGTCGTTTAAAGGATGCTTCTCGCGCTGGGACACCGTTCGCAGAATAAAACCGAATAAATAATGCTTGCGCGAAATTGCAAGTTATTGTTGAGTACCGGCACGTATAAAGTTATACGTTAGTTTAGTTTTAAAACGGATTCGTCGTAAACATCTCGGAACGTCGCGGTACGGTATCGCGCGTACCTATATCCTCGCGCGGCTTAATAAATTCTGTTACCGAAGTACATCCACAGCAGCTCTAACGTTATTGTCGAGCGAGACGCGAATATTATTCGCAGCTCGAAAGTTGTCCCCGCCATCCTCGAACTTCGAAATGGAATTTACAAGTCAACGCGTAGATAAAACTTCCTTCTTAATTAAATATAGATAAGAAATGAGCATTTTTTATAGCTTTACATCAAACACGTATCTAGATTTTATTCTTATTATTATTCTTAAACCAAATCGTATCTTGTCTCCATTTTTCCTCAAATGTTTATTCCTATTACTCACGCCCTATCTCTCGCAAAAATGTATGAATACGGATATGTACATAATACACTATGTGCGAGTGAGTCCGTGGATTCGCTAACAATAAGCCCAAATGACTGTGGACGTGGATCTGTCTTCTCTCTGCGGAAAGGTAAAAATTGCGGAAAAAATGTAGCGGGCGCGAGCTCTTGCATATTCTATGCGAAAGTCCTGTCGCGACAACAGAAGTACGGCCAGACGGTAACTCGTCTGTTTACCCCGGGTTCCCGTGCCGCTCTCGTTCGCGCAATAGACGACACGGCTTCCGGTCGGCCCCTTTACTTTTATTTGAGAACTGAGATTTCGTAGCTTTCAACGAAATCACTTTTCTCCTCGCGCAGTGGAAACGATGTTGAAACATAAATAATGAGTAATGTTATTCCGTGTGCCCAAGTAAATGCCGTAAGAAAGAACTTACGTTGATTTAGAAACTCGAAACAACAGAGACGAGAGGTTTATATATACTGTGTAAATAACTCCATGTAAAAGCTGTATTAATTGTAAGAGACACACTTTTTGTGTTTTTTAATGCAAAAGAATTCTCTAAATTTTTAGCATGACTATAGTATCGTATATATGAAATTCCATTTTTCACAGCTGTAAGCAAAATGACGTGGAAATTTTTATGACATTATTGAAATTATAAAATATTAAAATTATTAAGATTAAAAGAGAATATATAAAATACACGCGATCTAGAGTTTTGATATTTCAGTCATTTCAACCGTGCTAAAACTTATTTTCTGGATAAAAAGACAATAAGGAAGCGGAGATATATTCTTTGTCATTTTAATATTCTAATTATGCATAATGCGCATCCTGTCTTGTAATTATTTTAGATATTTTCGTCCAAGTGTCATTTTGAGGTAAAATTTTATGATTGCTACGTCCATGAGAGCCAAGTCGGCTCTTTGAGTAAAATTCGATTAGAAAGATCCGCGAGAGAAGAGAGAAAAGAAATTTCCCTCGGTTCCCGACGTGGAGCTCGAGCTGACGTTCAGGAATCGATCGTGAAATTTATCGCAGTTTATCGGGTAATAACCGGCGAATGAGATGACGGGAAGTCCTCGCGCATCCCGATGTTGCGCCATGTCCCGCCGCGTCGATCGTTTATGCGCGATCTCGTAAACTCTGTCATTTTATAAAGCTTCCAGCGGATTTTTCGTTTTATACGTGTAACACAACGATCGAGCCGGCCGCGATAAATCGGAATTTACCGAAAACGATGCGGTGAGACAAAAATTTCGAACGCAAACGCAAATATAGGCACTATAAGTATCCCATTTCATTCGCTTTTGTTCGAGAGCCTTTGACGCTTTTGAATTTCTGCAAAAACACACTCCACGTGATGTATACAACGCACTACAAAACCACCACGTATTAATTACCTTTTTTCTGTAAAAAAAAAAGAGAAAAAAATGAGATTTTTTCTTTCAGCGAAGGTTGAAACAACATTTATTGCAACATTTATTGAAGCATCATTTATTGTAACTTCAATGTTTGGTATCGAATATCTAGCGCGCCACGCTTTTACGAGGGCGATCGAACGCGGGAACAAAAAATCCGTATCGCCCCCAATGTAAATGGTTCCCGAATGACCGATTCGACATTTGAAACTATGAACACCCGACACCGCGCGGCATCGCGTCGAATTTCGAGGAAACATCTCGTCTATCCTTTCAGTGCGCCAACTACACAAATTATTACAGCCGATTCAGGTAATTAAACGTTCTCGGATATAAATTCGTTCTCAAAGCAAGAAATGATATTATAAAAACGATGTATCCGTAGTAACGACACTATCGCATTTACACTGTTGGAAAATTTGTGTTAAATATAACATAAATTACATGTCCCAAACGATCCACTCAAATTTTTGTGTTAATTTAACATAATACGGATGTGTTAAATGGTAACATCTATATACTATAATATGTTAAAATATTTCAACAGAAAGGAAATGTAATTCTGATCGTAATTTGAGGTTAATTATGTGTACAATTAACATAACTTTCATGTTAAAGTTATAAGATTGTAAGATAAAACTAACATTCTTTTCTGTAAATTTTTATTCCCATTTCTGTTACAGAGTAAAATCAACATTCTTTTTCTGTAAATTTTGACATTTAATTAATACGTTCAAATTGTGTTACTTTAACCCTCGGAAAACACACAGGGTCAATTTGACCCTTACCTCCGAGTTTTATCGTAAATATCTGGAAAGCATTTTTTAAAAATTGGCGAGTCTGAGACCCTCTAGCTGTAGTTTGGGGTACTAACTATACGTTAAGATGCCCCCTTTGTACAGCGCAACACGCGGGCGTTGGGCAACGGCACTTTTTATTTATATCAATTGATTTAACAATGTTCCAAGCACATTGGAAATTTTTTCAAGCTGATCACACTCGTCAATTTAAAATGGTGGGCGATCAAAGTGTGTGTAGGGTCAGATTGACCCAGAGTGTTCTCCGTGAATGAAAAAATAGGTGTGTTCTCCGAGGGTTAACATATTTTTTTAATTATTTTAATAATTTTACATTTTAAATTTGTTAAAGTCAATTAACATAGCAGGCATATGTTAAATCTACACATGTATGTGTTGATTGTTTCACACAAAAATTTTAACAAGGACCTTTTTTTTTGACAAAACTGCAAAAGTTTTCCAACAGTGTATCTGTCAAAGGCAAAGCACCCTTCTTTATCTCGTTTTCTCCAGGTTTTCGCACCGATAATTCGTTCCTGACGCTCTGTTTCATGGAATCGCATAAACAGTAACAACGTGTCGTCGTTCGCGAACAGAAGGAAATTACACAAGCGGGGGAGATGGGGTAGATAAAATTTCGTTCTAGAACTATTGAATAATTCACAAGGTGGAGTAGACGCACGGCCATCTTTCGGAATCGCGACTGAACGGCAACAAATCTCCCGATAATCGTTCAATTGTTCAGAGAGGATTCTAGGCCCCTTTCCCTCCTCCTTCAATCCTCTTTTCGGCCGCCTCTTCAACCCATTCGAAAGCAGAGCCTCGCGAGGTAACGGGGTAAGCCAAGCCGCATTGGATTTCAACGACGGCGGGGCTATTCGCGAGTGAGGAGACGTTGAGAATACTCCGAGTAAAGGAAAAACGGTACTAAGAGAATATTTTGTTGGAAACCTTGAAAGGAAAAAGATTAAAAACGACCAAGAATATATCGTTAAGCGTTATATGTAGCTGGCTGAAGAAAATTCTGTTCTCTTCCATCTCTTATTCTCCAAAGAGGATCTCGTTATAGATCATCAACCTCTCTCTTTTTAATTTAAGATTTCAAACATTCGCTACGCTCCAGTTTCGCGCGTGTTTTTTTTTTTTTCGAAAGTCAACGGTTACTTCGCGTCGGTAGTTCGGAATATAAACAGTCCGACGGACAAGGGAACGGTTTCGCGAACCTCTGCTTTATGGGCTTAGAGAAGCGAGCGAAGTCCGCGAAAGCGGATCCGTCCGTACTTCTCCCCCCCCCCCACGCCGATGCATCGACGAGATGCATCTCGACTGCGCGAAAACAACGCTATATCGAGACACGGTCGGTGCGGCTGGATTAATCGAGTTAATCGCGGAGAATTTACATTTTACAAGGGTCTCCGCGTTCGCGTCCGCGTCCGCGTCCCCGCGGCCCCAGATAGATTTTCCATCTGTCGGGCCGATACGCGCGGATTCGACATGCGCAATCACGTCACCGTCGCCTCGATGCGACTAATTAATGCGGCATCGAGTAATGCAATTCGCCGCGGTCAGATGAAAAATGTTCGCTGCCGTCCGACCGACGCGGACGGGACGACTGGTTAATTATTCCCCTCGCTACGTCGCTAGTTTAATCTTTTTGCCTCTACAACCGCGGCGTCCACAACTATATGGGCACAATTTTTTCCAATTTGTAATCCTCGTATAATATGTAGGAACGACTCGTGAAAAATTCAGACTTTTCTCGTGCTGTTATTCTATTTTTTTTCCGTATGCGCGTCTCGCATTAAAAATAGTTAAATCAAGCGATCCGAAAACCTGAACAATTGTACGGGTTGAGGATGTCTTATGGAAGAGAACGATATTTGCTTTTGCGACGAGAAAAAAAAACGCGAAATATAGATTTGCAGAATAGGCATGAGAGCAAAGAAAGAGTCATAAAATCTACATGAAAAATAGAAAAAAAATTAAAAAAAGTAGCGTAGAAATTGTATGCAGAGCTCTATATGTTTTTATTCATTTCCTAAGAGCTGTAGAAAATCGTTAATAAGCAATTTTTGACATATAAAATTATTTTTTACGCATCTCAATGCACAGAATAAGCCGTATAATTTTGCGATTTATTTTCGAATTAAATGATAGATAAAAATAGACATTACTATAAAATAAATTTTCGGATATGTAAAATTTCACGAAGAAAAATTAAATATATTTTTATAAACGTAATTTTGTATTCTGTATTCTGGATTGTTAAAAAAATTAATTCAAATAAAAAAATAATTAATATATAGATATTTAATTATTCTTCATTCTGATAATTTCACGCATCGTCACAAATAAATATAGATCTTCGTTTAGATGGTAGCGTTGTTTTAACTTTATTACACATGCGTATGTAATGTAATTACCGCACTAATTAACTGTATGGAATGAATGAGTGTCGGGTGAATATTATCGGGTTGCAATAATTACTTTAATGGTCCCCTGGAAATTAATGAAGCAGACGAATAATAAATAATTGAACTGGCCATCGGAAAAACGTCGCGAGTATATAACTCGGTAAAAAACATTGCTACATCTTGAACATAATATGTCTACATTTTTTACCCTTTCAATTGATATAATATTTGTATAATTATTCTTTGTTAAAAAATATTTATTATTATAAGATAAAAATTATTTATTTATTGTTTCAAGTACACTTGGTTACAAGATAGTTTGCACACACACACACACACACACACACACACACACACACACACACACACACACACACACACACACACACACACACACACACACACACACATACACATACACACACAGAAGGTGTTTAAAGTGCATTCTGCGCCACAGTTGGCCGCAACATGACCTCAAATGTTTGATAGAGTCCGGACAATCAGTGTTATGACGGTGTCACAAATGCGATCAGGTTCAGGGTAGAGACTCTGAACGCCTTCTGTAAACTGTCCGCAAGTGTACTTGAAACAATGAATGAATAATTTATCTCATAACTGTAATAAATGTCACCTAAAACCTCTGCGCGGTCGCGCAGCTCCTAAATGACGTGTCAAAGAACATGAGTTGTTTCACAGAAAATGGTCCTCTCTGCGAGATTTGTCGTGAGATCCTCAGAGTTTGTCGCAGAGGCCCTGAATCACCGTATATAATACTAAAAAATATATATGCTTGCGCGTCCAGGGACAAACATAATGCGAAATAATATCGTTCATTAGTAGTGGAGGTAAATTTCATTACGATAATCGTGAATATAGGATATGTTAATGTACAAAATTATCACATAACGATACCGCAATGGAATTTCTGATGATATCGGTTAACGTTCACGTGAAAATGACCAGATATTACCTTTATCGGTAATAAATCTATTATTGTTTGCAATTGATTATGAGCCAGACAGCGCTTAAATACCGCCAAGATATTTGCAAAGCTCCGGAGTGTAACGGAACTGTAATATTTCTCTTTGAATCTCCGAAATAAATTCCCGGCGTTCTCGCTTATCAGCACTTAATTAAAGTTAGCACTCCGCGGGAGTGCGGGAGAGACTGCATTTCCAGGGGTCGATAGACGACGAAGCGCAAAACTGGGACATTTGCATTACAATGTATCTTCCACTTGAAATACAAGTGTAGTGCAACGTAGATATTTTACGAAAGATTTAAATTCAAAACATCGCAAATTACGGTTACGCGACGTTATTAGTATCTTCCAGCAAATTTATATCCCCGCGGCGTTGTAATTAGAAACAATTACTCTCATAAAATCGAATAAAAAATTTTTAAATAGATAAAGGACCTCCGCACAGTTCTTATGAAAATTGGATTTCGGTGAAATTGATTGAAGCATTTTGGAAATAGATAGTTTATGTAATGCTGATCAAAAGTCACACTGGGCAAGATTCACAATAATCGTTTAGGCGCGGTTATCAGTGTTCAAAAGTAAAAATAAGGTGTTGTTTCAGTCGGTTTCAGTACTATTGTGGGACAGTGGATTACAATATTATTTTGACCTTCAAACGCTCATATGTAGCACTTAAACGGTCGATTATTGTGAATCTTTCCCATTATAACTTTCAATCAACATCATATAAACTATTTATTTCCGAAATTTCTGCCAATTTCACCGAAATAAGATTTCGCGAATGTGTAAAAGTCTGCTCACAGACGTCGGATGCGACGAGAGCAATAATTCTGATCGCGTTCTGACGTGCGTCGACTCTTCGCTTCTCCGACAGGGCTGCAATCAGCGTTTCTGCCGAATACAGCCGTACATCATTTTTTTTTCTCGCGGTCTCGCTTGCGCCGTCGCGTCGATTCAGCGCGATCGCTTCCCGCAGATTATTAAACCGCGATACTTCATCGGTCGTTATCGCCGCGTCGGCGATAAGCGTTCGCCGCGCGCTATCTTCGTTGTTGCTGCATGCCGCCCGCAGCGGTCGGTCGTTCCTCCTCGTCCTTAGTTCTGCTTCATCGCGCGTCCATCCCTCCCTCCCTCCCCGTCGCCCCCATAAATCTCACGCTCTTCGTCATTGATTTCTGCGCGAGTGCTCGCCGCACAAATAATTCCCCGACGTTTTCCTCCGACCGCTTTGTTCCGCGCGCGACCGTGCGAATATTCGCATTCGTCATTCTGAATCCGCCCGAGTATTCGCGACGACAGGATTTTTCCTTCCGCAGGGTGGAGTCCGCGTGACCCTCGGCAGGATTATTTCTCAGAGAAACTACTATATAGGGCTCGCTCTGTGCGCGCTACCGCGCATTGTGTAACTGTTTAATGGTGTTTGATAGCGGGTAATAAATTCGTAGCGCTTACTTTTCTGATCGCACGGGAGTAGATATGTCAAAGTAACACGTTATGCAACGTGTAAGAAAGTGTTCTGCTCAATCGCGATTAGCAATAAAAAAAAGTCATGCGAGGCTGAGGGATTCATGGATCGCTCTCTCTCTCTCTCTCTCTCTCTCTCTCTCTCTCTCTCTCTCTCTCTCTCTCTCTCTCTCTCTCTCTCTCTCTCTCTCTCTCTCTCTCCCTCTCCCTCTCCCTCCCTCTCCCTCTCCCTCTCCCTCTCCCTCTCCCTCTCCCTCTCCCTCTCCCTCTCCCTCTCCCTCTCCCTCTCTCTCACGTATTAAATGGCCGCGAATACTTCTTTTCATTATGGCGCAAAGTTACTCGTTGCCGGTGCAATTTCAACCCATCATACCGCACCCGGGGAAGATCGAGTGCACCACTCTCGCAGCCCATTGAACGCGCAGGATGAACATCCTGGCGCGCTCGCAGTCTTTTGAATTTCCATCCGCGAGCTGCTGTAACGGGGGCGCGAAGAGAAGAAGGCGTGGAGGGTAAATAATCATGGGTCGTTACGCGGGGCAAGATAAAGGACCGCGCCGCTCGTCGTTAGGCTCTATCTTCGGGCGCCGAGATAGATCGACGTAACGTCGCGTCGGGTTTACGCTCGTGCCTCCCCTCGGGTTTCCTCCCCTCTCCCTCGCTTCCCCACGTTCGAATGAAAAATAACACTGCCACCCCCGAGAGATGAGCGCGCGCGCGCGCCCGCGCGTTGTTCGCTCGCGCGCTGAATTGAAGATCTTGATGGAATGAACGGGTATATAGAAATTAGAAATTCCATTATACCGAACCCTCGACTGTCCGAACGGCGTTACCTAATGGAGGGAAGCGAGCATTTTATGCGAGATAACGGCCGAAGCGCGTGAAAATTGGCGGACGTATGCGGGATGACGCTTGACAGAGTTGAGAGATGAGCAGAGCTCGTAAGTTACCCGTCGCTTATACATATATGTGTATGTAAGTACGAGACGTGAACGCCAGAGTATTCGCACTAATACTACGCTATGCGCGTTCATCGCACTTAGGTACACTCTGATACACACGGTATATAGCTACCTGATGATATTCGGATGGAATTGTCGGATTCTTGCACGAAGGTCGAAGATTCCCCAATTACGGATGTAACGGAGGAAAAGGAAGGCACGTCGCCCTCCGCATGCGATACGCATCGTATGCCCGCACGACCGAAATCGATTATCGTTTCGCGAACGAACGTAAACGTCGTTGCTTTCGAGGAATTGGCTTTCGTTATTCGAACTCTCCTGTCATTTCTGCCCTTTGATGATGCGTTTCCACGAAGGTCCGTATAAGCTATAGATATACGGTCCCGTAAAAGCATGATACTCCGCGTATATTTACGTTAACTCGTTCGGATGCACGATGCGAGTGCACATGCTACCGTTGAATTTTTCAGATTCTAAGCAGAAACGAGAAATTCGAAAGAGCGAGAGCGAGAGAGAGAGAGAGAGGGGGGAAGGAGAGAAGGAAAAAGAGTGGAAGCATAAACTTTTAACGAGATGGGTATTGTGAATTTGAGGCTTTTTATGTTCATGAATCTTTATTGAACGAAATCACAAAAAATGTTATTTATTAACCTTCTCTCTCTTCGCCCCCTCTCTCTCTCTCTCTCTCTCTCTCTCTCTCTCTCTCTCTCTCTGTTTGTCTCTCTCGATAATGGTTTTCATACAATTATTTATTATTTTACGAACACATATATACATGAAAAGAATAAAAGTCAATGGAGAAAAATATTTTTCATCCTAGATAGAGTAATTATTTGTCATGGAAATGTAAAAACGTATGCATAACATCAGTGTAAATTCCTGATATTTACGATTAAACTTATTCCACATTGGACCACTTTTTTCTTCAACAGCAAACAAGATGCGAAACAATAATCGCTTAGAGGAAAGAATAACTTTACTGAAAAGCGATATAAATATCAAAGAAGCAGAAAATTCTGAACGACCATTGTTCTAACGAATGCATTGTTCGACGGGAATCGAAACGGCACAATTGCAGGCATGATAACTTAGCGCAGGCGGTGCGCCGAAAGTTTTTGCCTGAAAACCAGCGAGGATCGACGGCAGCAGCGGCAAGAAGAGAGTTCAAATCGGTCGGGTCCCGACGACGAGAGACGCGGTAAAAGTTTGACTAGCACCGGCTACGCGCTGAAGAAGGGCGAGGATCCTCCTTTCACAGCAGACGGCGGTGAATTTCTGTTACGTTAGTATTGAAAGAATCGCGAGAGGCTGAGGCGAGGAGACGGCTGGAAAATACCATCCCTCGACCGGATCGTCCCGCGGAATTGCATTGTCGTTAGCGACAGATTCTCGGGCTGCCTCTGGAAGTACGGGAAATACCCTCTCGAATACCCTTTCTACTCCGTTATACCTTCGATTCTTCCATAAGCGCGCGCTGTCCATGCAGATGGTCCTTCACATTTCTCTTTCACTCGCATGACATTTTCTTTCATTCCTTTTAGTCCGTGAGTCCCGGATAAAAACACCTGACAACTATTTTTACCAGTTAATCATGTTCACACTGCTTAATACTGATTATTTCGCTCATGGTAAATTTTTTTAATTTTTTAATAAAACGAGAGAGAACGACATATTATGTACATTATTGCGAGATTATTTGCAGATAAAATGGTAATTAATAGTCGACTAAAGTTCGACTAAACTTAAACCGCTCAAACACGACAATATTGCGAGAACTAACGACGCTTGAACTAATATCGTTTCCTAAGCTGACTAGTGAGAAGGATCATAACCATGCAAACCCCGACCATAAACGACCCTCCAGAACGTGGTCATCTTACAGGGTGTAACGGCGGAGCTGCCGGAGAGCTCCGAAATTAGTGCGCACCACGTCAAATGCAGTTTACAGTGTAAATGGAGTTCGGGATAGGAAATGCATGCTCGATCGATATAGCTGGTGGTCAGTATATACACTGTGCAGGTAAATATATAGCCAAATTTCTATTAGAACATTACAGATGGAACTACGCATTACGCGTTACAGTGATTATTAGAGAAATTGAATTGGGTAAAAAATAATCGAAGAGAACGGGAATGAGATTGCCGTTAAATCGGAATGTTGCTCGACTTTAATAATTAATATTACTCGTACGCTACATGTATTATAAAAAAAAACCGGCTTTTTATAAAATATTTATAATAAATATTTTAAAAGCCGGTATATACAAATATTTTATAAAATATTTATAAGCTATTTACAAAATACGACTAATGTGTTATTTATTTTTGCGTGCGCGATAATGACGAATAAACATTTCGTATCTTGTTTTAATCTTGCGCGATATGCAGCAGCGGCAACAGTTTTGGCAAAAAATTTTCAAAGGCAGGGGTATATTCGATATAACTCAAAATACCAATATCGTTTTTCAATATATCCGAAATATATCAAGAAAAGATCTCGTTATATAAAAAATAACTATGGATTACACAGACCTAAATATAAAATCGAACAGACGTTGTAATGAATACAGATACAAAAAATACAGATCCTGTCATTTCGAGTGTTTTTGTACCGTGTAACGACCGTAACGAAGGACCGTCCACTGTTGACTGTTAAATTCGTGTGACAGGAGCACATGATAGATGATAGAATGGTTGACAGCCAGTTAAATTCACCAAATTCCACATTAATTCACCGTACCGCGAGAATGTCAAGTATTAGATATCCGTTATGCGACAGCAGGAGCGAAATGTGTAACGATAATCAATTGAGACGTTGAATCAAAAGGAAAAAGTCTAAAAAAAATTTGTATCTTCAATGTAGAAGTGCGTATAGAATTTAAGTTGTATGTCGTATTACCATGCATTTAAATTGGATTCTTTTACGTTCGCATAAAATTGTAAGGTAAGTTAGTTTCTTCTGACAAATGCGCCAGGATTTTACAAATGCCGGAATTTGTTGTCATTATTAAATTTTCCTCAATTAGCGGGGTAGCTTTATATTGATCTCTTTACGTTTAATGCGCGCGCGCGCGCACAAGAGAGACAGAGAGAGAAAGAGAGAGAGAGAGAGAGAGAGAGAGAGAGAGAGAATAAGCGAAAAAATATTTTATAATACGATTCCTAAAACGAGAGATCTCGATTTACGAAAAAGACATAACATGACTCGTCAAAAAATATTCGGCACGAAATATTTCATCGTGGAAAAAGATAGAATCTAAAACCATCACGAGCTGCGTTCTGAAAATTCTACACGCTGATGGCTGCTGGACAGCCACGAACCCTCCGTACACGCTCTCGCGAGATAACAAACAATCAACTGTGTGCTTAGGATGCTTTCTACCGCCTCGATAGGCGGAATCCGGTGGATTTGTATTTGCATGCTTATCACCGAGTCCGGAGTAGATTGTTCCTGCATGCGCATTTACCGCGCTTCGTGCGCGATAACGTATAGTGCCTTCCTGCTAAAATTTTGGTGGCAAAGCAGCAAGTGCAGCGGAGGTAAACGTTGTAGCAAAAATTGAATGTCCGGCGCTTGTACTGTTATCGTTAGCATATTTTTGCAATCTCGTAAAATGTCAACTCAAAAATTGCACTCTGATTGCAAGAAATTCTTTAATATTCTTCGCGTTTTTTATACAATACTAAAACACACACACACACACACACACAGATGGCCAAGAATATTTAATAATAAAAAATCTTGAAATTAGATAATACCCGAATTTCCATTTTTAAGAACACCTACATTATGAATTATGTCACTTCAAATGATAATTAAATTTTTTATGCTACATATACTTGTGTACAATTTTATATTATAAATACAAACATATCTCTGTAAGTTAAATTATTCGTTTACCACGTTATATCTTGAGTCCTAAAGATCCCTAAAGTTCTTCTGTTGCATCGATGAAGAAATCATACATGCGAGCCGCATAACCCATAACCCGCGACTTTGATTCCTATAAATGTGTCAAAGGGTTAACGAATAAATCTCGTTATAGTTTCTGATTCATCGCGAATGTGATGATTCATCAACGCTCGACCAATTTCCGATCCATCTTCGTTGCCCCGTACGGCACTCGTATCGTAACAAGGGCCATTAGGTCGACGCACGGCTGGGATTTCGAGGACCGGGCCGGAGTTTTGTACGGTCGCACGGAAAATAGCGCGTGCATTCCGCACCGTTGATGGAGTGCACTTATACGTAAACGTACGCAGGTGCGCCTTAATGGCTTCGTGTTTACTGCCATAGCCGCAGCAATTTTATGTCGTCTACACATTAATTTTCAAAAACCCCGATACTTACTTATCGCGTTGCGATCGTAGAACGATAATTAACCCTATTCGCTCCAACCATGCCTTTCGTGTCCCACGAATTTCTAATAGTCGTTTGTTCCGGAAAACAAATGATCGTGGGAGAATCCCCTCCTTGCCGGAAAAGTTATTGTGGCTGGGAACCTCAGGTAAAAATTTCAAAGTCCTAGCTCATTTACTCTCGAAACGGCGAATAATCAAAATCTCGGAGGGACACGAAAGTGCATGGTTGGAGGATTGCGTCAGTGTTGTGTGAAAGGTAAATGAGCATTTTTTTTCGATAAAAATGTATTTTTGTGTATAATTTAAGCGTATTTAAAATATTTTTGTCGTTAAAAAAAAATTTAACATTCCACAGAGGTCTATTATAGCTCAAAGGCAGGTGGAGGTGGAAGAGGTGGGGAGGATCTACGATTATAAAAAAAAATTAATTTTTTTACATAAAAAATATCTGTCACACTTCAAATTCGTCTTTTCTTATATTCAGAAATTCTTTTTCTAGCATTCTTTAAGTCCTTAAAGTCCTTCTGTACCATTTAAAAATTACCAAATTTGCGGCGACGAAATTAAGTATTCCTATTTAATTAATAATTATCTCATATTTTTTTTCTCATTTGCACTACTTTCAGCTTTAACTTGCGTTTTGGTTCATTATAAGCTTCGTCAATTTGTTCGTGAGTTATGATTTTTTAAGTAAAACGAGTCGTAACGCGTGTTTGTCAACATATAATTGTTGTAAAAAAATATTTAAATAAATGATTTCCAAATTTTCTTTACATTGATTTTTAGTCGAAGGTACAAAGATATTATAATAATTTTTGGAGAATTTTTCAAAGCTATTAACACTTTGAAAAACACGTAAGACAGTGCATGGTTGGAGGAATAAAAAAGGGCGGAAAAAACGTTGGAGTGAATAGGGTTAATATTCGAATTAAAAATATGAAAAAAAATTAAAGACCGACAAAGAGTCATATTGATATTTAAAAAATGTCGGAAGCAACAGAGATAGATATCTCATAAATAAATGCTGAAGAAAACGCTGCGTGATTGCTCGTCTCAATGAGATTTTCTCGCGACGACACGACATGTGATTACGGGTCGCGGCTGGCATTCCGGATAATATTTGTCGGCGAGATCGGAACTCGCGCAATCAAGTTCCGCAATATCGACGAGCGACCGGGCGGGCGGCGAGGAAACGAGACAATTGACCCGACGGTGGTGGCGGCCGCAAAGTTTGCTCGCCCGCCTCGCGAACGGGCACCACGTTCCATCGCCTATTGTATCAGGCGATTCCCTCCCCCCCCCCTTTCTGCGACGATCGCGGTACCGGGGGAGCGTATTTGAGTTTCGAGCGTGCGCCGTGATAAATTGTCGTGGTAAGAACGGCGTTCTTCTCGAATTCCGTCCTAATTTTCGCGCGAACGACGACAAACGGCGACGAAATCTGTGGACCGCCGCGCCGCGCGCCGACGAGAAAAGTTCCGCGCGGCATTCGTGATTGATGAAGCGTCAATGAGAATATACGACGACGACGCCGGTCGACGCTAACGGCGATTCAATCTCGCCCGGCGATAATAAGGACCGCTCTCGACTTTCGACGATCTGATTATTTGTATCGCACAGCTATCGATTATCCGCCCGCGGTATTTGTCTCTTGCCCGTGGAGAATAATTATCCGTCGAGATGCGTTAAATAATGGATCGGGAACGAAAAAATTCGATAGCAAAGAGCAGTTAAAATGTCAAAGACGATATCCATATCCGATATCCGTTGATGAATAATCAGAATTTCGCAATGTGTTCAGTCGCGTTCTTTTGTTAACTATTTTATGTTAAAAAGGTCGAGCGCGTTTAAATTAAAAACTAGCTATCTCTTGATATCTACGTCAAGAAGAAATCGATTTTATATACATATATATTTAAACAATATAAAATATACTTTTCTGTATACTTTCTCAAGCGACGTTCAAATAATATGTATTACTTGATTTTCTCTTTCATCTTACTTGTTATATTTACAAAGAGGTAAAAAGTATTAACAGCTAGGGGCAATCCGTGCCAGATGATTTTAAAAATCTTGAAACTTGACAACTGATATTTTGATGGGCGCATACGATGTTATAAGATATCCCGTTATAGCGTTGAATATCATAGCGGGCACATAATGGTGTCCATTATCGTGGCACTCGACCACACGTTCTCCGCTCTTCTACGGAAAAAAAGCGGAGAAGACAGGTACACACAATATTTTCAGCAAGATAATAAAAATCCCCCTCTGACGAAATAATTTTCGCCGAGAAAGAACTGGCGAGATCTCTGAAATTTTCAGCTTTCCACATATATACACGAAATGACGTCGAAAGAAAACATGTTGAAAAGTGTATATCAGGGAAATGCAAATCGAGAAAGCATAAATATTTATAAGCGAAAGAAAACCTACGGTTGTGCGTAACAGCGCAGTTACATTTATTAAAGGCGAGGCGGCCTCACGAAGAGAGTGCTTCAACTATCGCAATTAGTTTCCCCGCTCGTGCCGTCTGGGTAATTAACTCTTGTAAATGAAAGTTTTATTAACAGCCGCTTCTCTCCCGGATTGCGCCGGTACGAATAACTCATCCGGTATAATAAATGCCCTCCAAACGCGTAAGTACGCTTAAATGTCGAGTCGTTTGAACGTGCCGCGCAACACACGCGCAATGAGAAGTAATACGGCGAATTTAACTGTGGTCGGTCACGAGAATATCGACAGACCGCCTTTGTGCGTGCGTGTTATTTCGCTAAAAGTATTGTCCTCGACACATTGAAGCGAAGAAAGTTATATACGACGGAAGAAGCGCGTCGTTAATTATCCCTTATGTGTATAAAAATGTTAACTCCCCTAATTATCTCGAAATATCATCCAGCATACACTAATGTATGCAACTTATTTTTATCTTTTCATGCTTTTTTATAATTTCATCATAAGTATAGTGTACGAGGTCGCATGTTTTGCATACTCATTACGCATCAGATAAATGATAAAAGATAAAGTCGCAGCGGTTTGCCAACCTCATTAACATAGGATTAACATTCATTATTGGGGTCAGAGTAACTCTGCCATATCACGTTAACTTCCAACAAGCTGTGGTCGCGAGTCAAGTACGAGCATGCACCTATGTGATATCTTCATATAGCTTCAAACGATTACTCATTGTCAGTTGGATTCAATTTTGTAAATAAAGGGCGGAGTATATTTGAATAATTTGAATACCCCGCACACCCTGAATAGAAAGCGAATTGAATAAAGTATAGAGTAACAGAATAGAAGATTTTCGATATACTAAAAATAGATCTTTCCAAAACCCAGTATAGAGAGTATCGTTTCTCATAAAGAAGAAAAAACAAGATGAAAAAACCATTCCATTGTGTGATGCGCGATATCTAAATTATTCAGATATGCAGATGCAATTTATTCACACTTGATACCGAAGGAGGAAAAATACCGGTAACCCCGTTAAATTTAAACGTTTCTGTTTCCACAGATTGAAAATCTGCGAACCATCGCGACACGACTACCGAAGAAAGGCTGGGAGAGCGAGAGACGTGGGTGGCAGGCTGACGGGGGAGAGGGGATAAGCCACGATCGTATAGGTATCGCGAATGTCTGGCACAAACGGCTCGTGAAAACGAGTTGAGAAACTCCCCCTGGATGCGCGTCGCGGGAGCTTTCGAACCCCCGGCGGTCGTCGACAGCCCGAGGGGGGAAAGGGCGCGAGAGACGAGGGTAACGAGGCCCGTAACCGAATTTCCAGATCGTCCGCTTCTCGACGATCCTCCTTCCGGGGACGCGCGTCGTCGAGATCTCATTCTCGCCAAGTGGAGCAAGAGATTATGCATTGAACCGCTCTCCCTCCCTCCCCCCCCCGTCCGAGGAGAACGGAGGAGTGCCACTGATTGCCTGAGTTTCGCGTCGGGGAGACGACACGCTTAACGGGGGAGGGAATTGTCGTGTTCGCGGATCACCCGCCGGCGAAAAAAGGGAAACGCGGTCGGAAATCGCGGATAGCGAAAGGAGATCAGCTTTAGACACTGAATAAAAGTTAACTCATCAATTAGAGCGACGCTCCTTTAATATGTGATATTTCTCTTATATAATTCTTACTGGTATTTTAAACATAATTTTAGTTCTTAGAGCAAAGCTCCTGGAAGAAAAGATTTAATTATTCCTTTGAAGCCATTCAAAGTTAACTTTCTGTGCGGTTAAGGCTTCCTATTGTTAATTATTATAAAAGCATGCAACACATGAAACATCCTAGAATTCAGAAACTTGCTAGGCTAATTCAATATTCAATCACTGCAAATCCAATGTGTGTTATTTTAATTGAAGCTCTTCTTACACATTTCTTGCCGTTTTAAATTTAAATCACGTCATTTAACATGGTTAAACGTATTAACTTTTAATTTGATACGATTAAATGTGTTAATTTAACACGCAACAATATACATGTATAACGAGCTTCAGTTAAATGTATGTCATTTTTAGACGTTTATATGCGTGTAGAAATAACACACTTGGATTTACAGTGATGTCGTTACCCTAGCTTAAATTTGTTAAAATTGTGTATGGATATAATTGGATACGACGAGGATACGACGTATCTCCGACGGTTGTTTTCAACTTTTTTGACGCACGGCTGATATTTATCAGAAATTTTGGTGACGACGGACGGTGAGATCGTCGCAAGCCGTTCCGCGCGCAAGTTCTCGACGTCGTCGCTCTATACCGTTGTTACAAGATTTTTGGCGTCAGATGGTCGCGTCGCCCGACACTTTTTCAACGTAGTTTCCGAGAACAAGCGGGAGTTTTTCGATATTTTTCAATGCCGTCAACACCATCCCCCTTCCCGTATCCCGGCTCATCCGCGCGCGTGGACGAAGATGAAGTGGCGTTCGATGCCCCGAGAACCGAATTATACCGGAAATTCGATGCTCTCAGCACTTTCGTCACGTTGAGTCCTTCGGGGGCAGGGGCAGGGGGAGGGCGGGATGGATCAGGAGAGCGAAACCCCGAAAGTTCGCTGCCGGCAATTAAGGACCGCTCCTCGAACGTCGAGAGTCACCCGATCGGACACCGCGGAAGCCGCAGGCATCCTTAATAAGGATGTTACGCGGACAGGCGAACGGAGGCGACACCCCGGAATTCCGTTTAACTCTCTTGCCGCACGCTTTACTTTTACTTCGACTGACCTCGGGCGCGGAATAACGCGCGAAGATAACGGGCTCTATCTGTTACAGTAAATTGCGATCTATCATATAATAGCCCCCACGCCGAAAAGTACACAGCAATTGTGCACAACGCGAAGCGTACCCTCGGGAAGATGATTATCATCCGATACAGCGCGGCCGAAGGATTAAACGAATCCGAATTACGCATTCATATTAAACAGAGAATGGAACGACGAGTCGCGGAGAACGGTTAGTTTTCCGCATGGCCGCGAGGATAAAAACGGCGGACGGCGGCAACGTCGTCCACGGCGCGGCGGGCGAGAGACGGTCGATGAAAGAAGCGCGCGATTTAGGTTCGATTGTTTCCTCTCGACGCGGCAGCCGTCGCTCTTGTACGAGAAAGCTACGAAAATGCTCTTATCGCAAAGAGGATTTTCCTAACACCATTGCATTCGCCAAATCTTCCGTGTCGGACGTACGCGAAGGGTAAGCATCTCCCTCTAATCTTCGCCCCTCCTACCCCTCCCCCCATCCTTTCCACCCTCCCTCGCTTGCACATACATATCCTCGCACACGCCACCGTGGTATCCGATCTCTCCTCCCGCGGTGCTTTACAGTTTATTCCTTCGCCGATAGAATCCGAAATGAACAGTCGCAGTCTCGGTGCCGTCGCGTCGGTGGTTTCGTCGGGAGATGGGATGTCCGAAACCTTGCAAAACGACTGATTGTGAGTAACGATGACAAATCATCCCTTCATTTTAAAACGACAGCGAGGATTGTTTGACTTCGAAGTAACATGATTTCCCGCAGTTGAGCCGTCCGCTATTTTTTGCGCCATCAGTTCGAGCTATAAATGATGCAAATTTTTAAAAAATATAAATACTAATAGGTATAGATTTGGTCGTTTTATACTGAAGATATTTACTTGCGCACATACGAGGAAAATATCAGGAAATCTCTCATCGCAGACATATGTTTTACTATTTTAAATTTTCCCCTATTCAACCTATATAGTTGCTATTATAATGCAACAAGTATAAAACAGTGTAAATATTTTTACAATAGAGATCATTTTAAATATATTAAATGTATTCTTATTTAAAATTTTTCCACACGAGGCAATATTTAATATACATAATCAGAATAAATGATGAAATCGTAATGATTGAAATTTTAAATAATTTGTTACATCATTAAATATGCATACATTTATTATAGATGTTGCAACTAAATGAACAACAAAATGCAAGCAAATAATGCCAGCGTATAGGTATTTAGCAAATCCTAGCGTTACCATCCCTGAGTAATCATCAGGTAAAATGAGTATCGAAGTGGGATTTATTATTAAACTATATTTGTTTATTAATGAATATTTATTCACACAGTACAATTTCTCTCTGATTATTTTCATCGTATACAGCACAGAGATTCAGCAAAAATTCGCAAATTATCGCAATTTTTGTTTTTGTTTACAATTTAATAACGCAAGAAATAAAATTATATATATATATATATAGGTAATCCAGAAAATCCGGATAGCTCATAAAATATGGATATAATCGTTATAAAATTGACGAAACCTTGCCTTGGTCATCGCTTAATTCCAAATCGATCTCATTTTCATGTAAACTCTTTTATTCACGATAAAATCGGAAATCGGTCATAAGTTGAAATCGCGTTATATAATATCTCTTTCAAATATCCGGAAAAGTATCTCATCGAAATGCAGCGTAGTGCTTTTAATTATGAAGCTTCAATAAAATTCGAAAGGAGAAAAGTCTATTATGTGTGTCATCAGTATATTTAAGTATTATTTAAATTACGGTGCCCGTTAGTGCGGTTTCTCTTTGCAAAGGGGGCGGGAAACTTCTTCTTGACGAACATCCCACTGATACATCTTCTTGTGAAGATGGAACCGATATAACTTTGGGAAAAGAAAAGGGAAAGAAGTTGAAGTTTAAATTTAAATTGAGAGATAGAAGTCGTATGGATCCGGGATACACAGAAATAACTCGCAGGAAACCGATGACGGTGGAGACGAACGAAAGTTATTATCAGTCGCAAACGGGAGAAAAATTAAACGTTTTAAGGTAAAAATGAACTAACTATGAAAAAATACGAGAAAAACAAATATAGAGAGGAGCAATAGAAATTTTTAACATGAAGGATAATGATCTTATCCTATCATTAACGTCTATTATTCATCAAGTTTGCTTAAAATTATGCACGCGATATCCAAGATGTTAGCCTAGAGTTTGCATAGCTTCTTTCATTACATTATTACGTTATTCGGCAGAAATAGCGACTCATCTTTTGTTAACTTTTCTCGAACGTTATATCTTTCATAATTCCGCAGCTTCTATAGCATTAAACGTACTTCACTCTTTAAAACTATTAAAAATACCGTTTTAAACTTCACTTTATTTTATATTTGTATACAGTTAATTTTATCGAATACTGTAAGTTGATAGAGACAATTAAAATAGGCGGAGTGTATATTCTACAGAACCGATATCAGCAACAGTGTGGCTCAATATTTTTTGATGGCTCTTTCCGTAACGATAAATGCAATGAAAGTATAGTGCATTTTATCAAACTCGTAGTTTTTTTTTATATGTTCCAAAGGTTTACTCGGATCAATGATCTTTACAATCGTCATTGCGAAGCACTCCCTATATATGGAATGCGTCGACATTCGACAATTGATAGCTTTACATTTGCCAATAAAACCATGCACGTGTAAAATTTGTGTGACGCACTTCTCTTTCATTGTTAAAAACAAATTCATGTCGAAGCGTTACACAAACATAAACACTATACTGGATGGTCAAATATAACGGGCATGCTCCGAAACGATAAACAATATAACAAGTATCTTCAAATATTCCGTTATATTAATAAACTGTTCGATTAATATTTAGACAGGAAGCTCCATTTCATATCATCGGATTTGCATCGTCGTAAATGCGCAGAAACAATAGCCATTAAAATCCAATATCTGCACCAGAATTATGCTGCTTTTAATCTTCGGTTCAAAATTCACGATGTCAAAGGTAAATGTCTAAACATTATAGCTTAATGTATTTAATCTACAATTTAATTTCACAAACTGTTCGAAGTAGTATACCTCAATTCATTTTCTCGCGATAGATGCATTTTTGCACAGATTTCTTCCAGCAGAATTTCACATTCTCTCTTTCTGGACCCATCAACCGCAACAAACGACCCGGCCCGCAGCTCGGGACGAGACACGCGTAGCCGCGTTACCGAGCTACAACGCGTGTTCCCCCTTGACGCGACGGCGACTGTTTTCCGCACCTGTCGGAAAATCCTCTTTTCGCTCGTGCCCGCGTTTTCGGCGTGATGATGAATAAAAGTGCCTGCCTACATGCGCTTCGAAAACGCGCGCGACGTGCGCGCATCGCCGACGTTATTAAATTCCTTTCTATATTACGTTTCCTCGGGAAGCGAATATAATCTGGCCGTTCGTCCCCTGCGTCCCCGGCCTCCTCCTTCCGCGTGAACCGGAAGAAAAGGGTTTGCCTTTCGCGCGCCAGGTAATAAATATAACCCCCGAACAAATTGCCTCGGCCATTTGACATCGCGCGCGTCGGCCTCGTGCGACGATTTAATAATAATCACGTACAAGAATGCGCATGTAGATTCACCCCCCCCCCCTGCTACTGAATGCGCCCCGTTCAGCTCGGCCCTCGTTACTCGTCCGTCGCATCTATCCCGCCGATGAATGGAAACTTACGTCGCCCGGATATTGGAATTTCCTCGGCGAATTATACTCAGAGTTTAATACCGTCATTTGCACGTTGCTCTCAGAGAGACAAATATTTGGAAATAATAGCTTGCGAGTTGAATTCGTGAATTAATGACGTATTGCAATAACGGAAAGTACAGGGGCACCGTACCGCTATATAATATAAAAACCTATCTTTTCTACCAAACTTCCTGATTAAAGTATTTTTGACACTTAACAAAACGCGTATTTCTGTTAATTAATTACATTGCGTTTTATCATATTTATAAAATATGAGATCAGAAATTAAGATAATCTCTTTTCATTTGGAATTAACAATCTCTTTTCATTTGAAATTCAATGAGAGTATTGTTCACCTAATATTTTGAAATTATTCTTTCAATTGATTCTTAACTTTCACGTAATTATAATTTTCAAACCAAATATGACGATATCTCATCGTTGTAGCAGACTTGATTTCGAGTTGGACAATAGAGATAATATTCTAACTACACCAACGATCTCGGGATCGATAGTGCATTGGCTTCTGGCACGCCCGAAGTACCCTGATCCTGATGTGCGTACAACTGAAGCGCACGTATACACGCAGCCGCGCACACACACGCACGTAATTGCGTCGTCAATTGGATCCCCACGCTAGAGATGGAATCAAGCTCAATATGTACTCATGAATCTGAATCAATTCAATAGCCGTTGCATTGAAATTGCGTGATATTCGGAAAAATTGCTGTTTCATTTGACGTATTATACTTACGGAGTACTTCGCTCGCGAGGGGGTGCTCGGTACAATCAAGCTCCTATTGAAACTCAGAACTGGCTATATTCGTGATTTATTAAAAATGTATTGTAAGTACTTCAAATTTTGCAGAGATTTGTGTTTGTGAAAATACTACTCGAACCTTATTGAACTTGTGTGCATATGAATTATTATAATTATTATTATAAGAGAGAGAATATTGTTTTTGAAGAGAGAAGAAAAGAGATTAGTGCGAGATGATTACAAAATAATTCGTTTGCAATTATCAAAAGATCCAAAATTATTGTAATCCGCAAGTAATTATAGCTATAATCATACTTACACGCAACATTTTAACCTACTTTTTATGTACATTATAAATAGTTGGGACATATCTCATTAAAATGCTGTCCAACTTATAAATAAGCTATTTTCTAGGACATTCATATATTAACGTACACACATTTTCTCTGAAAATTTAATTATTCAAAGCTGAAACTATTTTTCGAAATATTCATATTAGAAATTCCGATATAATTCATCATATATTTGACTGCAGCCGTTGTTTACACACAGGCGTTTCAAACACACATACACACACAAAGTGCTATATTGGCGGTAAACAATTACGTTCAACTGGGTGCACTAATTACGTTCGCATTCCGGTGCGCATGGCACCGTCATGCGTTTTCAATTGTACGCGAGCACCAATTATCAAGTCGCTTTCGGTAAAATCGGATTTCATCCCTTGAATTTCGTCACGAGCACGAGAAAACCTCTCTCGTTTCCAACTTCGCGGCGCTACTTCGAACCGGAAGTCCTTTAACATTTCACGATTAATCCCTGACTTCGTTCCCATGTCGAGCCGGAGAGAAAGAAAAATCCCTGCAAGTAAATTATTTCTGAATTATTTCAGAATACGTCCGTTCACAGATATCCCCTGAAAGTTTTGGAATCGTCTACGATTCTGCAGAAACAATTCATAAAAGAATCAGCTTTTCTCGAACGATAAAAGTCAGAAACAATCTAAAAGTTATAATATTAAGTGTACACATGTGTGCCTTTCCTGACTATCAGCGATCACCCTCAAAAGTCGGACCCATGGAAACGACGCGAACATCGGGAAAATTTTCCCGATGAAAAACTGATACTTTTCGGTGACCCCGGAAACATCGTTCGATCTTATTGCCCTCCTCCCCGCCCGCCGCCGGTATAATCTGCCGCGGACGCGGCCCCGGGGTTGCCACGGACTTGATTGATGGCAGCGTCGGTTCATTCGCCGAGCCTCCTTCCGTCTCTCCCGCAACCAGCGAGAATATCCCCAATATACGTCTCTGGCAGGCAGGCACGTACTACAATGGTTGCCTCGGTTTCCCAGGCGCGAGAGCGCGGTGACCAAGGTTTCCACGCGAGGGGGGAGAGGGGGGGAGGTAGGTAGGAGTGCGACGTGGGGCACCGCTTTTCCGTCCGCGGAACAGAGACGGAAAGGGAATCGCAGTCGTGTCGCGTCGAGAGGGTGAGAGGATGCCAGCCGTGCGCAAATTACTTGAGGTTTCCGGCAACTGGCGCTAATTGAATTCCCCGATGAATCGAAGTCTGCATAGGGCGTCCGGGCCGGAATATTGGCTCTTTTCAACGGGGCTTTCAATGGACACTTGGACCGACCGACCGACCGACCGGCCGGCCGGTCGACCGGTCGGCCGACTGACCGCCCCCGGGCCGTGTAGTTCAGCTGGGCCAAAACACTCGATACAGAGAATTAGAAAGCGACAGAGAGATGCGGTTCATTATATATTATGCGTTATCCTTCCGCTAAATACGAATTTACGTAACGGCTACGCGAAGAAAATGTAGTTTCAAATATAATCCAGATATTTCATCGCGTATCTCCCCCAAATATTAACGATACAATATATATCCCGCGATGATATTAATAGTATTTGTTTAAAGTACACGAAGCAGCGGCAAGTTGAATTCCCGTTGCGGAATACGACCTCCGAAAAGCAAAGTAGCAAAAGAGCAAAGGCGCTGCGAATTATGCACCCGGGGCGATTAACCGGGCGACGTGACGAAATACGCGGTACGTCACGACGACAACGTGGCTAACACGCGTCTGCAGCGCGCGAGATAAAGGCCACGGCTCTACAGGGTAGATAATTACCCTGTCTTTAGCTGGTATCCCGTATGCACGCGTTATCAAGGCGTCGGGATAAGGCAAACGGACAGGGGGTTAAAAGAAGGAAACGAGGAGAAGAGAAAGAGAGAGAGAGAGAGAGAGAGAGAGAGAGGGAGAGAGGGAGGGAGAGCTCTGCGCCCGGCAACTCTTACTCTCCGCGCGTCTCTCCTTTTTCCGCGCGCCGTCTCAGCCCGGCAGCGCAAATTAAATGACCGCGAAGGCGCTTTGAAGTCGGGGGCTCGCCGTGAGAAGCGGGTAATTTATTCTGGAGTCACGAGTCACGACGCGAACAACGACGACCACGTTTCGTTGCGATTACGGCGCGCCAGACGCGTTAATTCGCGAGCAGCAACTGGCAGTTTCGCGAGCAAAGATACAAGCGTATATGTTTTTCTTATTGAGACACACACACGGTGAGAACTTACGCCAGCCATTACGCCACGCACTTTCGTTGCCTTCGCTTTCGAGGCAACGCTGCGATGGGATTCGAGTAACGTTCCTGGCTTTCACGCTCTAAAATTTTCCAATTCAACGGAGATTGATTGAACAAATTGTTGAAATAAACGAAAGTTCGATCCGCGACAAAAATTAAACTGTGCAAATATAATAAAATAAATATACATATATAACGGATAGCGTACATTCAAGTAATAACGTTTTTAATGCACATAAAATAACACATTCGTCGAAAAATGGATGCGTGTAGTTTTCGATTTATTATAGTAATAACACCAGTACTGTTTCGGCGGGGATTGTTACTGAAATTGGTTGCCGTGAGCTTTCCAATACCCTCCCAATTTCGTTCCAATATACGATTGCACCTGTAAATTAATTCAACGAAACAGAAACTCGTCTCGACGAAATACAGGTTGGCGGCGCAGCAACGCGAGGCAATTTTTTAATAAAGTCAGAAATGAAGACGATAACTTCACGCTTACTCGCGCGTGTCTACGTCCCTTTTTAAAAACGGGATAAGTACGCGCGCTCTCGGTACGCGCGGTGAGGAAATGAAGTGAGACCGCGTCGTGCGGATTAACTTCCGACCGCGTTAAATAAATAACCGTTTGTCTACTCTCAAGTATGACCAACGGTGGCATTTCGCGCCGGAATCTCAGCGCGAATTCGTACTCCCAAAAAACGGGGTTAAAACGTAAAATCTCCCACTCGCCGTGGCCCGCTAAAAGGAGGATTGTTAATGCCTCGAAATTGGAGCAACCGTGACAAAAGTTCCACCGCGCGCGCTACCGGTAATCATGATACACGACGCGCCTGCATGCGCACTTCTCTTCCATCCTCCTTTTTCCACCCGTTCTTTTTCCTATCTGGCTTTTACATCATGCGATCCTTCGTAAATCCGCGTCGTTCGTCTCGCTGTCGTTTCGCGGAACCGCTCCGAAGACGCGAGCGTCTGCCGGTGCGGCGCATCGATCAATCGAGCTGCGCGCGAAGAACGCATTGCGCGAAGAAACTGCCGCGGAGTTGGCTGTCTCGGAATCCTAAACAAAATAAGAACATATCCGCATAGATGTAGAATAATGATGATGGAGTTAGATCCACATCATCCTTCATCCCAGAATACAGAGACAGAATTAAAATGGACTGGAATTTCGTTTCGCGAAGATGTCACGTGAGCGAGACCAGGTGTTCGCGTGTCGAGACATCAAACATGAAGTTTAGCATATGGTAAATATGCTAAAGAGAAAATGAACTTCTGTGTCGATAGAAACGCGCGTTTAAACCTCGAGGTGGAAGACGTAACGTGCGAGACGCCGAGATCCGTATCCGTGTCGCGAGATAAATTGCCGAGTTTTGGCGTTAAATGTGCAATTTTTGTAAAGGTAGAGTGCTGTCACGAACTACATTCTGTCTGCGATTCAGGAGAATCAAGGATGCGCGACGCGGCAGTAAGTTTACCGAGAGAGAGAGAGAGAAAGAGAGAGAGAGAGAGAAAGGAAGAGAAAGAGATACGGATCTCTTAAATAACCCCATGTATCTCGCATTCATCCTGCATCAGCTTGCGCAAGTCCCGGCCATTTTTAAGCGGCGACCTCCTCGCCGAGACGCGGATATCCGCCGCCGCGCCAGTGCAGTGGAGTCCGCCTCATTTTTGTTTTAAAGTAATGCGGCGATTTCCCCGCCGGCTTACCTCGGTTTTTCTTTTAACAAAGAGAAACGTCAAGGAAAACTAATAGCGGAGGGATAACGAGCCGAGGATTACCGAGGCTTAATGCCGAGAAAAACGGTACCGTCGGATACATATACCGCCCCAAATATGATGGATTACTTCCAGAATTGTATAGCGCGCAATTCAGCGGCGCATCGCGGGCGCTTTATGCGATTCTTCGATAACTGTTCGCGGTAGTTAACACAATCGGATAAGGTGTTTAGCTCTTGATGCATGGAGACAACACGATTATTGATTATTCGGGTCTATAAGTCTTTATTAAAGATAATTTTTGATTTATAATATATAGATTTTCGCTACGCTTTGATAGCAGATTTCGTTGTTCAATGTTCGAGAGTATAATCGATTTTAATAAATTAAGCCTATGAAAGCAGACAAGAAAATTTTCTTTATCCGCTTAGTTTTCCTGGATTTTACCCGAATACACTAAATTTAAAATGTAATCGTCAACAAGCTTGAGATTAAAATTTTTTAATTAAATTTTACCTTTACGAAGTAATTGCTTTCAAACCCATTACAGAGCTCATATATATACGAGAATATAGTTATAATTTTAAAGCACACTGTACATCGATAAGTCATTAATAGTGATGTATGATGTTAAAACGTTGAAAGTACGATAAACAAAAATACCAATCTACGTTGAACCGACCATTAATAATCTGAATTTTTCGCGCACCGCGGGAGGTAATGCAAAGTACCTTGGAGAGCAGCTTTAATAGTAAACGTGTACGCAATGTGCGCGCGTATTTCGTATCAACAAACATGGAAGCCCTCCAAGAGTTTCGCGCCAATCAAAGAACTTGCGTTCCTCGTTAGCGAAATTTCCAGTGCGCGCTTCGGAATACATCGTCTCTCGTTCGCTAACTGGCGGACCATACACGGAGTCGAACTACTGACAATTTGTGGCTGCTTAGGGATAAGAGGGCTCCAATGCACCGAAGACCTCGCCCAAATTTCACCACACGCGAAACGTTTGTGAGTCCGTAATGAAATAGTGATAGGATCCAAAATCCAAAAATTTGATTCTTAATCTTAACGATCTTTGATAAACAAGATAATTTGTCTCCATTATTCTAAGATATATGTATCATAAATCGGATATTTAAATATATAACATTCAATAACATTTTATTTTTAACGAAATTGGATATTTTAAATCATGTATTTTTTGCGGAAAACCAAGTTTAATTTGATATCTAAGTGAGATATCTGAGTAGGATTTTTAATCGAATTGTTAACTATAACATGGTAAGATCTTAAAATAATAAAGTTCTTATTTTCGTTTAAATGCAATATTATTAATATCAATAAATCATCTTTTTTTTTCTCGCACATATATAATTTTCCCAAATATATTTTATAAACTTTAATTTTAAGTAATTTTGCTTACAAGTGAATGATTTTAGTCTTTGCTATGTTGTACCGTAAAAAATATTTAACGAAATCCAACCGTCACAAATTGAGACTGACGTGTCGCAGTATCGCGTATAGGATTGTAAAATTGTAAATCGTAAATAAAATTATCGTAATGCGTTACACGAGCGAGGAAACAGACGGAAAACGGGTACAGAGGAGCAGCCGGAGGGAAAAGTGAGAACGAACGAGATGTGATTGAGGCGGAGGATCGAGCGTGCGATCGAGCAGAGGCGAATGCCGCGCGTATTATTGAACGCGGGATGCACTCCTATCCGGTAATACGCTCCGTCGCATCCGGCGTTATCGGAAACTCGTTGCTCTGCCTCGTCGGAGCCGTATTTAACGGTCGGACCGTGAACGAGTCGCGACGCGCTCGGAAATAGCGGACAACGGCGACGACACGGAGAGTGATGGCCAAAGAGAGGACGAGAGAGGGGGAGGGGGTTCCTTCGACGTACGCGCTAACGAGTAAAGCCGCACGTAACTAGCGAGCGCATTGTCGCGTTCGAACGCACAAGGTGCGGTTGGTTGAATGCATTTGTCGTTGTCGCGTCGTCGACGAGCCGACGCGACGCGACGCGACGACCCTCTCAATGGCGAATGACGGAATTTGCTGACGTGCTTTTTCAACGCGCTTTTACGTTCCCTTTGATTCGCATCTATAATATAGCTTTGCCCTCGGATTTGTTCGATTTTATAACTGCAAAGCAAGACAATAGAATCGTGTTGCGCGTTGTCACTTTTCGCTCATCCGACATCCCTTTAAATCTATATATGCATTTAATCCCGAATTGTACTCTTCTCGCTCTTTCTCTACGAAATTCTATTGCGTTCTATTGTAGCGTAAATTCCCATAAACGGCTTAAAATAGATCACACGTAAATCCCGTATTCATCGTCAATATATCGCTGCATTAACCTTATTTTTTTTCTTGACGAATCGTAAAAATGGAATTACGTGAAATTAATTCCCATTTATCATGTAACGATCGGATCGTTCGGAAACGACAGTTCGCGCGGAATCAACGTCGGGGCGGAGAGATCGGGGCGAAAAAAAAGGATAACAAATCCGGAGAAAATGATCGAACTCGATCGAAAGCGCCGAGCAGTCTCGTCCGTGGAGTACATCGAACAGACGCGCTGAATGATTAATGCACTCGGGCAAATACTTTCAGCGCATGAGGTTTGCCGTGCAGCAGTTACGCCACTACTGCACCACCGCCGTTGCCGTTGCCGTTTCCGTTGCACGCGAGGCACTCGTGCGCGCCATTAGGACACGATTGATCACGTGTATTTGTAACTGCTCAAACGTTACCCGCCGAGTGATCAATCGTGCAACCAACCCTTCGACAGGACCGACCGACCGACCGGTCGAATTCCGAAGTACCCTACTACTCGCGACTCTCGCCCCAGCAGTCAATGATCTTCTTGAGCGACGATGCGGAAACTGCGGAACACCCTGAGAAGAGGGTCGTGCGAGGGAATTTCCAGAGCCGAGGCTCTGAAGAGCTTTATCTTCTCTTTCTCGAGCGTGAGAAAGAAAGAGAGGATAATAAATTTCCCGGTATCTATACGAAAATCAATGGAAAATAGCGCTATAAGCATTAATAACAAATGACCAATTTTGTTAAAGTTCAGTCAAAGAAGATGCGAGCTATAAAGAGATTTTGAACAACCTTAAAACGATATTGTGATATCTTCAAAAAAATATACAGACTATATCAAAAAAGTTGACTCTCTAAAATACGACGGCATTTTTAAATAAATTTCGAGGTAAAATGTCTGTCTTTGAAAAATAAGGTGTTAAGCACAGAGATATAATTAAAAATAAAATAAATTATGTTTCACAGATATATTAATATAAGAGAAATAAAAATCTATTACACTTTATATATATTTTCGATTAAATTATTTAAATATATCGTCAGGATTTTTTTTAGTAAATAGGAGGCTACAGTTTCCGAAATCATTAGAATATTATTGTTTTCCGATAATGCCGGCAGTATTTGTGAGATGGTTCTCTCGGGATTTACTGAATGCGTATCAATACGCGTGCTCGAAATTTTTTAAAGCTGCGAACGGTGTTATTATCGATCGAATGTTTTTTAATGCGAAAGAAAGCGTTTTAACGCGAAGGAAAGTGTTCCGACGCACAACAAGATTCCATATATATGTCGCTGGAAACATAATTCTCGAAGAACGACATATCTCGCTTCGGCACGTTCGACCGTTTCCTCCTTGCAAACGCGTTTAACATAAATTATCGGGTTAAATTGTCGCCTCGCGAGCGATCACGTAAAAAAGTCTCGCCGCTGACGAACCTATACCGACTCGCGAGAATCGACATGGAAATGGCGGCGCGGTTAATAAGCAATGAAAAATAATGCCTTAAAAATGCGAGGGTGATATGCGCGAATAATAAATATCTGGCCGCTGTAACCGAGAGTAAAACACGAGGGACAGGAAACAGGAAGAAAGTAGGTGGCAACAGATTTACGACGAGCAGCTTTAAGTGAAGAGGAAAAGAGGGAAGAGGTAGAAGAGAAAAAATATAGAGAGAGAGAATGTGAAAGAGAGAAAAGGAGTAGAGAAAGTGGAGGGGATAATGTATAGAGAAAAAAAGGGAAAAAGTTACAAGAAGAGAATATGAGAGAGAGAGAGAGAGAGAGAGAGAAAGAGAGAGAGAGAGAGAGAGAGAGAGAGAGAGAGAGAGAGAGAGAGAGAGAGAGAGAGAGAGAGAGAGAGAGAGAGAGAGAAAGTAAATGAGTGAAAAATTGAATGAACAAATATTGAGTACATTATATCTTCAAAATGAGGGCGAAAGAATAAAACAAGATTAGTTGTGTATCACGAAACATTTCTCCAAAAGACTGAACCCTACAAGAGTAAGATGAATTACACTAAAATATATATGTATATATATTAACGAATAGACATTTAATTAAGAAAAAAGAAACTAGCGAAAATGAAAGGGAAGAAGCGAGCAACATGTAATAAAGTAAATTTTATAATATGTAGAAATTGAGCAAACGAACTGAAAATGACTGCAAGACACAGGAACGTCAAACTTTCGCGAAACTGGCGAAATGAGCACATAGTGGTTTGCTGCATTACTTGCCATAAACGTTAATCGCTATATGTATGCACATACACACGCACACATACACGTATATGTATATATATATATATATATATATATATATATATATATATATATATATAACTCTACGTTACATTTTTATTTATAAAGTTATATATGTATATTGTATACATATATATACATATATAACTTTGGGTTATATATTTGTAACTTAGAGAAAGAGAGAAACAATGATGTGTTAGAAGAAGATGAAGAGGCGATAGAAGGGAAAAGCTTCGCTCGCTTCCTCCAAGAGAAACCATTTCTCGACTTCGCCGAGATACGGTGATGAGGGGAGCTGAGTTGCGCGGGCGGTGCGGAAGAGGAAAAAGGCGAGAGCAGATGGGAACGAGAGAATAAGGGAGAGCGAAAGAGAAGACGAAGGGTAGAGCGGGAAGAGGCAGCTCGCTAGAAGCTTCCTGTTCCCCGCCGGAAGGAGGAAACGCCTTTCCTCCATTCTTGCACCCCCTCTCACCCCCACACGTGCGCTACCCAACCATCTTCTCATGCCTTCTCGTATCACTAAGGTACCCGGTACTTCGGTCTCGTTCACGACAACGAGATATTTAAACAGTCGTTCCTTGGCTCGAGTGCGACTCTCGCAATGTGATTTAATATAACGTATATCTTACGCATAACAAATAACGCTTTTCTCGTATAAACACATATATTTTTTAATTCTTTTTATCACGCAAATAAATTTTATCGCGGCCGAAAAGAAAGAAGTGTCCTCATAAAAGATTGACAACATATATAAGGTTGTCGTAAAAATTACTTATTCATATAAAAATAAGTCCCTTTTTTTCGGACGTGTTTCTAGAAATGTCGCGATATTCTACCGAGCTTCGCGCAAACCCCCATTCTACTCCGGCCACATTTTGCTCTCAGAATTCAAACGTGCGCGAGTAGTAAAGCGACGGGTAGGATGCTATAACTCCCGCGTTCCCGAGACGGTCGACGAGACTTCTGAAACGGCCTAAGAGGAATCAAATAAAATTCTCCTCAGCGACGAGAGGAAGAGCATCGTCGTCGTCTGGCGCATGGTTATGCTGTGGAGCGCCGTGCACGTGCCTCGACGAGAACGCGAAACGGAACGTCGCCATCCGCGTAACACGATCTACAGATCGCTGAATAAATTCGGCAAAGAGAACACGCGCGTGGGACGTCACACAGACGCGCGGAGGAGACAGACTTACCCGTGCAAGTGGCCAAGAGACAAATCGCCAGCAGAACCGCTCGCTTCCTGGGCAACCTGCAAGCAGAGGAGGAGGACGGTGATTATTGATTGAGCCCTCTAGGCCAATCGAGAGACGAATCGAGAGAAGGGTAACGCTCGACTTCGAACTCGGCGGCTATATCAGACTTGCGATTAGACAGATTAATCTCGCGTCATGCTCCACACGCACGCTGGAACGCTTAATTAATTGCGCATTTGTGGCTTTCACGCGCGGATCTCTTGCTCAAAATACCTGCCTGCTCGCAGATGTTATATAGAGTTCGAGCGCGTTACTTCTCTGAAACCGTCGACTTTCAATTCTTACACTTCTAAAACACTTTACGTTCTTAATCTATGTTATTGCAGAGAAGGATGAAGAAACAGCAATACATTTCAATTTTTGCTGTATCAATAAATAAATTATATGAAAAAAATATATATTTTATATTATTCATTATTTATATATATATACCTGTAAATTTGATAGGCAATTAACGCAATTATTTCAGCAATTATTTGGAAAAAGCTCCAATTAATATTATATCAATATCCAGTTGTTGATGATCGCTCGCAACAGAATAGAAAATATAACAATAACGTGCTTCAATTTGCTATACGCAAAATGTATACGCATATTCGTATTAATGGTTTTCAGGAGTGATACGATAAGCGAATCAATCGACGAATAGATGAATAGATAACCGCATTAAACGGATTATATTCCGTTGGAATATCTCGGCCTGTGCGCCGATCCAATAACAGGTATCGCGTTTGCAACTGCAAGTTAAAAATAAAATTCCAACAATCCCGACTGACATTACAGAGACGAGATACGGCATCGTGTCAGCATTAAATTTCGTTCCGTAAGTGACGTATTTTTAAAACGTGGCATTTGCAGTTTTTCATTGGGTTATAAATATCGGCTCTGTGTGCTTGTTTCTAACTGACGAAACTCGGTTATCCACCGGCGGAATTGCCCGTGCTTAAATAAAGTTATGCAACGACACGGACACGATTGTAAATTTGGCTGGAAACTTTAATGAAATTGGGTCAAAACGA
Organism: Temnothorax americanus; assembly: GCF_048541705.1. Lineage (NCBI taxonomy): Eukaryota > Metazoa > Arthropoda > Insecta > Hymenoptera > Formicidae > Temnothorax > Temnothorax americanus. The sequence goes on from NW_027509339.1 coordinate 1,921,508, forward strand.
CGGCGGAATAATCTCAGGGTTGAAATTGCTGCCAAAATGATCGCAAATACGGGGGGTATATTGTCGTGACAAGCGCATATACATCGCGGTAATTATGCGTTGTCAACTTTCATTCTGCAATTAAACTGCTGTATTTGCTTATAAAAGGGTAAAATAACGAAGTGACAAAACAAATATTACAAAGACGTATCTAAATAAAACGCAAGAGCTTTTCTTGAAATCAAGTCTCGGAGAATTACGATTTAAGTTTCATATTAAAACCATTCGCCATAGTATTTGATTATTAAACTACTCTATTTTCTCTTCTTGCAAATAGTGGATCTACAACAAAGTGATGAATATTCAACGGTATAACGGAACAATAAAGTATAATGAATATTTAGCAAGAAATAAGTACAGAGTGAAAGTTGCCGCTTGAGTTCTCAAAACATCGAGCAGGACTAGACTGTACAAGATGTTTTTGAGTGAGTGAGAGTGAGAGAGAGAGAGTGAGAGAAGAGAATTCTTACTCAAAGTCTTTTTCATGATAAAGTCTTTTAGTGTAACTACGAAACATTTTGTATTTCTATTAAATGCTCTTTACATATCATTAGACTGGCCGATCAAACACTATTATTTCCTTCGGTGCGGCGACCAGGCGGCAAACCAAGTGGCATTACCTGGCGGGTTGACCATAGGTATGTATGTACATGTCTGTTACATACTGCCATGTCGGTTACATAGGACCGCCAGTTCGATACGGACCGTCCCATGACATGAACGGTAAACAGTCTTGGGTTAATTGGTGATATCGACTTCGCGTCTATACCACCGAACGAGGGGAAAAATAAGCAACGAGTCTTTATACGCGGCTCAACCTCTCCTGCTCTCCACCCCCTGGAAAAATTTCAACATCCCGCGGGAAAGTTAGCGTGGAGTGTCCATTTTATAAAGTACTATTCTGCACGGCAAAAAATTAAAGCTGTTTTTAAAAGAGGAGAGCGGAGCTCGTTCTTATACGCGAGCAAGTTGTTACGATGTAATTTTACAGAAATTTACTAGAAGCAGCGCTACTTAGAGGAGGCAAAAATGAGAGAGATACCGCCCCCGCGTACTGCAGCCCATTTTAACCGCAGGTGTCGTTGGCAAAATAGACATATACAAAAAATCTTGTTTAAAATAACGCAGTCCAATAACGTATACACTATGTATAATTAAAACCGAGTTCTGCTGCAATTTCTTCACATTTTTAAAGAAAGTGTAACACAAGTAAGCGATTGTCAGACAAGACGTAGATATAGACAAAAAAGAATAACCGTTCAAATTTATACAAACAAACTATAGTCTCTTCTTCATACAATGAGAGACATGTTACGTAAAATGGGTTTTTGTACGAATATATACATTTCGTGTTACATAAATAAAGGTGGGTTTTTTTTTTACACCGAACGCAGGGTAATAAATCATGGTTACACTGACCATCGCGCAGTTATACTGACCACTTGATTTTACGAATCTCTATTCGGAACAATCGCCACGCAAATGAAGTTGATTTTTCCCCCTATAACGTAATCTTTTTTTTTTTTCATCCTCGAGCAAAACAAAGCATGATAAATTATCTCTTGCGGCAGGTTCTCGAAAGTGATCTATTATCGTATATATTTTCCCCGTTTTTTACATTAAACGAAAAAAGCAACACTTGACAATTTTCAATTTCTCCATCTCGAATAACGTTATGAATTGATCTCGTGAATTGATCTCGTAGAGCAGTCAGGGCAGGGACGATGATCCCAATCAGTCTACCACGCATAGAACCTTGATACCATAGTACCAAATGCATTGAAATATATATATGTCATATCGCCATATGTGCCTCGTATCACCTTCGGACACTTGCCCCTTCAATTACGATAATGGTAGGTTTGAGTATTGCTCACGCTAATCGCCGTGGGAATTAATTTGAGCGTTCACACGGCTATCTTAGCGTCGCTATGATAGCGTCACATTACGTTAGATAGGTATCCCATTAAAGCGGTCGCGCGAATTGCGTTTTACGGCGTCACGTGCGCCTGCACGCGAGGATGCACGCGATCTCGCTTTAATCGTCGTGACGAACAGCGGCGACTTTCGCTCGTGTTTTTCGTATTAATCGTTTTAAATCGTTTCATTTGGCCACCGCCGCCGCCGTCGCCGCCAAACGCCATTATCTGCCGCAGAGGAGTTAGCAGAGATAACATTTGCGCGAGAGATAACACTGTGGCATTCAGAGTGACGTTTCCATTATCTGCCACATGCCCCCCGCGGTGCCGTGTCGGCACTCAGGACCGACTCGAAATATGACGACGTTCCTCATCAACAACATTCTCGAAACAAGACGCAAGATAGATCGTATACGGTGTCGTAAGAATTGCGTAAGCCAAAAATCGCCAAGTCTGAAAGAACAATTCACATATTTTAATTAGCTGTATGTTGAAAAAAAATTAAATTTGTAATCACGCACGCGTTCATACGCAAACTGTTGTAAAACTCATAGAATTTGAGTCTCGTGTGAAAAAATATAACGTAATTCAGTGCGTAACAGGCGTATACAGACTACATCAACGTCCACCGTGCACGCGCGAATGTTTTAATCATAGACGATAGAATCAGTGATAAATAAGCTGCGATGGACAGACAGCTTGTCAGCGTTGTAGATAGCGATCGCGTCTCGCTAACGATTATGTCCAATCGTTATTACGTCAAGCAACTACACGTCGCAAATTCTGAAGTAATAACGTTGATTCAATCATGGCTTAATGACGAATCGATTTGTGCTTTATGCGCTTTATGGATACTGGAGGTATTTCCCCTCCGCGGGGAAATCTAGATAGATCTAATTAGATTCTTGCGGATCTCTAACGACATATTAGTTACATAAATGTTACTGGGACCACCGCAACAGCGAAACGAAATAGAAAAGCTTTTAATCTGTAATAAAACTTTGATGACATTCTACTGTCTATTCGGTGGCTCGCCAAATCAAAGTACGAAGTATTTCAAAATTGTTTTTGACGCGGATTTAATTCTAAAAACAAAACCAAGATCTTTAATTATTTCACAATCAGATGATCCGTTTTTTTTTAACGACCAGCTTACGATACCCTATTTTCTATTGCGTTTACAGGATTATCGCCGCAAACTCTCGTTCGGTGTCTTCCATTTTCAACGCAATGAATCTATTGTACAATGTTAAATTATACAAATCTTGTCAATGCTCGAGCATGCGCACAAATTCACACGGATGCATGCAAAGCACTATATGTGCTTTGGCGAACCGCGCGAACTGTTTCGCGGTCAAATTTGCAAATGGTCACGTGCTAATCAGTTGACGCGCGACATCGCAGTTACATCAGCACAATCGCGGATAGTGCATGCGAGATAAGTTGCGTCGCATGCGTTCGTGCTGTTACAACGAGTGGTTCTCAAACCAACGTCGCGGAACGAGCATGTCTATAGCTCTAAAATATATATAGGACGATCATCAAATCTATAAAATAGATTTCATATTACTTGAAAGTCTTACGCGTCTAGGTAAGAATGGCAAACGTAGAAAAAAGTACGTTATTATAAAATGCATAACCGCTTATTATATAAGAAGGTTTTCTCTTCGAGATCGCGTCAGATATTTCACACGGTAATATCTCATTTTTTAACAGTTATATATCGCAATGTCTAATGACTATTTAATCCGACGACAATCTTCTGACCTAAAAGTTCGCGATGATAAAGTTCGCAGAGTGAGAAGCCGCAACGAGAAACGAAGCGGGTGTAACGAAGTTCATGAATCAGCTAGATTGACATTATGGCACGCATTATTCCGTCTCATGCGGAATGTGTGTTCATACATTCTCAAGTTAACCGAGCTTGAATTAATCGCATCAACTATTAACGTCCTGGCTTGTCCGTGCAACAAGCAAATTGCATTAATCGCGACTATCTCGCGTATAAGGTGGAAGGGCCGCGCGATGGCTGCGGCACTCTCAGCCTGCACTATTGAGACCGATCGGAAATTATGCAAGCTCGAACTAAAGTTAACACGTCAAGCTCGGCTTCATCGCGACCGCGACGTTCCGACGATGCATTACCCCTGACAGACCGGAATTCGATAGTACGAGGTTAATGAGATAACTTGCGTCTTGCGCTTACGTTGCATCGTCATGCAAAGTTTCGGCGGATCCGCCGAAATATAAAGGAAACGTGATAAATTTACATTAATACTGGCTTATCTATTAAATTTCATGAAATTTTTCTTTTTTATTTATGCGAAAGTTAAAATTTATGAAGGTTTCCTATATAAAAATTGTCTTTTTTAATGGAAATATAATACATATATATCAGATTGTAGAGCATTTTTAAATACTCCTTTTTAAATTCTTATTTAATATCCCTCATTATATAAATATCAATAAAAATTAAAAACATATTTATTTATAATATTAATCTGTTTTTATCGCGACAAATTATTTATTCGAAGCATAAGTCTATCAAAGTGTTCATCATAAATAATAAAATTAAATACTATATTACGTAATAGTAACAGTGCGGTAGTGAAACTAAAACAGGGAATGGACTATGTCATTAATTCATCATAATCAACGTAAGTGCAGATTATATATGCAGCCAGTAACGATCAGTAAGTGTAATTAATTAGAGCTGACACGCCAAACGCCATTACGGAAATAATATCATCAACGGCGATGAGGGACATAATGACTCCCCGTTGTCAGGTGTATTATAACGCAACGAATTGCAGCCGCGTTTTAGTGCACAAGAGTGCAAATATGCCAGCGACATGCCATACGAAGATGCTACGACGGAACCGCTTGTTAACATCGCGCGGTAAACAGCCCGCAGAGCGCGGTGTGTTATGTCGTGCCATAACCCAGTTTTCCTTCCGAGCGTGCACGTTTAATAATGTGCCGAGTTAATTGCATCGATTATTAACATCGTGGCCAGCCGTGCGGCGCAAATTGCATTAACGTTGTCGCCGTACGTACGCGAAGCACATTCTAATACCGTCGGGAGACATTAGCGAATTATACACTGTCATAATTGCAACCTGATCCGTAAACTCTTTTCACATACACGTGATTATTATAAATTTTCATTCGTCCATCGATTGCAAAATGGTAACGCAGCGTACGTGGAAATAATGAGGAAACCTTATATAAAAAGATAACGGGGAATATATACTAGATCTTTTGACAGTAAAGAATAAAAAATTTTGACACCACAAAAATTGATTATAATGTGCTCTCTCGTTTTCTTTTAAATAAAAATTATTTCGATAAAAAGCATGAGAATCAATCTTAGTGTAATGCGCAAAAATTTCCACGGTAATGAATACATCGAGGATGATATATAATCTACCCACAAAATGTCGTGTATCCTGAGATATAATAGCTATATGCCTTTCTAAACCACTGCAGCCCATTTTCCGGCAGCTATTTTCTTTGTCTTCATACGTCGCTCGACGCTGCACGCTTCGTATATTATTGACCGCATCGCAAATTGACAGGCGGTGCATACCTATACGTTGGTGTTGCAACGCGCGCGCGAGCGGCCTGGAAACGAGCGTGTGCGCGCCAATTAGTTGACGTTAAACATCGCCACCGTCGTGCTTATGCGGCGGCGGCAGCGGCGGCTATACGAGAGTGCCTGCAGACTACTCCGTTTACTTATCGATGCCGTTCCGCAGCAAACAGAGGCACCTAAGTTATATACTCGCTACGGGGAACAGACAGCTTTAATAAAGTTCAACGTGGATCGTGTATACCCACAATCCACGGAGCGCTGTGTATTACGCGCGCGCCCGGCGTTAGGAGGTGTGCCCAAGTATAACGCGAACGTTCATTATTCAGGTGGGAAGCGCGCGAAATCCACCATGCACAACGACGACGGTAAATTGCGGTCCCCCGCCCGAAATTATCCGTCGAAAGCTCCGGCGGATCATCTCGGAGTAATCCGGTCCCCGTTGCGAGACGCGTTTTATTCTTTTCGCGACTTTCTGTACGCAATATCGCGCCTATATCGACGCGTCGACGCGGCTTAATCTCCAGGATTTGAAAATTTTGAAACATAGCGCGAGACGCGAGCTAAATATCTCTTGTTCTTTTTTTTTATCATCGCGCTTATGTCTTTCGTACGGGATTCGCGGTGAATATTTCGCCATCTGGCATTTTTCTCGTCGAAGATATTTTATAACGTTTCCACGTCCCAAAGAGTAGATTTTCTATCAGCGGGGCCGGTGTGTACACGGAGGTCCCGCTCGCTATAAACTCGCGGCGGCAAAGCACGTATGAAAAGATACGTGCTGGTCAGCGCACAATATTTCCCAGCTGCGACACGCTCGTAATTTATATAAAACGCGAGAAGCAACATCTTGAGAGCGCATCCTTCTCGTTAGATGCAACAGGAGCATCGTCGCGCGTCGGTCGCGTCGGTGCCGGATTCTGCGGACGCTCGAAATCCTTTTCATCTCCAGCGAAGTCTGCGCTGGGGCTCTCTCTCTTGCATCAAACAGATTAAATTAAGAATACACGGGAGCACACGGAAATTCATATATTCCTTTCGTCGTCGACGACGATGACGACGACGACGACGAAGCGCTCTGTAATTTAATTGCCGCTTCTTAATTAAGTTATCCTCGGAACGACGTCGCCTAGCTTTGTGTGTCGCGTTGTACGCGGCGCGCGACGCCGTATTAATTGTTAGCAACTCTCCCCCGTGAAACGGACATGTTTAATAAAGGCCTGGCGTTGATTGCATAAATTATTAACGTCTACCAGAATAACGCGCTCGTGCACGCCCGCATCGACACGTCCTGCACGAGACTCGTAAGTCTCTCTCGGAAATTTCGCGCTGCAGCCTGCCTGCCTCCTTCACGCGGAATGACATCTCTAACGAGACTTCTTGACACTCGCAGAGAACGGAAATGTCGGCTAAATGCCAATAAGGGACATATCTGAAATTACAGCGAGAAAGAAAATACTTAAAATTTCATGTTTCCTGAAATATGGGTACCGTTTCCTCGGAATATCATTTTCCCCATTTATTGATAGGAGAGAAAAATCTCTTTTCAGCAGTATTTTCTGCATAACACGAGATTTTTTTCTCTCGCTGCAATTTCAAATATCCTTACTGATATGTAATGTATCAGTGAATACATATGTATTTTGTGCTATATTTGTAATTTCATATTTACAGAACGCTACAATTCAAGATATCGTTATCAATATTTAGCTCTTGTCTAGCTTATGCTACACGTATAATACCGGGTACATTTACAAGACATTGCGTGACTATACCTCTGTAAATACATCCGCGATGCGCGCGAGCTACAATGTGAATCATATCTGGATATATATCTACATATTTAACAACACCGTTCGCGGATAAGACGGAGGCGGATCCGACCCGAAAGTCGGGGGCTGCCGGTTCGAGAAGACGATTATGCCCAATTGCGTGGAATGAAGCGTGCCATTAACCTCGGAGCCGTACATTTTCCGGTTTTCTCTTCGGCTGCTAAATAAAATATTAAAGGCGGATTCTCTCACCCGCGGCGCGCCGTGCAGTTTGGCACGTCGCGAATTGTACGGGCCGCGAGAGCGAAAGCACGCCACGGGACTTATAAATCCCGATTTCCAACTTCTATTTCCTATTTCCACGATTTTATTTTCCACCTAAGTATTTCTCGGCGCTTGTTCCCGCTTATCTCGCCGGTAGGGCACGGAATTATCAAACGATTTAACACTCGATCGCCGGGATCGATTTATCGCGCCGCTTATCCGGTAGTGGACGTTGCATTAATCAGGTTAAAGTCTGTTCGGCGTCTCTCGGCGAGCAATGGCGCGACGAGGAAACGACTTTATCAACGACTTTATCAGGATAATCGAACGAAATCGCCTGACCGGAGCGTTGTACTCCGCCGCGCTTCGCGTCCGTATACCTGACGAAGTGCCGGACCATATAGCGACGAGCCTGACGAAGTGACTATTTCCGGCGCCGTACCTCGGTCCCGTGAATCACAATCGACAGAGCCCGGCCAATTCGGTATCCGTAAAAATTGCGGCTCCTTTCCGTGCCGGGGAAGAGCTCCGAGAACGGCATTATTCGCGTCGCCCGGCGACTACCTCTGGAGATAGAGTTTAGAGCCATTGCGCGGAATAGTAGTATAAGTCAATAACAGTACGAGTCCGACGCGTAACTTCTTCGTCTACTTAAACTGACTTAAAGTCCCGCAAAGAATCTAAAATCCTTTGTCCGTTCCAATAGTTATTATTTGATTGTGTGACATCAAATAAAATGCCAATTAAAGTATACAAAGAGAACACATATAGTGAAAATATGCCTCTAAAATACCAGAAAACAAAATTAAGAAAATACAACGAAATTAAAAAAAACCATTCTTATAACGCAGGTCTGCCCTACAAAGATTTATATTGTAAATCCGAGATGCAGCGTAACGTGAATTTTCGTCAAATTATGCGATGCAGCGTCGAGATATAAGATTGCGATATACAATACTGATAGCCCAAATTTCAAAAATTCACTCATCCCCCTTGTCCACTTCCGCTCTTTCATCTTTGCAAGTATCGAGCGGGAGTAATTTTTGTAAGATTTCACTAGAATGGTACTTCGGGGTGCCAAATAGATCCGGATTCGTGCATACATATTGCACCTGATCCCTGGTGACCGCGCACGTTCAGTCATGTCGTAGGAAATTAAACGTCAGATCGCGCCGCGATATTATGCGCCGTTCGTTTTAAGCCTTTGGCCGCGTTGAATTATGGACACATTCCCGAGTACGTTGAGTACATTGTATTAAGCGAAATTGAGATTTAATTCTCGGCATTTAAACATATTCTCGAGAAGAATGACCGCGAAATTATTATCGATGTCTATGCTTATACAATTAATCCTAGATCTCATAAAACGATATTAAAGTAATATATCCCAGAGAATTCTATAAAAATATTATAATTATAATAAAAAGATGAAAGAGTTTTATTATTTCCTCTGTGTACCTTTCGTTAATTAAATATAACTTTACGTTGGCATTCTCTTTTAATTTTACTAAATTTAGATTTAAATTAATGATTAACAATATAAGAGGGATGCAAAATGTGAAAACACGAGTTTCTTTATCGCGTTTGCGCTGTAATCACCGCATAATCAGCTCGATATCGTGCTGCTGTTTACGTAGCATCGACGAAAGAATGAACATCTCTCTGCGCGATTCTCACTTGTTACAGTACTTACTACAGGGTTTCCCTTCTCGAAAAACCATTAACGGAAGAAAACCCATTCGCTGCTTGCTCCCTTTTCGTCTCGCAGCGTCGATACACCGCGAGTATATAGAGCTCTCGGCGAAGCGCGATGCACACCTGCGTATTTCGCAAAATATTTCAACTAATTAGAGGCGCTGTTCTTCTCCGCGCTCGCCGCCCTTTTTATTCCACCGCGCCGCCGCGCCGCGCCGCGCCGGTCCGTTTCAGCGGTCGAGCTGGTATGATCCACGTTTGCGAGGAAACCCGCATTAACTTCCGCGCATAAATTGTGACTTGATAACGCGTTCTTTTTTTCACGGTGCCCAGCTGTTCCATGACCGTGCTAATTACCGCAAAAAATATGCAGAATGGTCTCGTCTGCACTCACCAGCGGATGACCCTTCAGATCTAGCGAATGCTTAGAGATCAAAGGAATTTAGCATCGAACATTAATTTCTCAAGAGCCTCGGCTTTTCCATTAGTTTAGCCAATGTAATTTCAACCTAATGCTTAGTTAGGAAAAATCCTTATGAAAGAAACTCTCTGAGAATCCTTTTATATATAAAAAAAATACCATGTTTTCCATAATACAAACTGCTGTTTTCGTAGCATCAATAAAATTGCAATTTCTACAGAAAATATTGACTGCACGTGTAATGTCAAAATTAAAAAAAAAAAAAAAAAGATAAAAGAGTTCTCTCTCGCGTTTCATTGTAACGTGGATGGTTTAACCCGCGCCCAGATCGTCGTTAAATCCGGGCGCGTTTACACGCGCGCAAGTCAAACACGCGCGTTCGATGAAAACGGGCCAGCCAGCGCCAGCTTGTACGTTTTATGAAATTGTTTTATATCACGCTCGCGAAAAATACGAAATATTTCACCCGGTGTTGCGCCGATCTTGCGCCGCGCCGCGTTCCGTCCGATCGGACTGGAAAGTCGGAAGCTTCCACATCCGGTTCGCTTTATAAAATCTGCCGAACGGCGACATGCCGAAACTTTCGCGATGCGAGAACGAAAAAGTTCGCGCGCGAGCTCAAGTGCCGAAATTCAGTTCCGTTATCGGGCAATAATATATAGCGACGTTTTGTCTCTTGAAAACAAAAGTTATGTAATCATGAGTTATATGAATCAAGAGAAAGAGAGAGACGAATTTATTTTTCGACTATTTCTTTTACCCTTTTTTTCACCGTGAGAAAATTTTCTATCTCTTGAAAAAAATAACTCACAATAAACATAATATTTATAAAAGAATCTGTTAAGTCATATTTGATTTGGGAGCTAAGTGACTGTATATAAATAAAACCTCCTTCGCTCTGAGAAACAAAATGGTTTGCGGGATAGAGGGTTGTTAACGTAAAACATTAAACTTTAATGAGATTTTGCCGCACCGTTGTATGGTGCTTGGTTAAATTAGACTCAATTTATTTGTTACGGCAAGTAACATCCAATTACATATGGAAGCTGAGACACACGCTTATTTTAAATAATGTACGTCACAGCTCTACCTTTTACTTTAAATACACGATTAATAATGTATTTTTATACAACAGTTTGTGTAACAAACGTGGCGGCATATTACGTCTCCTCTGGAGATATTAAGTCAGAGTCAGAATTGATGATCTCTCGTTAGGCGGGAAATCCCAGGGGTTTCGCAGAGGTAATAGAAAAGGGAGAGGAGAGGTCAGTAGGTAGGGAAAAGGGAAGTAATAGATATATACACGCCGCCGAATAGGGTAGTGCAGCTAGAAACTCGGTCAACCCTTATCACAGCTGGAAGTAAATCCACCACTATCCCCGGCTTTAATCCCCTTTTAAATAGTAATTAATATACGTTCGAGTTATCGCGGTAACCAATGTAATTTAGAGAGACGCACACTGCGTGTAAATCCCAACCAACTCGACCGTTCGCTCGTCCAATGCGAAACATTCAAGCGCGCGACTCGGAGAGAATTTTAATCCAAACTTCCCATTTCATACGTTTCCTCTAAATACGCCGATTCCTCTCGCGACCTAAAACATTTCCTCGAGATGCCACGGAAAAGTCTCGCGCGAAGGAAAGCTCAAGTCAGATAAATCGTCGCGACGTCATTCCAGACACGACAAGAAGTAACAGAAACAATACGACAAATAATCACTATCGATGGCGCTCTAGTACGAGCGCGCAGAAAAATGGAAAACGTGACGTCGCGTTTTACCCAAAGTGTGTGAAACGCTCGCCAGATATTCGCGTGAAAAATTTGTTTCCCGCGAAATCGCAGCTGAGGATCGGACAAATGTGTGGCATCGTTTCCACGAGCGGCGCACGACAAAAAGCAACGTGAAAAATGCGACAAATGATACCGCGCGTGCTATCGACGCCAATCGAAAAAAAAAGGATATATAAAACGCAACTTGTATAAATGTCATGTATAGCTCGAGCGGGTTGATATTGCGAGCCTCGCGAACAGCGCAGCGCGGAGTTCGGCGTGGCGCGGATACGTCCCGGCGCTCTGCGAACCCCTGCTTTTAGCCTCGTTACGCGTGAAACGCTTTTACGCTCTCGAGGACCGCAATTGGCTTTGAGCGGAAGGTCTGCGGACGCGTTTCCGTTTACACGCGTATTTATGCTTTTATTAGCGCGGCGCTTTCTCAAAGGCATGGAAGAGACTCCCGCCCGGCTTTCATATAAGCGCGGTGAGTTGCAACGCCCGGACAGAATCGCGTTCTACAAGGCCGGTAATTATGCATTGATACTACTTAATGGATGCAACGCAGGCGAGGCCACCCGGCGGGATCCGCGGATGCATATAAGCTTTTCGCCTTTCGGGAAACTTTGTCGGTTTGTGCCAGCCGTGTGTTTGTGCGAAACGACGCGGTGAAATTGTGTGCAATCGTGAAAATACGAGAAAACGCTGCACGAACTTTCGTTCTTATTACGATCGAAGCTCGTAAGCAATCGACCCTGTAAAACAGAATTTTTTATGGCTTAAACAATAAAAAAATATTTCGTATAAAAATATATATGCACCTGCCAGTCTAATACTCTCCCCTACGTCCGTGAATCCTTCTATCGTGTGAAATACATTCTACATACCAGCATATACCCTACTTTTTATAAATATAAAAGCAGATCTTTTAAATCGATCGATACAAAAAGCATTATTAAACCAATTATTACGTTATATGTGTCTTGTATATACACTAAGAAAAAATACTTAAAAATTTATTTGTGGAATTATTTCACAAAAATATACCTTATATTCCAGAAATAAATTTTTAATAAATTTCAAGTATTTTTTTCTCAGTGTATTAGAAGCCTTTCGTCAAGAGACCGGCGAGAACGCTTAAAAGTAAATTCAAAGAGTCCTTTAAAACGCACAATTTCGACTTGGCAAATAATACTCACTTTATGCTCATAATTCGAGGTCCGGCACAGCGGATCGTTTCGCGATGAAACTTTTATAAATCCCACGCGGCGCTTTTAGCTCGCAGAGAAATCGCGTTACCGTTCCGCAAAATATTCTATATATTACGCTACTTGACGCAACGTAAGTACAAAGAAAAGCGAGCGGTGCTATTTCAGAAATTGCAGATAAATTGTGACGCGCGGATTATAAGGCGTTTCGGATTTACGCGTAGGAGTAGAGAAGAATCCGCGACGAAATTTAATATCGTTTATGAGATTGTCACCGAAAAGTCTCATATCTGGCGGAGCGCGATCAAAAATTGAAACGGAAGGAGTCGACGCGCGGAGATACGGAAGTGTCTCGCGAAGATTTGTCTCGCCTATGAGAATTTCGAACGTCCGTTATTCGCGGGAATAACGCGATCCCCCGACGTGATTTCGTGATTGTGCGATGCAAGTATTCGGTAACACGGTAACAGTGCAATTCGCGTTGGAGCACCATGCGTCTGACGCGCGGCTGAGTTCCCGTGGGCATTTCCCTGCATTTCCCGCGAGTAACGCGCGAAAAGATTAATTGGCGTGCGATTTAACGACCCCGACCTCTTATTTGCGCGCGCGAGAGCGAGCTAATTATTCTCCATATACATCCTACGGAGGTCGACGTTCAAATTTCGTGGTCGTCGTGAAGAACGGAACGACGAGTAGCGGTCGACCTGCGGGCCCTCTTGTCTTCTTCCTCTCTCGGTCGCTCTCCTGTCGCAAGTGTTAATTAACAGTTTCATGCCGTCCGGCTTAATTGAATGCGATACTGGCCGCAGCCAGCCACTATGCAGAATATTCTTCCGCTCTCATCTTGGTTTGTTCCTCCAGGATTGTATAGAAGGAATAATGTTGACACATTTTACAATTCTCGATGTTTACTGATTAATATGTAACGCATATTTAACATGTCCGTTTTAGAGAAATTTTAAAATTATTCTTTAAAACGCATATAAAATTGTTATTTTTTATAATAAGCGTATCACAGCGTGTAGCAAATTCTAAAGTCATATTAACGTCAAATTTTTATTTAGGTATAATCCAGTAAAAGAATAAAGAATTGCGAGCTACGCTTCGTGAAAATAAGTTTTTTTGAGAAACAAACCTCGTTCGATTTTACTCTCGCTTGGTAAAATTTCTGCTCCAGGCTCATTATAAGATGCGCGAAACGCGCGTCGGCCTGTCGGCTGATTCGGACGAGATGCGCAGCTAATGTAGTCGAGTAATGAACCGTGCGGGCCGTGGCCATCCGTGCCTACCTACGTAACGCGGACGCTACATTGGAAACATTAAACGCGGCGCGTGTTGGCGGCAGATATCGAAAATGGATATTAAATTTTCAATGTCGGAGGCGGACGTTACCCGACGGAAACGACCGCGAATCGAATTGGACGCGCAATGTCCGGGGCTTTACGAGGGCCGGGCAACTCTCTCGTAGCGGAGCATCACGACGATGTGGCCCGTTAATCCGATAAAAACTCATTATGAAAATGTCAATGACAAAACTCCACGCCACGGGAGATTCGCCGGCGTTTTTACGTCATTATCAGGAGAAAATGCGCACGTCGTTGTCCTCGGCGATGCCGGGGACAACACCGACGCCAAAGAGGACGTGGACAGAATCTTGAAACAAAATAAGTAGTGAAAAACGCGAAATTTCTACATACGATAAAAAAATCGAAATAGGAAAAATATGTAGAAATAAAAGAGATAATTCCGATTATTCATAGTTGAGAAAAAAACACGCGCGATTTCGGAGGATTACGTCAATTTCAAACCTGTTCGAACTGTTCGAAGTATATACGCGTGAGGGATCTGCTTCGCTGTGGCTTACGAAACACGCCAGAATTTACGGGCGGCACGCGATGCGGCGTACGAAAACCGGTTTATCTATGCGTTCGCCTAAGTGCATTCAGCAGTAACGTCCATATTTGACCAACGTCGAAGCGGCCTGTTGCGACTGATAATAGGCAGCGAAACACGTATCTGGCCACGTCACCAGTTCGTCGTCTCTCGTTTCAGTTTAATTCGCGCGGCTCACAAACGTGGGCTCGCATTTAACGCGGGTCCATCTAAATTAAGATTTGACGCTACGTGTGGTTTACCAAATACGCCGAAACAATACGCGATCGTTTATTCGGATTTGTGCACGAAATTTCTTTTTATACATAACTTAAGAGCTTTCGAAATTCTTGTAATGCAAAATTTCCGCAACCAACTATAGAACACACTGAGAAAAAAAATACTTAAAAATTTATTTGTGGAATATAAGGTTTATTTCTGTGAAACGGATGCAGATTGGATATTTCTGTGAAATAATTTAATCCTTATATTCCACAAGTGAGATTTATTTCGGTTGAAATATAAACCTTATATTCTACAAATAAATTTTTAAGTGTTTTTTTTCTCAGATCAGAAATAAAGGCATTAAAGTTGTCATTAAAGTTGAAGATTGGATTCCGCACTTACCACAGCTCAACATGATCGGTGAGAAACATTTTAAATGCACGGTGAGAAATTAGCGGATGACTATATTCATAGACAATCTCCTCTGTCAATATAAAACGACGGAAGCGAGTCGTCAGGGACGAAATATTGACGCGATAAATTCGCCACACGGTCGAACTCGTGCAATTTTGATTTTCGAGTATGCGCGCCTTGTCAGCCAGTTAGGATGGATCGCGTTCACGCCTGGGGACAAAATATCCATTTCGAACTAATTCCGCATGTACAAATCCAATCTGCAGTCGAATAAAACTGCCGCCGTGCGGCATCCGCTCTGTCGCGTTGACGTATCGCCTTACTGGTAAGTGCAATTCGTTTCGATCACTTGGAATCGATACCGCTCGCGATAATGGCAGCATCGGTATCGGCCGACAAGATATCGATCGGCTATCATTTTTCACGCAAGATGGAAGAAACATAAGTAGATATTGACAGACGCGCGGATATGCGCCGATTAATACGACGTGTTCAATTTCCCCCAATGTCAATCGTTGATGACGGACATTTTGAAGAACGTAAAAATGGTTTTTCCTCGATGAAAACCGTGCACAGAGCGGAAGAACTTTATGAAGACGATCAAATCTGAAACTTCACCTTCTGTAAATATATATCTAATACCTGGGATGTTTAATTAATTTTAAGTTTCTCAAGATATATTATTTTTATTTCTATACAGGGTAGAGCATTTAAAGTGTGACAAGCTGTTATCTCTGAAAGTATTGGTTTATTAGAAAAATGTTTCAGATAAAAGTTGGAGGGTTCAAAAAAAGCCAATAGAAGATCTTATTAGATTTTGAGTCCGAGGTTTATGTTGGGCGTTGGGCCCAGTAGGGTCCAACTTGAATTTTTAAAATAAAAACCTCTGTTTTTTATTGCACTGTTTTTTCTGTTAATTAATTTGACCATTTTCGTCTAAAACAATTTTTTATTTACTTAATATTTTTTGAGATATTTTTTTCAAGAATAACTTGGTAACTTTTTAAATATTTAACTTGTGATATCTCGATAAATTGTTTGTCGTAGAAAAAAGTGGTACAGGACTTTTTGACTTGATTTGATCTCAAGAATATGCTGTTACAATATAGTATCCCAACTTTTTTTAAAATGAAAGCTTCAAGGAAATGTCTACTTGAGACCAAATCAAGTGAAAAAAATCCTGTACCACTTTCCCCTCCGACAAACAATTATCGAGATTTCGTATAAACTAAATATTAAAAACGTTACAAAGTTTTTTTTGAACATCTCAAAAAGTATTAGGCAAATATAAAAATGTTTTAGACAAAAGTTGTTCAAATTAATTAGTAGAAAAAAGTAACGCAATAAAAAATAGGGGTTTTCATTGAAAAAATTTAACTTGGGCCCTACTGGGTTCAACAAACTTCGGATCCAAAATCTAATAAAATCGTCTATTAGCCCCCTTTAAATCCTTCAACTTTTATCTGAAACATTTCTCCAATAAACCAGTACTTTCAGAGATAGTAGCTTGTAACACTTTAAATGCCCCATCTGTACAGGCAAGTATACATATATACATAGGGACAGAAGTAGTCCTTGAAAATATCTTGAAAATCTTAAAATAAAGTAAACTAAATTGTAATAAAAATAAAATAAATAAATTTCGGACAAAATATTAGCCAACTATATATATATAGTTAATATTTAATCAAATTGCCTCTTCAGTATTTTTCCAAGCGTCCAATGTTCATGTTAAAAATGAAAAATGTACAGCACAATACTCGCGATGCAATCGTGCGTTTTGCGATGTTTGAGGTTGTTGCAATAATTAAGCGCGAATCAAAAATCGCCGGAGGGACCGGAGTCGCGCTAATTACTGCGCATTCGCGCAATTGATCGATAATATTGTTGCGACACGTCTCACATGCCGGAATTTCCGTATAGTTGCGAGACCGCGTGTACTCGCCACCAGTTATGTAAAGCAGACACCGTCGCGGTACAAAGGGGAGCCACAAAAGATCGCGACATGTTCAACGCAGTCGCGCATATTGAATCACATACCGTGTGATTTGCATACGAATTCGAGTAGAAGTCACCGGTAGCAGTCGCCACGGGGCTGATGTTGACGATATTGCTGACGATGATGATGACGAGGATAGCGCGATACGCGGGTTTAGCGGGTTATCTTCGTCGTCACAGGTATATAGCCGGAAGGGAGCGTCACGTCATCCCCGCGCGGATGACATTCCGCTCCCTACCATAGATAACCGGTTTCCGTTATGAGTGCTTCCTGCGGGCCTCGCGACGAATGACAGATAACCCACCACCGTGTACTGTATGCAATCCCTCGGGATAGAAACGTCAAAGTGAATCCTGCCAAGATACACCGGAGGATTTGCTGCCGCGCTGCATCGACAAAGACGGCCCTTGCCGTCCGGTTCCCGCAGCTATACAGGAAGTTAAGCCAAAAAACGGGGAAGCACCCGGTGGGTAACCACGGATCCGTAGGAGAACGACCGAACTTTCAGCGGGATCAACCTCAAAGTCGACGCGATGTTTTCGAGAGCTTGTCTTTGTCGATAGATCGGCGCGGCGCGGCCATTCAATCAGGTGATATTGAACGACCGCGCGTTATCAGCTACACGAAGCTGATAGATTTTAAAAATAAATGTGGCGATGGCAATAATGGATGGCGATAATGGATCAATTTAGATAGTATCATTTATTAAATATCTGCTTAATAGATACTGATGATAAATACAGTAAATAATGACTAAATGCGCAATTTTAATATGTTACGTCATTATGTAACATTATGTAACTGGTAATTACTAAATTGCATTAAATATTATCAAAATGGCGTGTAATTAAATTTTAATAAATAATAAAATCACAGGTGTATATAAGTGAATAATGACTAAGAATATAATTTAATGTCGAACAAAATTTGTTTCTGATCGACAGAAATCTTCAGCGCTGCGCTTTGACGTTAGAGAACTGCTATATATGTACGTGATTTCAGGCAGAATATTATTTCACGAAATTTCATATAATATGATATGAAATATCTAAATTCCGAAATAACATATTGGCGCAACTGAGTTTCAGATTCAACTAGCACGGGTTAATATCCGACGGAAGAAAAAGTAGCGGTTCTTCGTAAAAGTATACATGTTTCCGGACAGGTGCGCAAATTGCGGAGCGAGTTTCGATGTTTGCGCAACCGAATCCGACCGCTGAGTGAGAATATTAAAAGCCGTACGTCGTGTTGACGTATCGACTTGTCGGAAAGCGCCGCGCCGTCACGTTTACGCTCGAAAAGCGGGTGCGCGAAGTACGGTGAGATTTGGAGCAATTTTCTGTGAATTTGTGCAATACGCGATTTTGCAACTCGAATATCGACTTAATAAACAAGATAAACAGGAAAAGCTGATTAATTATTAATTATCGGTTGATTACCGTATATTAATAAACCAGATAAATGGGAAAAACTTAATATATATTTATTAATATCTTTTTAAATGTTAATTTATTGTTCTCTTTAAATTTAAATTTTATTCTTTTATACTTTTTATATTTGTGGATATGTCTACACTTTAAAAGTTTTAGTTAAATGTGATTAAACTGCAGTGGGATGAGGATCAAGTGGCCATGCTTAACGTGCAATGCGCGATATAAATGTGAGACGGCCGAATTAAAAGGAGCGCT
This sequence comes from Temnothorax americanus, assembly GCF_048541705.1. Taxonomy (NCBI): domain Eukaryota; kingdom Metazoa; phylum Arthropoda; class Insecta; order Hymenoptera; family Formicidae; genus Temnothorax; species Temnothorax americanus. The sequence continues at coordinate 1,940,387 of NW_027509339.1, forward strand.
AAAGCGAAACGTGAAGGGAAGCAACGGGGAAAAATTCTTGTACTATATTTTTTTTTTTTGCGCGGTACCGAGTGCGCTCCTGGCCGGAGTATCTTTCTCGTATTTTTCAAAAGCGACGAAAAAAAAAAACGCGGACGGTAGCATTAGAACGATCGAGTCACTCGCCTGCGTGCATTTTCCAAAACCGTACATTAAAACCAACTATAAATTCCCGACCTGGATTCAGTTCCGCTCGCAAATTACCGCGAACAAACGATGCCGTCCACTCTCGCGCCTCGATAAAATTTTGTGGTCGCGACGATGTGTGATAAAAATAGAAAACCGAGAGAAAAAAGAACGCGAGAGAAAAAGGATCGTTTAAGATAAAAAGGATATTCCATAGACAACGATAAATAAAATATTAAGAATAATACGAGAAATATACGACCGTTATGATGTACGAACAAATTAAATTAAATCAAATCGCCATTTACGGTCCGAGGTTGGATCTTGGTGTAGTCCAATTATTATATATATATATATATATTTTGTGTATTACACGTACATATCTTCTCCAACATTAGTAATTTGCGCGCCGACTATATAGATTTGTCAGACTTATAAAACAATTCAGTATCAACAGTTCGTTGATTAATATTAGATAAAATATTAAGAAACATCATGCACGATTGCGCATAATTAATTAAGAAGCTATCATATATGTACATCTGCTTGCAACACATGAATATAAAACACAAAAATTAAGAATACAAATTAATTAATAGTAATAACTAAATTAAGTGAAAAGGAAATTCTCTTACATTGTCCTCAAATATAAGGAATAAGTTAACAAAATATAGATACAGAGAGGAGAAGAAATCGAGATAATAACGTTATTGGACGTCTCGAATTTTTGGTAGATTAAATTAGAAATTATCGAGATGAAAATAATGTGATTTGCAGTCAACTTCTACGATTCAACACAAGGAAATGGAAAATCGGGAGAGGGAAAAAAAGAAGCAAATACTTTTCGTCGCCGCGAATAAATAAAGCGTCCACCGTTGAGTGATTCGGGGATGATGTAATTTAATCTAGCGTGGAATATTCAGGACCACTGGCACGCACGTCCACACAGGGTGTGTATTTACCGGGCAGGTTTACATCGTGTGTGTGTGTGTGTGTGTGTGTGTGTATTCGTGTGTGCGCGCACCTGCATGTGTGCACGTGTGTGTACGCGTGCAAACACACGAGCGTGGGCAGCGGGCGGCACACGCTCTCCAGGTAACCAAGCGCGGCGTTTCCGGTTCGAGTGCTCCCAGGAATTTGCGGGACCGGGATGATATTCGGAGGGCGATTTACCCCCTTCCCCCTCCGGCTAACCTCTCTCCATCTATCTGTCTCTCCACTCGCACGATTTCTCTCCGTTCCGCGCGCACGAATTTAATTCGCGAGGAATTTCCAGAGCGAGCCAGACGTCCTGAGTGCAACCTTTGAACTTGAGCCCGCATGTCCAACGATTATCGATGCCCGCGATTGCGAGAGGCCGTTCGGATCCAGTCGATCAAAACGCGATAACGCGTTACGCCGGCATACGGGTTTGTGTATCGGCCATACTGCGACCAGACGGGGGTTTTAATCCTTCTATAGGATTATCGTATATACGCAGCAACGATCGTATCAAACAATTTCTATTTCAAAAAGAATTGAAAATATGTTCAATAAAATATTTCTAAATTATCTTCTATATATTTTTTTTTTCCAAAGAAAAATAGTCAACTTTTTACTACAATAGCTTTATATTCTTCTTTTCTCTCGCTCGCTCTTTTTGTAACCTCTGTTGATGGCGAATCGCTTAACTGTCCGACATAAAAAAAATCAATAAAATCATTAGGTCGTTCCATAAAGTTTTTACACCTCGCCATTAAACCGCGTGAGTAAAAGTACTAAGATTTATAAGCATTTTATATGTGCGATATGATATACGGAGCTCGCGGTGCATTTGAAAAGTTTTATTCTACTCGATCGTTTTATGTCGTTAATATAAATTCGCAAGATTTAAATATATTTAATATGTTAGGCAGAGCTCTCTTTCAACCGAGATGATTCAAATTAAATAAAGGGGTTGAGACATCTTCTCGCAAGTTAGGTAATCGGACATCGGCGTCGACGAGCGTCGCCGGTAAGCCATCCATTTTCAGGGCGAAAGGTTGAGGTACAAAGGTTTAATGAAGCGTGGCGATTAATGTAAAAGCTAGCGGGAGCAATTGAACTGTAGAATTTAACGGTCTACTTCGCATTGAATCTATCGACTCGTCTGCTTTATTCCCTTAACGTTAATCTTTGCTTCGTTAACATTTGATTCAGGTAAAAAAATAAATGAAAAATAATCTATTGCCTATAAATTTTTCTCTATTATTATGCCACGTCATTAAGCAAAATAATTTTCTTTCTTAATGAACCTTCGAATATATTTTTGAAGGAAAATTGATCGCAGAGTTATGAAAATTGTACAGAGATACGTAGATACAGAAATTCTTTTCGTATAAGAAAAAATAGCTTTAGAAAAATTATAGAGAAAGACTTTTGCACACATTATTTAAATTATTTTAAAAAGATAAAAACTATTCTATTTTCAAAAGTTATTTTTAAACGTTTCTAAGTATATACTTTAAGTAATCTACTTTTAATGCAATTTTTTTAACGCTTTAATGCAATCAAATCTTAAAACGGACTGTTGTTTTCCGTCAACATAAACCAGACTTACGAGTTTCTCGTGCCGGCACCTTATTAAATAATGTTAATGTGCTCAAAAAATTCTGAAAAAATTTACGTAAGTTCATTAAAGTGTTAATTAAATGTTCAAATAATGAAATTGGCGAAAAGCTTATTTGAATAGTTGATTTTTATCGTATTTTGAGATTAATAAAAACCTGTAGTTAATAAAAATAAATATGGAATTATTGTCGTTCAAAAAAAAAGGTAACTATTAGGTCGCACGAAAACAAAGGTATATTTTAGAAGAGATAAAGACATGAAATTTAGGAAAAGAAATATTTTTCATCTTTATTTTGTGTTTATATTATTAGATATCTCATGAAATAAAAACATAAGAAAACATATAATAAAAACATATATATGATGCATATACAAAATAAAAATATTACACTTTGCGAGCCTTTCTCTTTTTTATTTTTTATTTTTCAATAAGTTTATTTTGGTCAAAAGAATTGAATGCATACCAAACAAAACACATTTATTTTTTTATTTCCGTTTTGATCAACAAAAACTGGACTCGTATAGGTCTTTCGTGTCCGTCATCGATTTCAAACAATTTCAATCGCTCTTACATATAAACAAAAACTGACTGATGTCCACAAGCTTCTCACTCCACCGCTAACTTTTTTTCTCACAGATAAGAACCGTCTACAAACTTGTGCGGATTTTCGAGAAATCTTTAGTAATTGAAATCGCTAGGGTACGAAAGACCCATGAGAGAAAGTCCGTTTTGAGAGATTACCAATTATAATGTAAGAAGCGATTAGCCGAACACGCTTGCTATATCCATCAAAGAAGCAGTGGCGACGTCGCGACATTGCTTTGAGGAGGTATACGAAACGATAACTTCGAGACTCTCGCCACTGAATTTCGTTATGACGTCGAAAAGTTAGACGGACGCCCCTCCCTTCCATGTTATCGGAATTTCATATTACTGGACAAAGTTTCTGCTTCGCAGATTATCGAAGCCAGATACAATCCCCCCGCATATTGGTAGAATTTTGCGTTACTTGACCAAATTGTTGCACAATCTGATCTACGAGAGAGTCTATACGTTCGTCTCAGAGCATTCTGAATAAAAACGGACACGATAAATGGATCAGAAATAATTGTTCGACAACCCCGAGGGTGAATAAATTTAATCGAAGAAGTTAGTACAAGACGCGATATATGTATATTCACTTTCAACAAACAATAAGCTGGTAATACAGCTGAATATCTTACACGTACACGACTATTCCACTAAAACTTTACGTAGTCGTGCTGCCCATGCTGGGAACAGCAACATCCCACACAATGCAGTTCGCGCTCCAAGATCTTGTGTGTATAACCTTTCTCACCCGTACGCGAAAGACGATTGTGTATGTTATAGTACTTTGCAGATTTACCTCTAACGAAGAGAACAATGGCTTCGCATGAAAATCGATAAGATAGTATAAAATTATTATATAAGTATAAGATAACACCGCGCGATTTTCAAGAATATAGTAAATATACGTTTTTCAGACAACTCTATAGAAATCATAACTTTTAAATGTTTGTTGTCCCACTTTGTTGCTCAAGATCGGTGTAGCAACATCTCCGAAAAGATCCTCATCTTCTTCCCGTCACAATTGACAGTCTCCACCCTGGGAGACGCTACTGCCGTAATAATCCAATGCTACGAATTCGCATGCGACTGCGTTGAGAATTAACATTCACGCCCATACCAGACGCCTTCGACGACGTATATATATATTCGGCGTCTCGTTTTCGCTGTCTGTACGCTAATTGTGAAGTAATAGACACAGACTTACACGTAGACACGGTGGCGCCGCGCCGGGTTCGTTGTTCGTTTGCGAGAAACAAGGAGCATTAAGCGTAAACCGCGCGGTAACATTCCGCCCGTCTTGAGAGTGTATGTAACTGGAAGTTGCGGAAATGAGTTGACGGAGAAACTGCGGCGGAGAAGGGGATGTTACATTATGTATGTACAAAACACACGCGGAAACCGTGGCGCGCGAATTAAGGCGCTGCTGAAGAAAAAGGGCTGTGTATATACGTTGCTCGGTATACAACGTCCACCACCATCTCGCTTTTATATACTCAATCACGCGCTATTCGTTACTGCGAATTGTGATATAATTCCGCAAAACGCAATTTGTTTACATTTTTTATGGTTAAGACATTCCCTTGCATATAAAATAGCTCTTTTTGCGGTGAAAAATCGACTTTCACAGCATTTAAAACGTAATTCAACGTCTTGCTCGTAATTTATATTTCTAGTATATACTCATTAAGAGACTCGATAGAGAATGATTGGAAGAGCGAGGCACCCCGTATTATTGCCGCTCCATACCTCCCGCATAGAATTCCAATCGAACATTTACAATAACGCTCGTTAATCAAAACTTTGATCACGTCCCAATTAATTTATTTATCGCTGCAGCATTATTTTATACGTTATACTCGCAGTTGCAAGCATGCAGAATATTATTTTATGCATTGTCACGTATACGTGTCTTTAGTTCGATTAGCTCGTGCCTGCAAATTACATTCGAGCAACGTTCAACGTACTCTTCCGGTTGTATAATTTCTCGTGCTTAATTACTATAAATATCGAAACGCGCCACGTTTGCTTCCATTGCAATTAAAAGTAAATTACGATTACTGCATTGCACTTTTGTGCAACGCGATGAATCGTATCCTCGCGCACGAGCTAATCTACATTGTTAATACGCGCATGTCGCATAGCAAAAATGTAGTTAAAGTTTTAAATAAAATTACAAAAACAGAAGGAGATATGAACGTTCGGCGCGCGCGTGTTTTTGATAAAAATTCAGGCGAGAAACCCGGCAAGAGATAAATATACGTTTATTCATTGTGGAGATAACAATGACATATATTCTCAAACAATCTGTGACTTTTTCGACCGAAATTCCGTGTTATTTTGTTTTAAAATAACATAGAATTCCGGTCGAGTGATCAGTCCAGCCGGGATGCATCGATTTTTTAAGGACACAAATTCGACCATGCTGGCGGCTCTGATCGTAAAGTGATACGAGCGAGCGCGTGTTCATGGCGTGATCGGCCGGCACGTCTGCCCTATCACGGACAGACATTCGCGTTATGCAAAATTCACTGATATAACAGCGACGCTGATGTCCGAACATCCGGACAGACAATCGTACAACGATAGTTGAAATCGATTATCAAAATTTATCGAGCGAGAGAAGGAACGTCATTCTCTAGGGGAATTACGATATTCCAATAAAACGCATCAAAAATAAACCCGATGCGCGATTATTTGATGCGCACAATACCTAAAATTGTATAATATAACGTTTGAAAAAAAATATAACAGAGTTTGTATCGCTTCGAGCTATATACCGTCAGAAACAAACCTCACATAATGAGATGTTAGGTATAAATCCGATATTAAACATTACGCTTATGAGGAGAAATACGGGAACGGGTAACAATCAATATTTCCATAGTCAGCGTCAAATTGCCACTCAATACAACTGCTGGCCACCCAGCAGCTACATTGCTCCGCTGAAATTCGGTGCATGGCTTCAATTACAATGTATGGAAACCGACCGGCGCGCAGCGCGCGCGGCACCGCGTCGGCGCTGAAATTTATACGTTCGCGTAATTATGCCGGCTTGTAGCAACACGGAGGCCGCGGCATTATCGAGCCGTGATAACGGTCGGATGCCAACCAGCCAGCCAACCAAACAGCTAGAACAAAGCGGTCCATCGCCATAGTTAATTATAATTAATATCAGCAAGCTGTAATAACGCGTAATGATATAGGTGGGGACAATAATATCCTGAACTGGAGAACGTTCATTGAACGTTTTAATGAATTCCGCGCGAGCTCTCGCGAAGAAGCTCTCGCAAATTTCAAGATCCTATACATATACTCATCGCGAGCCGGTGGGTTGAGATTGCACCCCCGAGTTTAACTTTTGCGCTGTAATGTGCGCGAGAGCTATCGCGGACGAACAGTGCGCGCCGCGTGCGAATTCAGAACCGATTCCGAGTTCCCGTGGGAATAGTAAGCGCAAAATTTCATTTCGATCGGACAATACGCTCCACTTCGTGTAAAAGTATTGAAAGATCGCTAAAGTCCGCGTAAAAATTGTCAGATAATCCCTAACTTATTCGAAATTGAAAATGGAAAGCAGATTCAGATATCTATATGTAAATCTGGGGATCATGCGCGTGTGCGAGAAAGAATTATTCGTTTACTACATATATATATATATATAGATATATGTTTCTTTAAAAAAGTATAAAAATGGAAAATATATAACTGTCAAGTCTGTCTTGCGGAAGAAAATTTTGACCTACAGAAAATTGAGATTTTTACTAATAATCAGATACGGAATATGACAGTGATTACCGCAAGCATATAGTAAAATAACTGCAGACCGAGAAGTCAGCATCCTGCATCGATGCAACGTCGCGTGGATTCGTTACGATTTTTATTAGGCTTTAAAAACGCGGAAAATGCCTCGGTTCGAAAGCTCCTTCCGTTATCGTCCGGTGTTACAGCGTGTGACGAATTACGGCGGCATCGTAACAGCACACTGCTTTTTATTATCGGTTATTACCTCGTCTGGTTACTACGATAAGCAAAATTTATTTATGAAGGCATATTTTATGCCAGGGAAACCAATACCATTCATATCCCCATTGGGATACCAGTACCATTCAAAATTTCGTCTTCATCTACAGCCACTTTAGATATTTTAACGAACATTCGCATTTCCATTAACGTGCGATTACGACTAAAATTTTCAAATAATTATTCATGCTATTTTCTCTTTCTCTCTCTATTTTCTAATTTTATTGTAAAATAATCTATACAGATTATCCGCAATAATACGACACACGTGTACATTATGAAATACGATGAAATATTATTTCGCGTACTAAAAGCAAACATAAATAATTTTGTTTTTTAAAGAAAGTAAAAAAATACTTAATTTTTAAGAAACTATCTCGGTTTACTCTTAGCAATTAAAAATAAAAAACAGAAACATTTATAATAGAGGTAATTGATCATTTATAGCGGTACTCCGTTATACTGCACGATTGCTCCATTAACTTTACATCCATCGTTTCCATCATAATATCACTTTTTGCGAGCGAAGAGGATTTTAATTTCCGTCCTTCATCCTCCTTATCCGCTCTTCCGAGTCGCTCGCCACTTTCCTTCGGAACGATACGACATCGTCGTCGATCGAGCCGATCGCCGGGAGGAATCTCTCTTATCTCCTACGACAACAACAACGACGACGACGAGAGGAGCGGGCGAGGAGCGGAAGGAGGAGGTCGAGAAGGAGCAGAAAGGACGAGGAGGACGACGATAACGGGGATCAAGCCCCGTGTCGGGCTTGTGAGAAACAGCCATATCGATCGGGCATTGCGCATGGAAGCCGGAGAGCGTTTCGAATCATCGTGGTCGAATAAGCCTGTGTCGAGCGCTCTGGTACTTCGCTCTGTCTCCTTCACTCTCTCGTTATCCCGTCCACGTTTGCCGCGGGTCCTCCGTCCGCCCCGCTATCTCATTCCGTTTCCTCGCTCCATGCGTCGCGACGACGGGCCCCGACGACGACGTCGACGTGGGTCCGGATAGACTCACGACAAGATTATCCAGTTAACAATGCGCCAAACTCGCCCCGAGATCTATCCTGCATTATTGCGGAGCTTTTCCGTAGCCGCGGTTTCCAGTCGGCGTGCTTCCTCCTTTACGGCTTCTTTGATTCTCTCTCTCTCTCTCTCTCTCTCTCTCTCTCTCTCTCTCTCTCTCTCTCTCTCTCTCTCTCTTCCTTTCTTCGACGAGGAAACGGCTTTTTCGCGCGCTCCTTAAAGCGAGAGGTATTACCTTGCCTCTCCGCGTGCGTCGCGTCGCCAAGACGACGACGTACTTCTTCGAAGTGTTGCTCTTCGTCTTGTTGTACTTAGGCCAAAGCGATAGACAAAGAGAGGGAAAGTAAGAGAGAGACAGCCGTTATCCTTCTTCGCAGCATGATAAATTCGTACGTCCATTAAGCCGTACGCGGCTAAATCGATTACGCAGCTGTGTACAGTACTGCGGTGGTGATGGGTGTTTCGCAGCCGTAAATCACTATAGCCCCATCGATATATAACGCAAAGCGGACTGATAGATCCGTACGTCCATAGATTCGCAGATTCTCGCTCATAATTGCGGATACAATGACCTCAGATTTGATGAACGACCTACCGCCGCTCTCCCCTTTCTTCTTCCTGTCCCAGACAAATATAACAGCTCCAAAATTGTACGGCATGCACGTAACATGATTTCGCAAAGCCGTATTTATATACTGTTGGAACTCTCTCGCGCTCATACATATTAAAATAATAGTTAATTAATTTTATGGTTTTTTTATGTCACTCCAAGTTTCCCACGCTACCTCCAAGTTTTTTTATTTTAATATAATTGACGTATTCCTTAAAACGTATACTCTAAAGTATTTTTTTCTACGTGCATCTTATTAAACTATTAAAATATCAGTTTTCAAGAAAAAGATTTTCTACAAAAAAAATAGTCTACCTTCAACTACCAGTTTAACGTCCGTTCTCTAATAGCTTTAATTTTCCGCGATTTAGTTTATCACAACTGGTGAAAATTAACAAAAAATTTCACGTAAAGATTTTCTATACCATCAGCAGAACTTGAGTGTGGACTTACATTTTTATATCTTTATTTTTATAGCTGTAATAAAAAATGCAGGTCTCGCAGAACGAGGAGAACTCGGAGGTCGTGAGTGGCGTACGAAAAACGTCAAGGGGGCGAAGAAATCCGAAGAAAATGGACACGTTTCCGATACTTTGGCGTGAGAATCGCGCATCGCTGATCGCGAGCTTCCGATTTGCCGCACGATAGCTTCTTTAGCTCTGACGAGTCCTTTCATTCTCACCCCGGGACGGGCTGCTCTGCTCACGCGAGTGAGGATCATTGATCCTCCCGCGGCGAGAGAGAACATACAGTGTAGCGTGACTTCAATCCGAACGTACTACGCGGTCGAGGAGATTATCCTTTCCAGGAAATCGGAAAAACAAAGTCCGCGAGCGTGCAAGGTCTGTATTTCCCTTACTTCTCTTTCGGGAAAATCGAGACGAGCCATCGCGCCGAGACGAGCCGTCGCAATTTCGTATGATCGAACATTCCCAATTAACGTACGCAAATATTATATGTACGTTTGCGACCAATCCACGTAAATACCTATTAATCGAAAATATTCTATATGCATGCATATCGCAATTCAAAAATATGATTTATGTTATTAATTATTAAAATTAATTTCGAGACTTTTTATTGCAGCATATACATATTTTGATTTCGCAGCAATTCATCATATTTTTTAATAATTTAAAATGAGTATTCTCATTATTTGTTCCCCCATCATGATGTAAATATTGGGCTACATAAGAAAAGCAAATTTTCGAAGTTAAATAAAAAAGTAATATAACGAAGAATTATATAGATTTCTACGAGACTATTATACTTATATGAACTTCAATGTTGTTTCGTAATCACGACGCAATGTATTTTATACTTATGAAAAGCATTACGTATATTAATTGATTGCACAATTCCCGATATAAGATAAACTAATTTTTCAGTAAGTCTTGCTTATTAATTGAAGGGATTACATACGAAGCCGCGCGTACGTCGCGCGAATAAAAATTGGCGAAAGCTCGTTAACTTTTCGCGCCCGTCAAAATAACGAAAACGTAGTTGTACCGCTCAAACTTCAGATAAGACCGTACGTGTTAATTACAATTTCTCCCGTCGCGTTTTCCTCCGAGGTAGACGTGTGATTCGTGCAATTGCGATTGCGCCAGCGGACGGATGAAATTCCGAGTTAAAATTTCTCCAACGACGATGTCGTTCGAATCAAGATGAGAGAAAAGAATCAAAATCGAGGAAATGAAAACCGACTTCTAAAATTTCATAGGATGCTCTACCAGAACGAAATGAGTTGTAAGATTATATACCGTGCGTCCCGCGAGTCCATGTCATAACTTCGGAATCTAATTTCCGGAGTTATCCCGAATTAAAAATTCTACATAAATTCTACGTGAATATGGGTGTCCTAGAGTTAGGAACTCTAGGAATTATTCAGGATCGGATCCATGTTCACCCAACGTTCTACAGTTGAAATCACTTCGAGAATCTAATCTCAAAGTTACGACATGAAGTCCGCGGAACACGTTGTATAATTTCACAGCTCCCTTTTTTATGTCTCCCTTTCGCAAAAGCGTAAATTCTGCTCTCCCTAATTCAACTTAAATAAAATATTATTTATTATATAGTATATTAACAATCTCTCATATAGTTCACCTCGCAAGAGACTGGTTTATAAACGATGCTAAATAAATATAGGAAACTTTACTTCATTAAATCATGGACAGTTGAAAAATTCACAAACGTACTGTGCAATTCTGAAGATCAAAGATTAGAAACCGTCAAGGAGCGTTTGCGAGACAATCATGCGAGAGAAATATTGTCAAAGGCGATTTCCGGTCGTCGGTCTTTCTCCGTATTCCCGGCCGAAGGCAGTTCGGTGCGAATTTTTGCCGAGAATGTCGACGTCGCGAATGCCGTATAGCGCCTTATCGGACACGCTGTATTCTACTGAGACAACGAGAAACAATTCGCGTGTGAGTTCGGACCTTCGAGGAAAACAAATTTTACTGTCAGCCAACCGTAGGGTTTTCGCTTTTTCCCCGCGACGTGCTCGGTGCTTGAAACACGTTGACATGTCCCGATGCCGGCAGGAAATTATATTTTCACTCGTCGAATGAGAATGTACAAGAGATCGTTCTCGCAAGATACCGCGTGTCAGATATCAGGACACGTACTGGCGACGAGAGCGGAGAAGCGTAAGACGACGTTCGAAAAAAGAACGTATATAGCTCGGCTCAGCTAGGCTGCAACAAGGAACCCTGTTTTCCGATTCTGATAAACTTTAAACACGTCGAAGTTAGGCTAAATCGAAGAGACACGCGTACTGTATAGAATATGTTTTAGTCATCAAATGTCGATAATTATGTTATTCGATATTGAAGGTTAAATATCTTACTTTCTAGCAGTATTAACTGCTTACGGTTAAATTTTCCATTAGTTTAACGTAAGAATTAAAACGATTAAAATATGTAATGTCGGAGAGTCAAAATGGAGCTAAGATTATCGATTTTTACACTTAATTTGCCACGGAATAAAGTGCATTATGCACAATGCAATCTGCACTTTCAATGTATGAAAAACAAAATGACACAGACAGCTAGTCTGGCCGATCAGACCACCGGGCGAGTGATATGAATCTTTGATGAAAAATTTCAAGTAGATACCTGAAGGCAGCTTTACGCTCCTCCGCCTTCCATCCTAAACGGGTGGGTGTGGTGTCTCGTCGAAAAATGAGACGATAAAAGCGCGGCCTGAATAAAAGTCAAGATATGTTTTCGTTTTACATACAAACGCAAATGCGAGCAAAAATATGCACGGCGAATTTCAGAGATCGGCACACTAGAAAATTCTGCTTGTCTGTCGGAATTGCGTGGCGTTTTTTAAATTTTCCAATCGCGCGACTCCCAACCGCCTTGGCGATTCGCGCGACGCGCGCTTGCTTTATTTATCACTTTATCACGTTAACGTTGTTTACGTTTTTCGCTCGATAATCATTGGCGCCAACGTTTCCTTTTGGCCCTTTTATTTCATATTCCACTCGTCGCGTCGCGAAATCGCACCAATAACGAGAAAAAAGCGCCGTTTCAACTAGGCGACGAACAAATTCTCGCGAAATTCCGCCAATTACAAAATCCGCGCACGCGTCTGTAAATAAATAAAAAAATTAAAAAAAAAATAACGTGTGCATGGCTTGACGGGGCAACAATAACGAGATTTCGGTGCAGCTGAACGGACCGGCGTGGATTCGCGGACGTGACGTCTCTGGCTGAAAATTTTAGCTCGATAGCCTTTGGAACAAAAGGCAGAATCAAATAGCGAATCGAAGTATTAAAAAATGTTACTTTTCACAGCAAACTGAAACAATGCTATTTTACCAGAAAAAATATACAATCTGCGCGAATTTGCTATTACAAATATATTTGCGAAAGAAAAATGGATGATACGGAAAAAAAACCAATCTTATTTTTTCTACGAATAGAACAAATTTTTACCTTCCGGAATAATCGAATAAAGAAAAAAAAACACAGAGAGGAGTTTGGAGAACGAAAGATCCTCAGTTTTTTTTTTTTTTTTTTTTTTTTTTTTAATAGAGCGTTTCTCTTCGGCTTTTAAAATCTCGTTTCATATATTTTCAAATGTATAGGATGTATGGCTGAAGTTTTGACATTTCTTATTGTGCGCACCCAGCGGGAAGATTCACTCGAAATGCGTGGTGTCGAAGTGTCTCATCGCAGTGACACTCAGCGTTGTACGCTCGAACGTCGGAGATATACGAGTGGAAGAAAGGAACAGTCGCTCGAGATAATCGCTCTTATTGTTGCCGGGAGAGAATTTTGCCGCCTGCACGACTAGAATGACTCTCGAAAGTTTCGTCGGTTGCGAGAGAGAAGATGAGCCGCGGTGGCGGATCATTTCAGACTCGCGACTGCCTCGCCCTCTCGCCCTCTCGCCTTTCTCAGTCGCGAAAAGTCTTCGGGGAAACAGCTGTATAGAAGAGACGAGAGAGAGAGAGAGAGAGAGAGAGAGAGAGAGAGCTGGCTTGAGGGGGAAAAATGAAGAAAAGCGATCAGAAAAAAAGGAAGCAAAGAAAGGGGGGACGGAGAAGGAGAGAACGAAGAAAACTCTGAAAAGCATTTCCGCGTTTCCGGGAAAAATTCGTTATCGAGAATCGAGGAGTTTACGCGAACGTGCGCGCGTACTTAAATGAGACGGGGGTACACGTTAATGCCATATCGACGGGTCTCTCTCGCCTGCCTTCTAGGCTTTAAAAGAGCAAGTACTCGAGAGACCGAAGGCGGAGACTTTCAATGCGAACAGCAAGAAACGCGTGAATCCCTCGAAAATGAAGGTCTAATGGGTCATGACTTTTCTCTTCAAGTTTTTCGTTTAAAGCGGTGCGCCGCGCCGCGGCGATATCGAGGAATTTTTTATCATCGCGGGTTGAATAAATTTATGAGCAATATTTTATAAACCATCATTTTAATGGTTCTCGCGGAATGATCGATGAGTCTATTTCTCGCGCAATCTATTATAATCTCTTTATCCTTAACGTTGAGTAACGTTTTTGAAACGTTTTTAAATCGTACGAGTATATATAATTATCGCATTTTTATATGATCGCGTTATATTACCGTGCTTCAAATTAGATATAAAAATTTATAAAGAAAATAAATGTCGTCTACGAATTTGGATTTATTGCGAGTATTCGTCATTGTGAGTTCACCAAACATTTCGGAAATCGCATTCGATTTATCCTAAAAACGCGCGCTTCCCGCAGTTGCGGTTTTTCCGCAGAGAAGCCCCGCTAGTTATTTATTATCTCGGCCTCGCGATCCGATTGGAAGGTCTCGTTCGTTTCGATCGACTGCGGCCAAACTTGCCGACGTGGAAGTTTAAAGCGGTGTGCGCGCCGACCTGACAGATCCGATTTAAATTAGATCCGGAGTTGGCTTAATGGTCACGTCTGCAGCGCGCACGCCTATGCATGCAACTCCTGAGAGTTATTTATTGTCTCGGTTGGCTGGCTTGTCGATGAACTAAGCAAGCTTGAATATAGGAGCACCCTCTTACCATTCGTAAACTCCGCGGATGCGACTCCGGAAAAGGATAAAATTTATTTATGCGCGCCAACAAGATTTACCGACAAATGTATATAAAGGAAGCGTATATAACGCTTGCATCGCTCTAACTCGAAATACTGTTCCTTCATCCAGCAGTCCTTTGTTGCTAAAAATAAGATTCGCGCACACACACACACACAGAGTGCACTTCTAAAGTTTTCTAACTACGTAAAAGCGTCTACGTATAGAAATATATTTCTCAACCTTAGATAAAACCTAACTAACGCATAATAAAACATTAGTGGATTGTTCAAGGGAAAAAGAACCTAATTTAATTTAATAAATTTATACGATTTCTAAAAAAAACTAATTCTCAATAGCTGTGATCCTTTTTTCCGTTGTAAGTAACTGAGGGCAGAAGGGAGAAGATCGATTATAGCGGACTTCTTAAAGATTTATCAGGATCGTTGCAGCTATTCGCGTTGATAAACGATGTCTTTCGATCTGACAGAATCCCCACGGGTTCATCTCCTTTTGCGGAATGTGATCCAATTATTCGTCCAGAGTTATCTCGTACCCATCTCGGTACCCCTCGAGAACGAAGGAAGTTAGCCATGCAGTAAGGTCGACGAGGGCGGTCTTCATCTCGGAGCGACAGGGCTGCGCGAGTGGCTTCCTCGATCAGTGGAGATCTCTCGATCGAGAGACGAAGAAGCCCGCGCGATGGTCGATGAAGAAGAGATGAACGCTGCGGCGGATAAACGCTGTATCTTTCTTAGCTTCCTCCCTCTTGCCAAGAAGTACGAGCGGAGAAAAAACGTCGACAACGCTGTCGAAGTGAGTGAGAAGGGGGATCGAGATAATAACGACGTTCCTTACTAATAAAAAGCGAAACGGTGATACCCAGCGTTCGTTGGAGAGAAGTAGCGCTCTCGTCCTCGTCCTCATCCTCGTTGTCGTCCTACTCGTCGTCGTCGTCGTCGTTGTCGTTGTCGTCTTCGTTGCTACTCGAGACGAAACGAGAGGTCCACCGAGGAAAATTGTGTCTCTTGGAAACGTCAAAGAAGAAGAGAGAAAGAAAGAGAAAAGGCAGCGGAGAATAAAAAGACGACGGGGCGGGATGGAAATGGTGTCAGTCTCGATGGTGGTGGTGCCCGGGTGGTTCTGATGGTGGTAAGCTAGAATAAAGTCTCGCGCGCGCGCGCGCACACGGGGAGGCCTGGAGAATTTACGATACCCCGTGCCAATAGTCGTTCGAGGCTTTCGCTTGCTTACGATTCGCGCGAGATTGGGCCGAGGCGAGGGTCGGCTCGTTTTCTCCTCGTCCTCCCGTCCGCTCCTTATTCCTTTCGCCCTCTTCCTGGGCGGAAACGCTTATCGTTGAATTACGGGCGCGAGGCACGGTTAAATTTTGCGGAGCGGACAAAGGGGCGATTCAAATTAAACGCTCGCCTTTTCCGACTCCGCCGAGTCCTCGTCCTTTTACCTGGCCTGCGCGCTGCCGCTACGTTGCCGCCATCCCCCGGTAGCTTGCTCTGGTCCTTCTCTTTCTTTTGGCGTTTCTTGGTTGCAATTCTTATCCCTCTTCTCGTCTATTTCGCTCCGCCGTTGCTTTCAGAAACGGCTGCCTTTCTCCTGGGCCGTTCAGCGCCATCCCCTTCGCCAACCTCTCGGCTGTCTTTCTTACGTCGTGTGTACGAGGGTAATGACCGAAGAGTGAAAGACAGAGAAGGAGAGAGGACGAGTAACAGAGAAAGAGAAGAGAGAGAGAGAAGGGGGGAAGAGTCGCACATGTACTAGTCCCCTCTCCGCTTTTATCCACTTTCATTAGCGGCACCGCGAATCCTCGGCATCCCTCTTGGTGTAGATTACAAAATTCTTGCGCACGGGAATTATCTGCCGCAAATCCTCGCGAGCGAGCTAGAAAGGGCTTCCGTTTCGTTCATGCGACGATTATGGATCTAGTAAAGGAAAGTACCAGTGATAAGCTTGAAGCCCTGCCCTGCGAGCAGTAAAAAGCAATTGCATCCGTTTATGTCCATCGTCGCGGCAACGAAAGTCCAAAGAAGTTGAAATTTTGCCTTTTACTATATATCTAGAGATATCACTTACAGACAAGATTTCTGTCATTCCTTGTTCAATTTGTAAATTAACAAATAATCTGTATATAATGAACTTGATACATTAACTCAGCTACCACCTTTGTATGTCTACCTATTTTGTGTACTTTGTCTTTGACAAGCGTATAGAATCCGCAAACATGCAGAACTCCGTATTTCGCTGTTTGCATGAATATATTGAATTATATTAAAATACATCGGATGGTCTTGTGTGTGAGAAGCATATAAAATATAAGATTAAATAAAATCGCGTTTTTTCTTCACAAGAACTTGATTATTTTCTGGAATGTTCAATATATATGTATATGTTATATATTACCTATATAAACCTATATGAAAATAAATTTTAAAATTTCCTAACTTTTCCATATTTTGCAGACAATAATGGAGACTTTTCCACATGACCGATATGTAATCTTAAATTTAAACACTTAGAAACAGGGATTGCGGGAAAGATAGAATATAGTATAAGATCTTATACTATTAGAAGCAACACAAACTTGGAAGTTTAATAACATAATATAATCCTGAATGCAAATTCAGATCATCAGACCAACAAAAAATAAATAAATATTGAAAGAAAAGAATCAGTTATGAGGGAATAAAAGGCAATTGAACAAAAGCACTAAATAAAACATAAATTTTAATTATTTTTATGATTAACATCGCAAAAGAGAAGCAATAAGGAAAAACAAAACAAGAAATGAACGCAAGAGCGCCTCAAAAGTACCTCTTCATAGTAACACGCAAAAAATGACTTGTAAAGTGCACGAGTTTTGAACGCATTTGATTATAAATGTTAGATATGATATTTAAAAAATTATAAGTACTCTCTCTAACAAGAGCACTTATGAAAATTGTGAGCAAAGTTGAAAATTGCAGGCTTTTTTACATATTTACCTGATTTTGCCAGGTTTTTCATGGCCATATTAAATTTTCATGACTTTTCAGTTTTCTCGGTTTTCCAGGTCTGCAATGTGGCAACCCTGTTATCAATACTCGACTGTGAATTATTATCTACGTTTAAAATGTATAAATGTCAAATATTTGCAATAATTTTCATACCACAAATGATGTGATTAAAATAATTCTGAAGAATCTTGATACATTGAGATATCAGCAGGAATAACGAGGATACAAGTTGCTATAAAAAGCGCTTGCTTGTACCGCAAGAAATTGTAACTATACGTATCGATATTCTACGGTATTCTATTATACATATTTTAATTACGTTCCGCAAAATATCTCACATTTTTGCAAAGTACTTCCATGGACATTCTTTATGTCATACTCATCGTAGTTACGCAAATTATAATAGCGAAATATGTTTTACGCAAAATGTATTGTGAAATTTTTTAATCATTATAAAGATAAAAATAGACTATATAATTTGTTACAGAATAAAAAATAATTGCACCGTTGGAAAATTGTTGTACCTTTTGTGAAAAAAAATCTGCTGGTTAAAGTTTTTATGTAAAGTAATCAACATCATAAATATGTACATATACATGTGTAGATTTAACATATGTCTGCTATATTAATTGAACTTACAATTAATATTAATTGAACTTAAATATCGAGTGTTGATCTTACTCTATAACAGAAGTAAAGATGATTCAGCATAAGATTCAACATAAAAGTTATATTAATTGTACACACAATAAACTTCAAATTACAATCAAAATTACATTTTTTCTGTTAAAATATTAACATATAATATCGGCGTTACCATTTAACACATCCATATTATGTTAAATCAACACAAATTTGAGTGGACTGTTTGCATGTAATTCATGTTATATTTAACACAAATTTTCCAACTGATAGAAAATAATACCTATTTTAATGTCATAATGTCACATTAACGTGTGACACACATTCAAAGTTTATTTTTTATTAAACTAAAACGTGGCGTCTATAAAATCAATAGGATAAACTGCAACTTTTTAAACTCTATTCCAGTATTATGGAAAATATGCAGCAATAGCTGAAAAACTGGCAGAAAAGCGCATATGGCTGAGGAGCCGATACGAGCGTAATGTCCAGAATGAAACATTAATTTACTGTAATAGCAAGCATATACGAGTTACGAGCATATGACAGGAACTGGATTATCCGGATGAAGCTTATTTTCTAAAATTTTTATTGTTACGAATGTATTATCGAAAGCGTCAATTATTTCTGATAAAAGCTCGGTTAATGGATTACGTGAAAGAGGGTCGCACAGAAAGCATTGCGAGCTCTGGTCCATGAATCGATAAGCATATCATACAATTCCACTAACAATTCCTTCTTCTCGCTTCTCTTTTTACTCAATGTCTTTTAGATGTTCGCCAGAACTCGGATAATATTTCTGAACTCTTTACGGGCAAATCCGGAAATTATTAATCCGCCGTTTTTATAATCGAAAAATAGAATCTGAATAAATCAGATTTATCGGTCAAAATGGAAGAAATTAAATATCGGTCTATTACTCCCTCGGTGCTTCTGCATTTGGATCACCGAGTATTCACGATAACGAGCCACTTCGATATAATGACAAGCACTTCGCGCAGCTTTTATAAAAGTGGGATGCACTTCGCTTGGTGGAAGTATATAGATGTCGCTCGCCCTGATAAGGTCTAATTGTATACCTTTTCGCATAGTACTTATTTTTATATATGCGTGACTTATCACTTGCTTGCCGCAAAGATTCCCAAATGCAGCGTGAGAATTTTTCCTAAACTACAAAATGCGAATTGTATGTACGCTAAAAAAATATTTAAAAAAATTCAATTAAAAAAGATTAGTACGTAATTAATTTGCTTATAAAAATTTAATTTAGATTTGTCAAACAATTTGTAATTAGAATTAAGAAAGCGTGTGACGTTTGATACATCCTGTATGCATAACTGTTACAGAGAAAAAACGTTTGAGAGCCACTGGCGCTCGGACATTTCGCGAAACCGAGAAAGCTACATTTCGTTCGCTTCTATGTTGCGCGGGGCCATTTTGATCCCGCACAATGGTACCCAGGTTCGCGTTTCACCGCTCATATTTATGAAAATAAAATCGGGAGAGTGGAAACACGTATATAAAAGAAAGAAAAGAGAGAATTAAAGACGACTGTCTCGGCGGAGAGCGAGCACCGATCCGGATCGTCGACTATTTACGGCTCGAGCGGAAACTCGGTCGACGGTTTTCGGTCCTCCGAGCGGAATAGCTTCGGCGAAATTGGACCCGCACGGCGACGGCGACGGCAAACGGCCGACTCCACGATTTTCCGATGGTCAAGAGGTCAACATACGAAGCCACTATCGTTGAATTGGCAGCGGGGAGAGAGAGAAGTCACGGTTTTTCTTATAAAAGCGATCCCATCGACATCGTGTTATAGTCGATATAGTAAGGGGTACATTCTCCAAGAATATTCCTCGATTTTGCTCTCTCTCTCTCTCTCTCTCTCTCTCTCTCTCTCTCTCTCTCTCTCTCTCTCTCTCTCTCTCTCTCTCTCTCTCTCTCTCTCTCTAAATCTCATCTCTCTCTCTCGGGACATACAATATCGATTATCGCGAAAGAGAATCCGGATCCGAGATCAAACGTGAAACAATACAAATATTATCACGTCGCTACTATTACGAATTAACGAGATGCATCAACTTTGGCAATTTATGTCGAGACTAAATTTGCAATTTTTTCACGCCAATTTGATTTTAAAGTACGGTTCACCGAGCTGATCTCGAAACTTCGTAGACACTCTGTGAATTTCAAACTCGAGGTATTAAACAACTGAAAGCGATATGGCAGTACCTACCGGCGCTATACGCGGAAAGAGTACCGCTTCGCGAAACCGGGATCCATCGGCGATCTTCCACTTACGTTTGTGGATTTTGACGCGACGCCATTGAGTATTCAGGACGGCGAATGGCAGCGCCCGGTTAATGACTCTCGGTATTCCGCTGGAAGTGCCATCCGTCGAATTGGAATTCTTCATTGAACGCGCCGACGACGAGCTTACGAAGTAAAAAGGAGGGGAGAGAAAGAGAGAGAGAGAGAGAGAGAGAGAGAGAGAGACCCGATTTCGCGACGGAAACTGGTTCCCTTCTTGAACTATTGGCTGCCTTTGGCATTTGCGAGGAATAAGACTCCGTCGGTTCAAATACAATCGAATTTTATTAACCGCACCGGATAAAAAGATAGCTGATACGATTACACGACTCGTTCACCGTCTTCTTTAACGGCTTACTTCGCTTCAATTTAATACACTCCCCCCCGATGTAATTTTTTTATGCGCGTTCGAAATATAAAGTTAAGTAGAGCGGAATGTTTCGCGAAACCGCCAAGGTTCCTCGAGTGAAGCCTTCGGCAAAGTGATGAGAAGAGTTAGAGATATAATCTTCGAACTCTTGTTCACAATGATGGTTTATAAATTTTCATGGAATTGTGAATTTTATTGTAGAAGTTTGAAGCCATATCGCGCGGAAGACCTCTATGACAAAATATAAATTTCAAAGAAGAAAGACTATTTGTCTTGCGACTTTCCAGCTATGTAACATGTAATATAATTTTAATCTCTTTTTGTCGAACTTTGTATTAACTACCGTTGCAATATGCAAAAGATTAGAAAATAGTCTGGAAAATTTGCATTTTGAGGAAAATTTATGGATTTATACGTCACAAAAAAATCTCAATTTACAGATAAAATATTCGTTAATATTTTTCTTTTAAATCATTGTTGGCAGTTTTGTGATAAGCGAGAGATTTGTAGCTTCCTGTACTCGTCAGGTTCTCTTATTTAAGCAATAGTGTTAAAGTGAAGGATAGAAAATATCGGTAATGATCGCGGAAAAGAGAAAGCGTCAGATTTACTCCTTAATAAGATGCATGGCAATATCTTAGGCGCCGAAACGCTTTGTTACTCCAGGAGGAGCGATGTCATTACTTCGCCGAACAGGTCGCGTTCATCAACGTCTCCCCTCTCCCCCTCGTGAAAAAAGGGAGTCTGTATAATATCATACCATAAATCATGCGGCGGTCACTGCCAGAATGATACATCAATTAGACGGAAATGGAAGTGGTTGCGCGCGAGATCAAGTTGAGGAAAACAAACGTGATAAAAAATGATAATTAGAAGAGGTCCGTTCCTCGAGAAATGAAAATTAATGCGAGATAGCTAATACGAATGAATTCTGCGCCTCGCTATTAGTGCTATCGCGAATTCCGCGCGAGTTTTGTTCTCGAAATAGCGACAAAACTACTTATTACGAAAAAAGTTATAAGATTCTGTAAATACTACAGTTAAGAAAAGAATGGAGTACAATTTGAAAAATAATATATAAAATCTTTACTTTAAATCTTGGAAAAAAAACAATTTATTTATTATATAATTTAAGAGACAAATTTAAAATATATGGATAATAATTTTAAGATAGAGAATCTCAAAAAAATGGACATTATTTTTTTATTATACCGTTTTTGTTAGTCCCGTCAGGCATGCTAGTTGCGATAATTATTTCCCTGATTCGGAAAGAAAGAAAGAGAGGTTGGCAAACACTGCTGTTTGATAAATAGGCGGTCCAACAATTGGCAAGAATTTCACTCGCAGTCACAGTATATCGCGTTGTTAATGTTGACTGCGAGATGGTTGTGGGCAATGGGAACACGGACTGTTAGTCGTTACATTGGTTTCATCGCGAGGGGAATGCGTGCCTCCGGTACTGCGCTATGTCCGCATAGTAATACGAGCGGTAATGCAGCAGTGCCCTTATTGTAAATTACGAAGGGAGTGCTTAATGCGTTGCCGTAGGCAATATGCACTGCAGATTTCCCACACTGCGATGAGAAGCGATCGAACTGAGAGATGTAATAATTGAATACTCAGTTATACAGATCGATGAAACAATTCTCGGATTGTCTGCTGACGGTACACATTAATTAACTTGCAAATGCTAACGTCCGAGCGTCCGTTCGTTCAAGCGCACTTGGATAAAACGTACTTCGTTATATACGACTCGTAATTATATTTGTATATAGATGTAACTCTCATGAGTATCCCATTAAAATTGGAAAAATACGTTTCAGTAAACATATCGTAAACGGAAGATCATCAAATAAAAAATAATTAAATATAATTAAATATCACATATATAATTACACATTGTGTCTTTCTCGCGTTTTTTGAAAGTGGAAATTGCTAATCGAATTTTAAGCTCCAAGATCTAACAAAAAGTCAAAATACTATTGACGAAATTAAAAGAGAAAGAAGAATCGATCCTACATCGTTAATTACAATAATAACAATCGAAAGTTTTACGAAACAACATGCTTTTCAATTGCTTTCGGGAACCCGAAAGAAATGACAAATGTAACCGTAACTATATATAAACGCGAATACCTTTAAGAATTATCTAAAGCTATATCGCTTTAGCCGATTCCTATATCGATTCTATTACCGAGCGGATATCTTTCGCACCAATTCCATAGTCATTATCCTCCATACTGTGCGATATGGCCAGGCAATGTCCAATGGGACAACTGCAAAACGCAATAAAACGTCGACCGACCGCACGGCGGACAAGCTTGGTCTGAGCTTTTACGAGTTCGCTCTCGCCAGCCCCAGCCAGGTCCAATCGTCGGATTATGAGGAAATTCGGATCACCGCCGTACCCTGTGCACGTGTCCCTCTTCTCTCTCTCTCTCTCTCTCTCTCTCTCTCTCTCTCTCTCTGTCGAGAGAAAATTACGCCGCGAAAAGCACTTTGACTCCCGAAACGCCCACCACGGCACACGCACAGCCGCTTTCGTTGCTGGGAAGCCAAAACACTAATACTCAATCGTAAACAGCAAGTTAGAGAGACGGCTCGCTTTTATAGACCAGTTTGTAATTTGCGTAACTCGAGATATCCACGATAAAATGATTGCGGTGTGCGTACTCGTATTTAACTCGATAATAACACGGGCCGGGAAGACCGTAACAAATTATGTGTTAATTACATATCTGAAAAACAAAATTTTACGAAAATGAACGTAAAAATTACTTTTGCGATGAAGATACAAAATACGAAAAGACCGTGATAAAATTATAAACGTGGCAAAACTTTCTCTGATGATATGCAACTTTCCCGTGGGAATTATCGTTTACAAAACGAAATGGTTGCGGCAATAAATTCGCAGAGACATGTAAACGTAATTTGCATAAAATGCCAAAATTCAAAATCACATTTTAATCGTGCGCGAGAAACGATAAGTCCGCGGTGCGGTGAATAACAGAGGAATGCATCACCGAAGATACATCGCCGAGTTCATTAAAGTTAATCGCGAGCGCGTATGCCCTGCGATCTACTGATGCGATCGTGCATATATAGAGTCGGCTGATTAAACAGATTGTCATACGTTGCTTATCACACGTGGGCACGTGCTTTATTTACAGGTGTATAACGCGGCATATAATAAATGCGCATCCGACCAACCGCGCGGCCCCGTGTTCGCTGGTTCGTCTGTACACACGCCGTGTCGGAACGATGGTACGATGTATGTTTCGGGAAGTTTGCCCGACGCCATGGTTATGCATTCGGGCGTCGTCGTGGGGCCAGTGTCATCAAATTTTGCATAGCCACCTAGCTTTTATTCGGTCGCGGTCCAACTGGTTCATTTGCATTCAAAATTCTCCGAGCAAGAATTTTCGTCTTCCCTCCCTCTATATATCTATTTCTCTCTCTCTCTCTTTCTCTCTCTCTCTCTCTCTTTCTCTCTCTTTCACTTAATTTTTCTCTACCGCGAAACAATGAGCGTTCTCCACGGGACAATTCCCGTTGAGAGATAGTCGAAGGGGAAAAATCTTATTGACACAGGAAGAGACAGTTAAGAAAAAAGTAGTGCGAAAAGTGCTAAGTTAAGTTCGGCACAAGTTACCACTCCTCGTCGATTTTGTCAATTCTCAACGAATTGGCCAACGGCACGGTCGTCCGCTTGCAATCGGGAAGGATTTAGCTGGCGCGGCCAGAAAGTTTCGACGGCGAAATCTTCGCAGACGACCGTCTCGAGTCAATTTAGAATTCCTCGCGATGTAAACGCATTCCTCGCTTCGTGCATGCTTGTGGCACGACAATTGATTGCATTTCATTGTGATAAATGGAGAGAACGCGAAGGAACAAGGTTCTGTTTTATTGGGTTGATTCATATATAATAAGATTCCTTTTACTTAACAAACTGAATTTTTATATTTATACAAAACGTTTTAACCTTTTTTAAGGGCCTGTGTACATAATTATGTACATTTCAAAAAAAACTAAAAGAAAACTAAAAAACTTTCATCGGGGACGTCTTTTAAGACTATCTTATAAATTACAACGTTTCACTCCAACGGGATCGATGTGTGCCCCTTAAAGAGTTAACAATACTAATTCGTAAATGATACACTCTTAACTGCTTGCAGCAGATAAAATAATTAGATGGACCGTGGGTAATATGTTAGTTTCTCAGAAGAAGTAATTCAGTAATTATATATGTAGCAGAACTTTTATTTATAAATTAATAACCCAAACGTCCAAAAGTCAAAAAGAAAAAAAAGGAGAAGAGAGAAAGATTCATTTCCCAACGACAGTTGTTTTTGTATATAAATGTAAATGTCCATAAAAAAAAGTTAATAATTAATTTTATAACAAAATACAGAAGACAGTTTCAACGCGCCCTTTCAACTCTCTCTCAGCAATCAAATTTTGCTAACAAATTATCACACATAAAACGCAGCTTCTATATTTACGAAAATGATTTCTATCGGTAGATTTATCGTCGCCTTTTTTGGCCGATGTAATCGTATTCCAACCATCTCTCGGGCCGTAGCATCCGCCGTAGCATATATCCGCGATGCCGCCGAGGCGAACCGCACCGGATGCAAAACTGTTACGACCCGACTACGACGGTCTACGAATGCTGACTCAGGGTCAAGCGACGGATTATGAGAACTCGTGTCACTCTGGCCGTTTCCCTCCGAAAACGTCCCGACAATGCGCTTAGTTCCTGCTTACACACGTGTAATTTACACCCCCAGCCGCTGCGCGCAGAAGTTCCCTTCTGTTTGCAAACCCCCGTCTTCCGTGTCGCGCGTGACAAATAAATGTTTTAAATGCATAAAACAAGGGATGAAGCGTGCCATAATAATATATGGTATGTAAAAAATATAAAGTGATATAAGCAGGAAGATGCAATTTCTAATAAACTGAAAAATTGAATTGCTCCGCAATTCAAAGATAACTGGTAAACATCAGTGTGTATTATATAATGCCTGTATTTATAAATAGTATCAATTATATATTTAAAATCCTCTCCTCGCTATACGCTTATGATTATATAACAGTTACAACCAAACGCGATCGTAAATAGCTCTGATAACAGAGCGATATTGAAGATACAGATGCGTTCCGCGTGCGAGACGACTTTACGGATGACTCCTCCCCCTCCTCCGCTTCGTCCCTTTCACTCGCAGATTTCCATTTTCGCCGTTTTACCATTTTCACCATTCCACCGTTCGCAGATGGTGTACCGAGTGCATCGTACCGCGCCGGCAAACAGCCGCCCCTCCGGTTTTCCCGAAAGGACTCCGCTGAAAGTTTCGACTATTTCGCGCGATAACCATCGCACCGCCGCTAACTCGCTCATGCATATGTGCGCACACCGATATACGTGTATCGGTCTATTTACTGGCGTGTACGTGCGTGCACGAATAAATATACACGTGGACGCGCGAGCGCGGAAGAGCGTGGGAGGGTAGAGAAAACGGAAAAGGAATATCTCCTCCTATTTACCCGAAATGCACTGCGTTCTTTGTTCATGGCACTTTGCACGCGTTTCTTCGTTCAAAATTGCAAAACGTGCAGTATAAAGCGCGGTTCACACTTAAATGAAAATAACAGTCACGTTAAACTCGAATTTTAACGTCACCATTCGCTATAGCGAGCTCTGTTCTGCGCTCGCTTGCACAAAAGAACTTTTTAAAAAACTCTTTTCATATAGATCATTAAAATATATGGTGGACGGTTGCTGGTCATTTTATTCTACAATTACCATTTTGGCGTATAAGAATAGGGCTAGTTGTTATTATTACATTTTTCAGTAATTAATTTAATATTTAACTGATATTATATATACTATCATATACTAATTTGTATTTGTAACGTTGTAAATTGATGTTAAATTGAAATAACGAGACTATCATATCTATATTTGCTTGTTTAGAAATATTGTTTTCGAGTAACTTCAAGTACCAATGAAATGCCGAAGAATTGCAGTGTGCCAAAGTGTGGTCTAGTGGTAGAGCGCCAGACTCGTAATCTGAGGAACCAGGTTCGAGTCCACTAGAGCCGTGGAATGTTTTTCCGAAAGCTGCGCCTCTCCGTGCAAGATTCAGGCCCTTGTGCGGAGCAAACTGGGCTCCGTCTTTCGGAAAGAGACGTTAAGCCGTTGGTCCAAAGGGTTAAAGTAAGAGGAGAAGGGTAGTTATTGGTAGTAGATTGCGAACCCTGCGGGGATATGCAATAAATTACGAATTTTACAAGAGCAATTAAAATATCTCTATTGCCTTACCTCTGTTTTTCCTTATTCATACATTCATTACGGGATCAAATTAATTATATATCCAATCTTTGAATCTAATGAATGTGTCTTTTAATGTGCTTAATCCAGGAATGTTATTATAAATATTTTGTCCGATATCCAATCTCTGATTCCAATAATTGTTTCTTTTATTGTATTTACTCCAAAAGATTTCATATTTGTTAATGTATAATTTACATGTTTTTTTATAATTAAATCAGTTAATTGTTCAGGTGAGTAATACGTTATTAATGCAAAAAAAAAGAGCTGTAATATTGCGAAATTCGTCGCATCTTATCACAAAGCAAACCCCCGCTCTTACGGCAAATTTAATTTTCTTTGTCTCTCATAACAAGTACAATATTACAATTTATGTCCTTTCCAACGAGCATTCAAGGATGTTACATCGATCGTGCAACGGAGCAGTAGCATAACGTAAGCCGTATTAGCGAGCCGTGCGTTCAAGAACGAAGAGTCTGCACTTGGAGAGAAGTTTCCTCGGGAAAAAGCCGTCCCCGTCGCGTCGGAAAGCGAAGCAATCGCGTTTTATTCCCCAAACTTGATGCTGCACTTGGCCTGTGTGCAACCTGCGAGGTTGCGTCTTCCTGTCTCGCGGTTAACGATTCCGATTTGATTGCATTCGAGTGCATTTCCACATTATTAATACGCAAATCGCTCACTGTCGTGCGTTCGTTCGGTCTCTCCTCGGTCGACCGCAGCATTTATTCGCGGACTCACGGCGTCACGCAAAAATGCGGATTATTCTGTGCGAGGTGCTTTGAAGTCGCGCGGAATTCACATCCGCGGAATACTAACTACGTACGACCTTATGAACGATTATGCGCGCGTGGCATCCCGAATAACGTGCCGTCATATATGTCTATACCGACGAAAATAAAGCGTTAGCGCAGCATCGTCTTTATCTGCGTACATTTTATTAACAAGAATTTAAATGCGATTTTATGGTAAGAGTTTGTCGTTAAACCAGCAGATTGTTACACCGATTTCATCGTATAAAGATTTACAGACGACTAACACTGTCCAGAGCAATAAAAGGTGTAAAGTAGTCGCGTCTATCCTAAACAAGTACTTTTCTTCATTAACATATAAATTTGTAAAAAGGTATTATTGTATGTATATAATATTATTTTAAGTCGCACAGAGAACTACATTATTACAACAAAAATCGTTTACGGTAATGAAATGTAATGTAATGTAATGTGATGAATATAATGTAATGTAATGTAATGAGTATAATGTATAATAAAAAATTATTAAAGATTTGTTTTTAGATATTATAGGTATTCATACCGTCAATTCTCATAGGTGTATATCAACTATTTGTTTTAATCCCTTGACTGAGAATGTTGTGCATTTTGATTTAATGCTGCTTAATATTTTAGTTTATATCATATGTCATAATTTCTCATATATAAATAAATATATTTTTTTAAGTTGTTTTTATAGAAATCAAATAAAATGTGATACCCGTTGAAAAAATATATTGCTGAGAAATTATGAAATTTTCAGAAACATTCAATAAAAAATGCAGTTAAAAATTATTGCAACCGTAATTAACCTCGCACTCTCTTCCATGTTTTTTTTTTTACATATTTGTTTAGCTCGTTTATTTTACATAACGTGTAAATTCACGAGAAACACGTGTCACGTGTCCCGAAAAGTAAATATGCTCGCGATATATTCGCCAACCATTTTAAATTAGAAAAAAAAAGAAATTATTTGAAAATGTAACAGAATAGAGTTTTCTCTCGCTTTAAAATTTTCGTAAAAGTGAGGCACGCTCTGAAACTTGATAATGACGATCGGTAGTACAAAGAGGCAGACCTTTCGCTTCGGCGAGAATTTCCCTCTTGAACTTTCCCAGAACATTCTCGCAGTAGCTTTGTACTGTGACATATCGTAAAAAGACGCAAAAGAAAAGGCCTTTTGTACGGTATTACACCATTGCACCTGATACTTTGCGATTTGCACGCTACATAATCTTAAAGATCCGTCCATGTGTCTCGGCGTGAGCATTATACACGGAGCGTGAACACGAAAATTGAAATCATTTCTCACAGTATAATACATATTACGTTTTTACACGCCTCATAAATAACGCTACAATCCGCATTCTGATAGAAAGCGCCGTTCGTCAATCTTGTCGTCACACACTTTGCGTGTTAAAAAAAGAGATGATTCATAAAAAGAGAACTTTTTTTCCTTGTCGGCGGCTGTCAATTCGCCATTGTTACCGCGTCGATATGCGTGCTCATCGATGCCACGTCAGGCGGTATCCGCGAAAAAAAAGGAACGACCGACAAAATTACGCTCCATCTCTCATTACCAAACGCGTAGGATTTGTTCGCCGTGCGAAAAACTCTGACGCGCGCGCGCGCGCACACGCGGAAAAATCAGCGGCCGAGCAAATAGAAACGAAAGAGACATACGCACCGACGAGCGCGCTGGATGAATTTTTAACTTGATTTCGCAAACGAGCGAAATGAAAAACGCGTCGACGCGTCAACAGAAAAATTGCTCGGTACTGAAAATTTGCCAATCAGACGAAACGTCAATTCGCGCCGCGTGTACGCCAGAACAAAACTGTATCGCGTAAGTAATTTCTTCCTTTTCTCGTTTCAGTGTCAAGTGTTTTAGCATAAAAAAATTTAGTATTGACGTAACAAGATAATAATAAAATGCATTTATTGGGTTGGCAAATAAGTTCGTTCGGTTTTTTTGACTGGTATATATATAAAAAACCGAACGAACTTATTTGCCAACCTATTATTACGCCAAAAAGTCCAAATACATATTATCTCTAATAATTTTTCAAAAGTATGCTTATATATTTTTATTATATGATACATATAGTTTTCTGACCATATGATTTAAAATAGTAATATACAATTCTTATATAATTCTACAAAATATTTTTTTAGCAAAATAAAAATAATACCAACATTGTTTACCATCGTTTTTATTGTGAATATTGTGTCGTGTATAAAACGGTGACGATGTTAGAAACTATATTCACAAATAAGTACGACGTGTCTTACGTCGACCAGGAAAGAAGTTCAATGGATTGAAAGCTGTATCTGTCGGTGCATATGCGAAGTACATAGGAGGACCATGCGGGACTATACAAAACCTCAGCTACATGTCTTTTTGCAAAGTTACCTAATTTCGCAATAGCGGATCAAGTGTGGTTCAAAATGACAAAATCTTCGGGAAACTAGCAAAATGGTTTCGATACAACCTATCATATATATCTATAAATTATGTTTCAACTTTTTCGGATCAAACAACTTTCCGTCGAGAAATTTTGCTTCAAAACTTACGATTTACAATAAAAGAATATATAAAATTAAAATTATAAG
The DNA here is from genome assembly GCF_048541705.1 of Temnothorax americanus. Lineage (NCBI taxonomy): Eukaryota > Metazoa > Arthropoda > Insecta > Hymenoptera > Formicidae > Temnothorax > Temnothorax americanus. The sequence continues at coordinate 1,970,972 of NW_027509339.1, forward strand.
CCTTTTCTTCATCGTATATAAGATATCTCGTCTTTAAGAAAAAAACCTATTAAATGCAAGTCCGTTTTTTTTTGTTCGCAAGAGTTGAAAATCATCTAAAACGTGTAAATTTGCTGAACTCCTTCTGAATATATATCCGAATAAGATAAAATAAATGTCATAAATTTTAAAGAGTATATATACCATTTTTGAATATATTTATTATTTGGCCAGTCGGGTCGAACAAACATGACTTTTTGTTTTGTATTTATTTACTGGCGAAGGAAGCTTCTTATTTTGTTTATACCATTTTTATTCCAAATATTTATTATTTGTTATTTTGCTCACTAAATAATTACAGTAGCACTTTTACGATTTCTTCCATCGGCTGGAAGACGAAAAAGTTTGCTCGCAATAAAATATTGAGAGAATTATTTTATGGTTTCGCGCTGCGATATTAAACATCGCTGAAAACATGAAAAAGCTGTGTTCCGCTTTGTTTGCCAGATAGCTTGTTCTATATTTCGCCCGCTATCGATATTTAAAGCTTTTTAATCAAAATGCGACCTGGTGTTATTCCGAAGCAATTCGTATTAATTATCAGGAAATCATTACGTTTTAAACCGCACGCGACGAACGTAATCGCGTAGGTAACACGAAAAGCGATGCACGCGCGAAAAATGCTTTTCCGACCTTTTAACCCACTTCAAACGGTCATTTGTAAAACAACGTCAATCACTTTTCTCAATTCAGTTTTTACGATTGCAAGATTTGATTTTCCCTTAATCAATTTATATATTTTTCGCAAATTTTTTGCACAATTTATAATACCGCCGTGCAAAAATTATATAACTTTTTAAATATTTTACTGCACGCGAGTTCTTATCTCTCGATACATATATAAGAAAAATGAGAAACGGATGTGAAAAGTGGTATTATAATTAATCAGGTAGCAATGAGTAATTATAAGGTGCCTACTTATAAGCAAAAATTTAAAATAGAAAATTTATTTCCTAAAATTTGTATGGCATTGATTTTGCTTCTATCAGGCATACTCAAGAAATTCAAACCGTTCAGACGTCTCATTGTTATAACTCAACTTTGTAAACCAGAGAGATGAATTAGCATTTATGTAATACTAAAGTACCAGCAACTGTTGCGAATGTATTAATATTTATCAGACAGATTAATAAATAGTATTTTCCAGATATCAAGTTTCAAGATTTCTGTCATTTTCAAAAAACATTAATATAATATCATAAATTTTTTAGATATAATTATGCACGTGCAAGTCCACTTTTGAGAGAGAGAGAGAGAGAGAGAGAGAGATGCGAAAAAATAAAAAATAAATAATTTTGTTTAAAAAAATCAGAAATATCTAATTTATGTATTTACAATATTTATATGTTTCAATCTGCGTGCAAAGATGTAAATGGGTCAAAGTGCTTGAAAACGTCAAATAATCTGCTCTGCAGAGAAGTCAAATTTCATGAAACGTATATGAAAAATTGGCGCGCTTCAGGCTTAGGCAAGCTGCCACGACCAACGAATGCAAATAGGCCAACGATGAAAGCATCGCGCAGACGCACAACTTCGATGCACCATAAAACTTCGTTTGCACCGTACAATCGTGACGATTAACGACGACAAAACTCAATCGCGCAATCGTATCGATGAAAATAATCATCGATTTACTCGCCGTCGATGCCAGTTCAATTCCGACGAAGGGCACACAACGTGACACAGAGCGAGAGAGAATGAGAAAAAGAATATTCACAATCCAAGAATAAAATATTCACTTCGATCCATTTTCGTACATACATTTTTTAATTGTCAGTAATGGAATGGCGTGCCTTTTAGCATAACCTACCTACCGCATTGGCTAAAAGCGTATGAAGCTTGTAATATAAACTGATGTAGTTCAATATTTAATAGCTTAAAAGCGTGCAGCACTTCCAAAGCATCAGAATATAATTTATATTATTAGTCCTATGTATAGATATCTAATATATGATTAAAAAATATATCTCTTTTCAGAAAGTTTTTGGAAAGTACCTCGATACTACTTCAATTACGAGAAAACATCTCCCGCGCTTTCCCGTGTTCTACCGAAATACGAAAGATGGATAGAAAGTAAAATAAAAGGTCGAGGAAAGAGTACGCTCGATTCTCAAGCATAAACTTCCGCAAAGTGCGAGGGCGGCGAGACAAACAGATGAACGAACTTCTGTACGCGACGGTATCGCATCGGAAAAGGCGAATAAGCGATTTTCGAAAGATGTAGTTTCCAAGACAAGAAAATTGTACCAAAAGAGAACGGCATCAGAAGGAAGAAGAGAAATCTCCGTAATTTAAAAAGAACATTCTACTGTCGGAATATTGCCAATAATACTTTATCGGACAGATGATTTTGCGTATAATATTGAAAATATATTGATTTTAAAGTTATTAAGATACCCATGGCGACGTGGCTGTATATCTAATTAACGTTACCAATTGCTTTCTTGCGCACTGATTCTGATACGAAAAGCTGGTTTTATCGTGGCGCAAAGTTACTCGGTTTCGCGATGACGGTTGTTGTTGCGCGTAAACGTCACAGCATCCGGCGTCTCGTCGGCAAACGCGCGATAGTGAGAAAAGGTCTTCAGCGATCGTTTTCCTCCCCTTTTCTCGCAGCCTCACCAATCCCTCCCTACTGCTGCTGCTGCTGCTGCACCCCGTTCTCGCGAGGAGAAACGCGAGAATCGATCCGGCAGCCGACGCGAGAGAAGATGCACTCTAGCACGACACCCGACGACGACAACAACGACGTCGACGTCACCAACTACCTAGAGACTCCCGAAAATCTCTCAAAGTGAGAGAACTCGATTGAAGACCGGCGCCGCGCGCGACGTCGTCGCGGTGTAGACTTTGTCGATATCTCAGCAGCTCTCGCTGCGCCTTTTAATTGCATCCATTACGATGGATGCCGTTTCCTCGTCTCATCGCCACGCGACGCTTCTCGCATTTAACGACCATACCCGTCCGTCACGCTCGACAGTCACCTTGCCGCACGTATAATCTTTTCTATTGTACTACACTTCATCTTCATTTTACTTAATTACTAATTTAACGTCTTTCGAAAAACTGGCGGTGATTAGTTTCCACGGATTAACAGTGAGAAAAGAAAAAAAGATAAAATGTAAGGTATAACCATTGCCGGTCATTAATTCGTGAGCAATTGTGGGAAATTAAAATTTCAAGGGAAAAGAAACAATCTATGTGGGCCGCGATGCGTCACATAAATAATTACCGGCAAATTAAATGATTTGTTTATTTAATGCTACGATCATAGCATTCAATGCTATAATAATGCTATGATCGTAGCACTAAATGCTATGGACATAGTAATTTTACTATAAGACTATAAGCATTTAAACTTGGGCGTCTTGATGGTCCGCAGTTGGTGCGAGAGCATAGTAAAATTTAATATAAAATTTTCTCCGTGTAATAGATAATGATAATAAGTCGCCAAAGTTACTCGCGGGTTATTTTCTCGTGATTTTCTCACTTCTTATGTCATAATACAGGGCAATTAATGTAGATATTAAGGAGTCTTAATAGGCCTTCTCTAATTAACAGTCTCACTTTTTTTATATCCAAGCGGCCCGTTTACTTTCGGCGTCATGTCACTGGACTCGGCTACATATTCATCGTCTTAAATTGATACCTCATGACGTAAGAATGTAATTTCTTGATTATGAGTGTCACGGCCAGCACAACAACCGGAGGAACTGAAGTAACGGTGTGTTCGCGCGACGCGCGTTAATATTCATGAGACACTATCATCGCGACACGCACGAAGCTCGCTCGAGACGACATATTGGTCGCCAGCGGATTACGCGTTTTATTATAATAAATAATCGTGACTATATAAAACGTGCCCGTCAACCGCGTGATGATGCATCGGATGCGGCGCTTAAAAAACAGCCCGTAAATCAGCCCGGGAATCGATACACACATCCGGTGACGATAAAAATCGTACTATCGCGCGGCGCGGCGCGGCGCCCTATCAAATTGCGCCAATTTTAACAGGCGTGTCTCTAAACATTTGTGAATTTTATTATAAACCAAGTGGAACAGAAATTCCGTCCATTTGCATTGGTTTAATATATATCCCCCGCGTGTGTGTGAATCGATATAGCGTTACAATTCCACCGTAAAAATCACGTCCGGCGGGACGTTTCGAGCTTATGCCTGACGTATTTCGCGCGTTTCCGCCGCGTCCCCCATGATAAAATATATCACCGCGTCGCATCGATTTCTCAGGCTACAGCGGACACAATGAAAAGCGGAAAATCGAATTAATTTACACTTAAAGCTTTGAATGATCGGTGATTGAAAACCCGGATTTCGTCACGCCGTCGAGCGTTGCAAGCTCGGATTTGAAATAGGTTATAAAATTGAATTCCGAGTTCGAAATTTTAAATTGTGCTCCTCATGTTTTCAGTTTAACGAACAATTTACATTTACGCGTTTCATCGTTATCTTCGCTAGCTATATAAATAAGATATCTGCGATATTTTCTCTGGAATACTTTTCTCAAAATAGTCTTTGAAAAATTCATATAAGTGCGAAGTGATTATTATCGAGAAGATCACGAACGTGTAACAATTTTCGACATATAATTGCATTATCATTGTTACGATTTCCCACGAGAATATGATAATATACGTGGGTATTTAACGGATCAATTGATGAATGAAAATCTTGATAACAAGCCACACACAACATTCGAACAGACTTGTGATACATGACACGCGACATATTCTGACCTGGCAAATACATTCGTCAATTATTGCAGAATTTAACTGTTGCGAAAATTGATTGCGCTTGCCAAACACGGATCGTTTACATTTCATATCGCTTAACGCGCGAATGCTGTTTTATCATATTAAGCGAGCAAACTAATTCCCGTGTCGTATAATAAATGTCACGCGAAATGCAACACGCCGGAGTCCTTCAATTAGTGCTTTAATAAATGCGAATTAAACATAATTTTTCATGCTTTATCCGAATTCTATATACTACTATAGAATTTAATTTTCACGATATGTATAAAGTCCGCGTTTATAATAATTATAATAATGTCGGCTTAGCGTTGGAATAGATGGAATCGGACAAAATAAAATATGAGAAATCTCACTAATATCGAAAATTAATTCTTTTAATGGCAGATTCTTTGATAAATTTGAAAAATTAATTTCCTTATCTATAAATATATTTTTTTTAATTTTAACATTTCGTGTATATACGATCACGCCGCATATATGCAGCAATATAAAAAACGCAATAAAGAAATAAAATTAACAAATTGAACTTATAAATAAAAAATATATATATAGTAAACATGCAAATATGTACTTCCGTCATATTTTCCGTAATAAAAAGTCAGCTTAAAATTCGTCAAAAATCCCGCATGAAAAAATCGTCCGAATCACGTGAGTGGGTAAACCTCTATATGTCGCGACAATGATGGAACGAATGAAAATACACGCTCGCTCACGCGTAATTTTAGTAATTCGGTATTTATTGCGAATGAGCGCGTCGCGTGAAAAATCGCTAAATAGCAGGTAATTTTCGCGCTGGCATCCACGACGGTGTTTCACGCACGTGTTTCGCGAACGCGATAAAGATGCTGCGCGTTCTTTTTACAGTAAAAACGTAAAAAAATATTACACAGGAGAATGCTTGCTGCGACGTATGTTTCATAAGATATGAGCAATCACCGGGAAAGATGGAAATTCTGAAAAATCCTTGAATGATACTCGGCGAAAGCCCAAACAATATCTTCCGGCATCTCCTGCTCCCTCGAACGGTATAGGGCAAAAATTTGCCTTTAAGATGGTATATGCGATGGTCGTTTTAGCTATAGTACATGTATCTGCATATCGGTGACGTCAGAAGCGCAAAAATATACCAAAATTTCCGTGACGAACTACGCTTTCACGAAAGCATGTGTATAGTCATAGAGAAAAATTCAGATTTATACGAAAGTCTCGAAAACATATTGCCGTAAAATTATCTCATAATTACATTATGAGTGCGCATATATAATGAATAGTTCAATGCAACCCGGACATCTTGCGTGCATTTATGCGTTCTTAATATATATTGCAAAGCCGTTCCAGATATAGTGACCCGCGATATCAATGCTGAATTCAAAATGTGTATGCTGACAATATTACATCGATCCCTGAATTATTACAAAGGCCACCATACAACTCTATGGCACCATTATTATCCAATGTACCGCCATTGGCGACCATAAATAAAACCTATATCCCTCGTACCGACCGCTCCTCGATTATTATCCACGGAAAATAGAATCGATTACTCCCAGGAGGCCCTATTATATCGATATTGTTACCGCCGAAGCTCAAACATTATTATTAATTAAGAAGTCTCTCTCTTCATAGGCAATACGGAGCGATAATTTCATTCGCCATTCAATATACGCTAAGCTGTAATTGCTGGACGCAAAAATGAGGACATTATAACGTCATCATCCGACTAATAAATAATTAAAATTACGAACTCGTATTACGACGTACAATAACACTGGTCGACGTGTCAGATAGGGAATTGGGTTTTTCGAGTCGTTTCCTGTAGATTTTTGGCCCCTAAATCCGAATCTGTCAGTAAAATGTTTCTATCACATCTGGTTTTTGAAAAAATTGAGATCAAATTTGCAAAAAAGTGTGTTTTTGGCTATTTTTTATAAAGTATAGGTAATGACCCGATATGTTAGAGAATTCGAAAAAAGCTTAAAATGAAGGTTAGACAAATACTTTAGGCTAAACAAAGTCATTATTAATCCGCAATTATCTATCGCGAGCTACAATATTTCTTTGTTGTAGGATGCGCTCACGTTTACGCCTCACATACCCGTTGGCTGAGGGGAATCAGAAATAAATACTTCAAAGTACATACACACTTGCGGATTAATTCTCAGTGTACACTAATCTAACATTGAAAACTGAATAAAACTTGTTGAATAAAATATTAATTCGATGAGTCAATAACAAGAAAGATTGACTTTTGTCAACGAATGTCGCTAAAATCAGATATTTGTATACCTATACCCGCATTCGATTTTCAGATTCAACATTGAACGATGTAGCTGCTGGAGAATATATTTGGCAGCGTGATTGCGAAAAGATGGTGGTGTATTTTTCACGTTACTGCGACAGGTGGACATGATCGATGGTCAGATGTGCTCTTTGTGCAAATCGTGACAGTGTAAACTAGCGATGGGATCAAAAGTTATAGTCAAACTGTGAATATTCTCGATTCAAAACCGCTGTGGTGAGCGAGATTAAACATTTAAACGAATTATCAATAATTTTAACTAAAAAATTGTTTGCAACTGTTTCTATATTTTCAAAGTATTTAATTGTACGAAATTATATTTATTGATGTAAATTGACGAAGAACTAACGATTGTAAAAATTACTTTTCTTTCTTGTAATATTTTGTATCTTTGTCTTTTATATATGATTTATATTTTATTATAAAAAATATAGAATTATGCAACTAAATTTTTGACAAAAATTAAAAAAAAAACAAATCTTTCCCCTTCCCAATGTCACCCTGTCTGCAAAATTAAAACGAACGATGCGACACAAAAGAAAGTTTCGCAAAAGATAGCATGAGAATTTCCCTTATAATCGTTACAACTCTCGTTTAAGAACGATCAAATAACTAGCATAATATGCAGCGCGTAACAATCTTTCAAGGAGAATTTAATTACTCCCACAAAACTCTCTTTAAACATTTCTCTCTTAATTATATATTCTATCCCAGGACATTTGATAAAGGATTGAATACGTTATACTAGATGCAAAATTGTTAAGATATCACTGTTAGCTTTGCCTCGGGAAAGCCAAAAGAGATATCTTACATATAATAAAGATTATACCTAAGTACGTGTTTAAAACGTCACTAAACTTTCTCATTACGTCAAATTTTCGTTTGGGGGAAACGTTCATTTATATTATCTTCCAAACATTCCTTAAATAATTAAGTCGATACAATCGTTAAATTTGCGTTTCGTAGATTAAATATAGATTAAATATTTTATACCCGGTAAAAATTGTACAAATATGCATTTAAAGAATTAAGCTAAAAGAAACATATAAAAAAAACCTGAGATTTTTCTTTTATAACAAAACTTTTATCTTCAACGTTTAATTATATTCTTATTTTACTCCAATGAAAGATTAGATACATGATACCAAATATAACGTATTAGGCATTTTTTAAAACAAATATTTTGTCATACAATAAAAAGAACTATGCCTAAATTTAAAGGCGTCAATAAATCTTTCACTAACTCTCCTAATTACATTTGAATTTTTTCCTCGAATGGTCTGAGCCATAAAAAGTTAAGTACACAACGCCAGATTGCATCATTATCATTTTACAAGGTGCGAGAGACTTCAGTCGATGGAGCGAGAAAGTCAGCGAGCGCCGGAAAAGAAGGATGACGAAAACAAGAACAGCGCAGGCCGTCGCAAATAGCAGATTTTAACGGCGATTTCTGTCACCTCCGTACGCGCGCAGGAGTCGGAGTTCCCTCTTTAGGCAGGACAGCAGATGTTCTCTACGACATGTTTTCGCACCAGAGAACTTCCCTTCTCCGAGGGAAATGCGCTTAACTAGCCGTCACCGCCCGATGCTGCTCGCCGTTTAAGTCTCTCTCCCGACTAACCAACCACTCCACCCACCTTAGCCGCCCCTACAGACCCTAAACAAATCTTCCACCGTCGGGAAAACACCCCTTCCGCACGTTTCTAAGATTCGCAAACCACCCACACCGAGCCGCCCTTTCCTTACGTAGTGATATTTTCCAACAATTTTCCGTCGCGCGTTCCGAAACAAATAAAATGAAATATTCCGTAGTTTTAATATCGGGGTACTCGTTTCCCTAATTTGAAACCTTTTTCTGAGACTAATACCTTCATAGTATATTATTATGAACGTATAATTTTGCTCATACTCGTATAATCTTCAAATTATACAGCAATGAAGAAAAAATTGGGAAACCATTATAATGTATATATTAACATTATTAAAAAATTTAAAAAATTAATTATAGCTTATTTTAATCCGTATTGACGTCAGCACAATTGACGTCAGCTTAATTCACGGACAAGTTTTGAATCAAGTCCAACAATATGTTGAAACCTCGCTAGATGGAATCGTTAAAGAATGAAAGCGTTAGATGTTAGCGTAAGAGAAATATTTCCTGGTGTATTTGTATGATGTAATCTTACACGATGAGAAACAGTATCTTTAAGTATAACTTCACGTTAAAATAAAAATGAAATTTGATTACCATATTCTTAAGGAAAGATATATCAGTGATGTTGTCCCGCATTCTTCTTTCTGTGAAAATCTCCGTGTATTGCGTCATTGAAAAAATATTGCTTTTTAAATTAAAGTTATTAAGATAACTTAATCTGCGAGTGAAAATAGACATTCTCGAGAGCTTTATAGTTGCTATAATAATCAACTGTAATATTATCACAGTCAGATAGAAATAAAAAATGTCCGTTATATAAGCTCAATCATTTTTAGTCGCAAATTAAATTTCCGTTTTTATCAGCGACAATCCAATTAGATGCTTTTTTTCAAATCGAAAAAATCTTTGCCGAAGGTTGTTATAGCGCGACTTATTGTGCACGATGAAGAATCTCGGTTGAAATTTTCTCGTGATCTCTCGGATTGCGGGGAAAATTTACAAAACGCGCGCGGCAATTTCTCAAGCAGCCCGCGAACCGCCCGCGAATGCAACGAAGCTGCGGGGACGAAGCGCTTTCGCACGTGTTACATCTGTTAGTTCCGACTGCGACGCCAACGGTCGCGTGACGAGAATTTCGTTGGGAGCGAGGAAATGCGCTTTTAACTAACTGTCACCGCCCGATGTTATGATGAGCCACTCTCCGCGAGAGCCGCTCTCACCGTCGCAAACCGCGAATAAATGCTCGCCTCGTCGACGACCTCTCCGCGAACTTACAATTATAGTTGAGTCCTCGAATAACTGCAGCGATCTGCAGGACGTAATTATCATATTTCCATACGCGGCGCAGTTTCCAAAAGCGGTTTACGGTTATTTAACTATGTGTATTCCTAATGCATTCCCTATATCTCTCTGAGACCAAACAATAAACCAATTAATTACTTCCTTTATGAACTATTGGGTCAATTTTAAATTTAAGATTCTTTATCGGATGTGCAACCGCGTTTTTAAATAAATTTACAAAATTTGTTATAGATATTTCGAAACCGCATCGTATAATACTTTAAAAACATATTCAAAAAATTAAGGGATTGGAAAACCCTAACAAGAAAATGTCGAGATCATAATAGTTTTCTACTCTTCGCATAGATTTTAAAATAAATTCAACGTAACTGTGTTCACAGTCTCATAAGTTGATAAAAACTTTGGTCAGGTACTTTTCGAAAACTCCAAAGTTCAGTTATGGAAGATAAATCTCGCCAAAAAAGAGGTGAGAGTCAAAACGAATAATCCTGTACTATCGGTATTGCTGTCAATATGAATTTTTCATATTCCCGACACATCTTTACACATATCTTCATAAATTTCATGTCAATTTAATCAAATATCCCGTTATTATGTTACTAACAAATTATTATAATTATTTTTTATAATAAGAATTATTTTAATTATTAAGTATTTTAATATAACATGCAACTAGATAATTCTGTGATGTATACCTAATGTACATCACAGAATTATCTCCTTGCATGTTATAACTAAGTAAAGTTGCTATATTATAAATTCTTTTGTTCTACGATAAAATATTTAGTGGATTTTATATATATATGTATATATATGTCTTACTTTATTTCATATTATATAAAATAAAGTTATAAATAAATATGGATTGACACATACAGAGGCCTTGAAAGAGATTAAAAAACAAAATTTAAGCATTTTGTGAGAAAATTGTAATTAATAGTTATTTTTTACATTTTTACGCGGTTTTTGTGTTAAATTCGTATTATACTACGTGACCGTAAACCACATTCCTTGAGTCTCTTTTAATCATCTTATGACATATACATACATATTTAACAAGTCTATTGTTCCAGTGTTATTTTTTAATGTCAGTTTTATAGAATATTCCATCTTAGAAGAATAAAAACCAAATACCTCAAACAGAATATTTGGGAACACATTTGCAAAGGCAAAGGAAAAGAAATAATTAATTAACACGCCTACTAATATACAAATATTAACGATTTTTCCTTAGTGTGTTTAACGAATATGAATTTATTTCAATTAATTTATTTCAGATAAGTATCATACAAAAATATATATATTTTTGTTCTAGCCTTCGTCGTCCATGAAATGTAAACACCATGGAGAAACTCAATTAAAAACTTTATATTATAAAAATATCAGGACTTTATTTGTTATATTTAGTACAATTTATTTTTTCATTAAAAAATATTTGTAAAAAATAAGCTTGAAATCATCTTTCACTAAAGAATATTTCTAAAAAATAGGTAACTCAAAAAATAGAATCAGTTATTATTAATGCACATATAATAAAATTATTCAAATTGATATTATTAGTGTATTGTATCTTCATTGCGTTTTTTAGTTGCGTTCCTGAAAATCATATATATGTACAAAATACTTTAGTAAAAGTTGTAAGAAATAATATCATTATTACGTTTAAAAGCAATTTTTTTTTTAAATCACTCTATTTTTGTTTATTACTTTTTACCAAGTTTGCTTCACCTTTGAAATATTTTCTTGAAATATTTCAAAGGTGTATTTCAAACTGAGATATTTTGTGATTAGTTTTGTAGGTACGTGTAAAACACAAAATCAATACATGATGAATACGTATAATCAGCTCTATTTTATAAGCTTCTTATATATGCGCAGTGCATCTTCGTTTACATAATAAATCAATAGTTACGTATCAATATACACGTTCAAATATGGAATATTAATACTAATATAATCTTAGTCCATATTACAAGACAATGGATCTGTGATATATTAGATTTATCAGCAATCCTTCTATGCTCTCTCTCTCTCTCTCTCTCTCTCTCTCTCTCTCTCTCTCTCTCTCTCTGCTGTTTCTTTTAACTTAATACATGTACATGCGTTTGCATGTCATATGTCACGGATATCTGATAAAATTTTCACAAATCCATTATCTCAAGTTAAAATTAAAAGTAATTAAAATTCACCCATACGACAACAGTGAAGTGCAAAATGCATTGAAACAAAAATATATTTACATTATAACAAACCGCACAAAATAATATCTCGAAAAATAAATATTGTGCGTATAAAATAATATAATAATATCTTATAGAATTTTTTTTCCAATAAATTTGTTAATATTAAAAATCTACAGTTATATAAGTAATAAAAATAATTAGAATTCGATTTATTATTTTAGAAAAAGCTAACTGTTCTTAAAATAAAATCAGAAATATTTTATATGCATTACACGTGATTATCGTGGAAACAAACAATTAATTAATAAAATAATAAATAATTAATGAATAATAAAGTACTTACCTCTTATCGTTGCTCCGCCGTCGTTCGATGCTTTCCCCTCTCCTCTGAGCTTCTCTCGTTGCTTCATCATAATACTCACATTCACTCGCGAGAGGGCTGTCAATTACATTGCTCGACTCTCTCTGCGTAGCATTTCCGATGCACGCCTTATTACATTACGATGAAAGGGCTAATGCGACGAAGGTGTCGCGCAGTTTCCGACGCCTCGCAATTAGCCGCTGACCGATTAAGAGAGTGATCGCGTTTTACTCATCCGTGTGCTTAACGCGACGCGACGGTGTCCCAAGATGTAACGCGACGCAAGACGACCTCTCATTGCAGACTTATGGGTCAAGGCTCGACGCGCGAGTGATAAACACTATTACCTTGTGTACTGACAACACGCTGTATACATCGAGTACCGAGCGTCGAGCGCCGAGAGCTGTTTACACATGAGGTAGTTAACTCTTCGGGGAAATATTTTATACGTTACAAGATAAATCCCCACGCTCTGAATATTCCGTCTCTTACATTTAGGATATATCTCCTACGCGTGGGCTAAGGCGTCATCGTGATACATTTTGCGCTTTATTTTATAATCTGTGTGTGAGTAAGTATTATATATAATATTTTTATCATATATTTATATATTGTCCATATATACAGAATATATTATATATGTAACCATGTATATTGCAAGGTTACAAAAGTAACGAAAGATATTATAAATCCTAAAATATTTGCTTTCGGATTTTGTTAAGTATTAAAGTTCGAGATAAACGTGAAAGATTTACTTGTCAAACTAGGGACGAGGCTATTAATTTTCGGTGATTGCGCGAGAAGAGATAAGTGACGCGCGAATTTCAGGAGCAAAAATGATTAACTGCTTGTGTCATTAGGCGTGGTAAATACGTCCCTAACTACCAGTCGGCCGTTCCGTGCCACATTTACTTCCTACATTCTCCGACCCTGCTAAACAAATGTACTCTCTTTTTTCGTGGGCAACCCTTCCCGAGAACTTAATCAAGTTTGCTCGTAACTTTTAGTTACGAGCACCCACTTCGAACGTTGAGAATTGAGAACTGCTTTCAGAGGCGAGCCTATTATCGTGTCCCTTTCTCGCAAAAATGCTTTTCATACGTACTTTTACTTAGCCAGAAGGCCGTTCTCACACGTCGGCCTTTATAAGAAAGACAGCGTGAATGATAGCGATCTTTTTTAACTCTTGTTCGGATAACGTAATTTTTTACTCGAGTGTCACATAAAATTTTAGTAGAAATTCTTAAGATACATTCCTTCCTTTTTTTAAGAAAAATGTCCAGCTTTATATTTTCAATTAATAACGTGGTAAAAACGATTATAATCATAATTATAATCATAATAACATTTTGGAAATTCCGAAATTCCTTATATAAAGACAAAGATCTATCGAAAGATGCTCAGTACTTAAGTTTCTATATTACAATTTTCAGTTCTAACTAATCTCCGTAATATACGTTATTAAAGTATTGTACGCGATGATTGTAAGATACTCTATATATATAGGAAAGAGAGACAAAGAGTATCAATTGAAAATAAGTATTTACGCGAATAAGTCAATTCAGCTTTGCAACTGATGACTTAAAGTTTTAATTCATTCGATGAAATTCATTACCTTAATTCCCTTTCCAAAATTAATGGCTGCTTCGCAAGGGTGCCTGATTACAGTAGGGTTAATCCCCTAACTCTCTAAACTGGTAATGTAAACCACAAAGTCTGGTTAAAAATAATTGAATCACGAAGAGTTCAATTAAGAAACATTAGCGAATAACGAATGCATTATATAAATAGCGATTTAATTTTTTAAATATTAATATATTTGTAGAAAATATTTTAATATCTCCCACAAATATAATATATATAAGCAATAAATATTCTTCGACAAACTCGGTGGAACTTGTTTGTGAACAAGTACATAAACTTTTAGGTCGCGCGTTACGGACTTTAGTCGACTGTCGGTCGACGAGGCCCTTCTAAATATCGCAGTCTTTAATCCGTAAATGTGTTGTAATTAAGGCGAGGCTGGGTTAAAGTCCTTGTAATGGGCGAGGCGCGCAAAGCCCACTCCAATTTCGGTTGCTAGGAAACTAATCTTCCGACACTTCGTGGATACCGCGCATTTCGATTTGCCGAGTAGAAATTACTCCGATCTAACAAGTGTCGATGAAACTTCGGCTTAGGTTGCAATGGAATGCACCAGTTACGCCATACACGTTGATTATCTATCGACAGGACGGGTTTAAGAACGCCGGACCAATCATACGCGCTATACAGCCATGTTACGAAGTTTTCACGCGCGAAGTCATATGTACAGTATCTTTTTCCATCATATATTGCAATAAATTATGTACAGAAAAGAAAAAACTTGTTATAACTAAATATTTTCAACGAATAATTATTTTTTTAATTGAAACATTTTAATATTTGAGTAAAATTCCATCATGTCAAATTTAATATGTCGTATTTAATTTAAATACATAAATATTTCAATTAAAAAAGTAATAAGTTGAAAATATTTAATCAAGTTAACAACTTTTTTTCTCAGTGTATTATAAATATCGCTTTTGTGGCTCACTTGACTTCATAAAGGAACGAAGTTGCATACAATTCATTTGTTAATCATTCCGAATAAAAATAAAATCATTAAGAAGTGAGTAAAATCTTACGTAAAATTTTAGATAAAATTGTCAATTCGCCATTAAATGAAACAAAAGTGTACGTTAATGATAAGAATGTAAAAAATTTGACGAGAATTATTTTATGCGATTATAGTTTCCGTTCATATTTCAAGATTAAAAAATAAGTAAAAATAGATTCTTCGAAAGTCTGATGATTAAAATAGCCTTAAATAGCCTTAAATCAGCTCCGTACTCTCATCCTTGCTTTTACGAGAACGCGAGATGTGTCAGGACATCAGGCATGCCGGCTTAATTCTTTAGTTTTAGGTATTATCGCTTGGCTCGTGAGGGCTTGAGATTCTAGTGGCGACTTAAACCGAGATTACGTTTAGCGTAAAAATTCTCAACAGTTCATCGTACTCACCCCAACGGTCGTCTCAGATATCCTCGACTTCCGCATTCCTCGCTGAAAAAAAAAAGAAATATTTCATCGTTAGTGAATGTCATACTTTCGCATTATCTAAATGTTTAAAAACGTGGAAATTAATTCTGCGAATAAAATAATTTACGAAACTGAATCTGCGCACGCGAATCCGCTTACGAATAGATCAGTTTCTAAATCTACAGATCTACATAGACCATCCGCTGTCAGATTGACGGTGGCACGCAGCCCGAAGGAAATCATCGGGGAAAATAAACCGGGATCGAAGGAAAGTACATCGCCGCGCAGCCTGTTTCTATCGCAGCCCGTGCTCTGCGGACAAGGAAAGAAGGGAAGAAAAGAGGACAGACAAACGAGAAACGCAGCACTCAGCGAATCGGAGTGCCCCACGTTGAATTTCCCTCGAGAAAATCACCTTATCCCCCACCCCAACCTCGATCCTTGTTCCCGCAGACAGGAATGAAATATCTATTTGCATACGCGAGCCTCGGTCCCGCGGCGGTCTCTGAACTCCCCCGGAAAGGTAAATAACGATCTGAAATTCTCACGGCGGCATCTTCGATGGCGGCGGCGGCGGCGGCGGCGGCAGCGATTGCGAATTAAAGGCTCGCGGCTACGAGAATCGACGAGGGAACTACTTTCTTCGATAAATGAGTTATTCGCCATTTAGTATTCGTCGAACAACGGTCCGGAGTGGAAAAAGCAATGCGCGTTCGTAGAAACTACTTCGGATCCCGAAAATTTACATACAATGAGAAAAAGAATATTTAGATCCAAAAAAATATTTATTAGATAGGTTATTAGCCTTCTAATATAGCTTATTTACTTAATATAATACACATATTTTTTTTATTTAGAATTAGATATTTTTATTTAAATTAAGTAAATATGTTTTTAGGAGCCATCTAATAAATATTTTTTCGGATCTAAATATTTTTTTCCCAGTGTACAACAGACTTATATTGCAAGTACACACAGGAAAATAAGATATTGTCATAAATTTTCAGAATAAAGAATAAGGATTGGCATAAAAAAGGCTATGTCAGGGATTAAGGAAATCACATCTCTCGGGTTTCTCGTTACATTTTTCGAAAGGTCTTGGCCTTTTGTTCTTACGCTTCCAATTCCCTTGATAAGACTTCAGTTCCCGTCATCCGCGAAACAGCATAACGGAGCCCGACGCGATCCTTACAATGTTTTTTTTACCACTAGACGTTATATCGACATAATCTTCAATAAACGCATAATCTCGCCGCGCCGTCGGCGTCGTATGCATTACGCCGCGCGAAGGCTACGCCGCGCAAAAAGAGATCAAAGCGGACTTTACGATGCCTTTATGTCGGGGTTGGTAGCTCGGAGCTAAGGAAAGAGATTAAACGCAAACACGAATGGTACAACGAATCGGCTAGGTAATGTCGAAGCGTATTGACTTACGTCTATACGCGAGTGCTACAAAGAGACATATATCAGTTACAGAACTACGCTGTCGAAGCAATTTCGACCGAACCTTCTTCCGCAAGAATGTCATATACGAGAATCTTCTATACATATATGTCGCTATGCGGATTGCGGATACGCATATACGCGGATCTTTCTCTAATTTTCGTTTTGTAAACTTCGAGTTTAATCTTCCTTAATGAAAATCTTGTACCAGAGTGTTTCTATATCCTCCCACCCAAGATGTTACAATCTTTACTTTAAAGAGACACGTTGAAAAGTCAATATTTCTAACAAGTATTCCGCATATAAATTCTTTATATTACGCACTACACTTTTGAACGATAAATTTTCCGGTGATGTGAGACAGAAGGAATGAAAACAGCGGGGAAATATATATCGCCGCATAATACAATATCATACAATTTGCTTTGTGCGCGGATTAATACTATATACAGTGCATTGTGCGAGATGAATACGGATGATATAAAGCCAGAATAGATTAGGGCACTGTTGCGCGTCAATACGCCATAGAAATCCGGTCCACTCGGTGTCAGTATATCTGCAATCTATTGTGGTATCATTTTCGAGTGCAATTCGGTAACCTCATTAATTAGACAATGGTGCGTTCAGCGTGGCGTCTTAACGAGGAACGACGGTAATTGTCACAGTTTCGTGACCAATGAATGACCCTCTTAGAATCGCAGTGATCCGCAAATCCTAGGTGTAATGCGATTGAAGAAAACCTAACCGATCCTTGAATCTTTGGATCTTTGAAGTTAAACGTAATAGAGATTAGCAACATAATAAAAAATATTTAAGCCCCGATTTTTAAAATGATCTAAAATATGATATACTTCTTCATTCTTACATTAATCACCAAAATTACTATATATATATATAAATAACACATAGTCTGTTTTTCTTTTTTAAACTTCTAATCTAAAATACGAATGTTACACTTTCCAATATTAGATTTAATAAAAGGAATAACTATTAATTCTCGGAAAAAAACCAACTTGGTCCGTAAATATGTAATTTAATTTGCAATGTAAACATGATAATGTATTCTAAATAAATAAGAATAAAACAATAAATTTATTGTATTAAAAACTGTCGTAATGTACGGCGATCGATAACGAATCAATAGATATCATATTTTTAATTAATGGATCCTAAAGTAAAAGAACGACAAAAAATGACTTCATACAGCATCCGAATTCCGCATATTAACCGATACTTTCTCACTGTTAATGTCGTGGAAGATAATATCGAGCGACGGATATATTAGGGCAATGCAGTATAGAGGAGTGTCGCAAGTAAAGTGTCGCGCGTGTCTGTGTGCTCGCGCTAGTTAAAGGTTTGACTAACGTGATCCAGCGCGTTAGTTATGATAAATGGCCAGACAGTCGGCGAAACTTTGGCTTATAAATCTATCTTACTGTCAACCTTGCACGGCCTACGACCGCTGACCGTCCCCGAGGCAATGGATCGTATAACCCGTCGTATAACACATTTGCCAAAATTTCTCGCATTCGGGATTGCGGGGGGGATATCGTGTTGTATAAGCTCAATCCAAACTTCCGTGCTTAATACGCGAACAAATTTGTGCGCGTCAGATTTAATCGACATGAATTAACCGCCGATCTGTTAATTATCGCGACATCCGTCAAAAAAAGATGTTAAGATATATAAGATAAAAATAAAAAAGTATCAAATTCCATCTTAAAAAATGCTGAGATTAAAATACGCAAGACGTTCTATTATACGATGTAAACGCTGATTTAATTATTTGAAAGAAAATAGAGAGAGATACAAATGTAAAAAACTTATTCGTAGTTGAAGATTAATTTTTATCTCGCGACAAAACTACGGTCTCGCAATTTTTCTGGCCGCATTTGCGTGGCGTCGAATGAAGCGTCGGACAAAGGAGCATAAGCGAGAAACGCGAGGTCCCTCACGAAGTCGGAAAAACTCACAGCCAGTCTGTGAGCATACTTTCGATTAGTCTTTCTCGCGAGGAATTTTTCCCTTAAAGTCGCAAATGGAGCTGTCAGTCGCGACGACGGAGCAACAGCTTATTTATATAGTGAAAGTTTCCCCTTCGACTACGGGAAGGAGGAGGAAGCGAACGGTCGTAACACACGACGCTTCAAGATCTCGAAGTAATGTCGGTTGTTACATGCGCGCGCTTCACCCACGCGTTAACGTGCGCACGTTTGGTATGCAAAACTCCAAAATGGCTCGCAGCTCTTTATTACATCGCAAACCGACACCTCCAAATAAGAGGGAGAAAATTAAAGACGAGGGAAAAAAACTTTTCACTTCCATTGGTCCCTTATTGTCTTTGCGTGAGCATTTTAGGGAAGAGAGGCAAGAGATAATATATGAGTTCGGAATTACTATACATTTGCAGTATATCTTTGGTTTTTAAAATGCGCGATATTACGTTAATAAAGGCAACAGTTATATCAATGACGTTTAATTTGACAAATCCAGAATTATAATTTTTAATTCAAAGAAGATCTTCGTTTTTCGCTTGTTCATAATTGTAATATTATTAACTTAGATTTTTTTGTTAAAAAAAATTACATTCTGCAATTGCATTCCGATAGAAAAGAATGGTTAACCGTGCTAAAAAGATATCTTGTTCAAGTAAAATGTGGAGTCTAAAGCGGATCAATGTCCGCAATCACTTTGTTGGCAAGCCGCGAGTGTGTCTGATTTAAGGGTTAAGTGAACTGGCGATCCACTACTACAGTCACTAACATACATTTCACGATGGAGAGGTAACACGGGTCTCGAGGCAAAAACACGGGCGAAGGAACGAACGATAATCTCGTGGAGCAGCAAAAGTTGAGCGCGTCCCGTTTCGATCGGAGACCTCGCCCGTATCTCGCAATTTTGGAAGAAACGTTGAACTCGCAAAATGATAAAAAACGGCTATATAGGATATAAAACTCCCTGATGCGGAAAGAATATGCATTGTAATAAGCGTCGGGCGCCGCGACGTCTGGAGCGAATCCCGAAAGATTTCTCTACGAATCTTTTCGTGACCATATCCAGCGAATTGCAGACGCGGTAAAATTTAATTAAAACGCATCTCTTTAATAAGCAAACACTGAAAAAAACACTGTGTCCGCACTTTACCGAGCAGATAATGTTGTAGCGAACAATTCATTTTATGATTAGAGGCTTACGGATGAACGAAATTAATTGTCTTTTACACTAAGGAAAAGACATAGTGAACTTTATTTCTCTCTTAAACTCTTTCTATTCTATTTCTTAATTAGGTCAGTTATTTGAGAAACAAGATAAGTCGCTTTCATTCTTCAAAGTTACACAATTGTTTCTTCTAAGAAATATTACAAAATAATTTCTTTAACTTATTTATTTTATATTATTCTATATGATATCTCTCTATATTATATATAAAAATATTTCTTTTTTTTTTTATGTTTTACAAATAAAACGTTTAAATTTTTCCACGATATAATTTTTCCACTTCATTTATTCTATTTCTCAAATAAGAGAAGAGTACATAATTTCTCTTAAATTTCATTTAAATAAAGAGAATGTTAAAAAATCTGAATTGTTGATGCTACATACTCATTTTCTATATACATATACTATTTATATCTGATGTCTCTGTCAAGAAAACAGTGTATTCAAATTAGAAAATCATTAAAGCTTTGTAATACTAATTAAAAATAATTTCCCACAAAATAGATTATATGTATATACGAGAACTACTTGTTCTATTTCTTTTCTTTTCCGCCATGCTTCGCAACAGGATTAAGCGTACGGGAACAGCAGCGAAAATTAATTTTCTTCTCGCATCTACTTCACATTATTTACTCCTGGTTATGTGTTAATAGAAAATGACGTTACATTAAAGGGTTCTTGCATTTAAGAAGATCTAATTGTATGATAATCCTTGTATAAATCAGCATGCGTTATATCATAAAGAACATTTATTATAAGCGTAGAACCGTAGCTTTTCCTGATTGCAAAGATAATAATATTATTTGTGGACATATAATTATACGTATCTATTACATATATATATTACGAAATATTATTATTTAAAAAGAATTTGAAATATAAATCTGAAATCTATAAAATAGACTTTCTAATAAATTATACTGAATTCTATCGCATTTATTCTACGAAAGTTGATATTATAAAGAAATTTTTCATTATACAAAAATCGAGCGCGTATAAGTAAACTTTCTACAAAATGAACGGAAATCATCAACATGTCTCGTCGCTCGTTGAAAGTTCCAACTTAATTAACATGGAAATTCGTTACAATTCCCCTGCAGATCGGACATTGCTGCGGCTTGCGCGACTGCACCTACTCAAGCACGCGCGATATAATCCTGAGCGCGAAGAGTTAATTAGTTCATAATTCTCCGCAACAATGCCTTTATTAGCGTGGGTAGGCAACCAACGGCGTAACTCATATCCGTAATCAGCAT
Source organism: Temnothorax americanus (assembly GCF_048541705.1). Taxonomy (NCBI): domain Eukaryota; kingdom Metazoa; phylum Arthropoda; class Insecta; order Hymenoptera; family Formicidae; genus Temnothorax; species Temnothorax americanus. Next base: position 1,992,560 of record NW_027509339.1, read on the forward strand.
TATTAAACAATGTGTTATTTAACAAACATACCGATGGTTTTTTTTTATTCGTTATGTCCAGAAAATGCTAAGAAAGAGACAGATATTTCAAGCAATAAAAGTGAAAAACGTACATATTAATACTTTGTAATATTTCATCTCATGCTTGGTGATATTAGATGTCTATATCTTCCGTTATTGGAGCAAATACTGTGTGACGTGTGTGATACAAGAATTAAATGGTCTAATTAAACATCTCACGTTAATTGACTATAATTGCCTCTGCTTTAGCGCGCAAACTGTTTGTTATCCGGCACCTCGAAGATTTGTGCGTTCCTTCATTCACCGAAACAAGGGTCCTCTTATCCGAGCGGATAACATCAAAAGTTTACGAGATTCGCAAGCGAAAAGCGTATAGATAAGGCTGCGGAGGCACCTATTTAACCTCCACCCTTTGTCTCCCTTCCACCCTTACTCTCTTTCTTCCTCGCCCCCGCAGTGGCCCCAGTGCGCGATCGTATCTTTCTAATTTCCTCCTCGGTCTATCCCATTAGCTAAAGCCGATCATTAACGGAAGTCGATTGGCTTATAAAAGTAATCAAAGCGGAAGCGAGCTGCAGCTTTGTAAATACTCGACTAGCGATTTAAATCGCGGCGATTACTAAAGGAATATATCGAGTAATAGTAAATCGCAGAAAGTGAATCTACACCATGTTATCGATCACCGAATCTTATGTTTGTAAGCAAATTTGCAAGGCAATCATATATTTTATACCGCAAATCGTCGTTTTCATAACGAGTTTTCTCCCCGTTATGCGTTATTGAGAAAGCGAATATATATTCAAACATTATACAATATTTTTCGTCACTTATGGCGCGAGTCAGATAAAATAGAAGGATTTTCAAGACTCAATCGTCGCAAATGCATGGAAATATTTAAATGATATCACTCGAGGTGTTGCAGCCTCTTGCGCCTCGATAAAGCGCTTCAACCTTAATAATTTCTTTGAATTCTCTCTCTCTCTCTCTCTCTCTCTCTCTTTCTCTCTGTCGTTGGACGATTCGAAATTTTAATCTCGCTCGGCGATGCGCGACTGTCGGAGTAAGATTAACTCTGTTTTTCACTTTCACCGAATTAAAATCCATTTTCATAAGCGTTCGCGCACGCGTCGCGCTCCTCTGTAGCCGCCTAGCGCGACGCTTTAACTCAACGCAAAACAACGGGACCGTAACTTTTGATTAAGATGACCGAGGAATTAAAGTCCCTCCGCCGGCCGGCAAGGGAAAAAAAGCAAAACGCGCGAGTCAGAGTCAGTGGCGAGGTGAGGAGAGAGGAGGAAGCGGAAAAAATTTATGCGCATTTACGTGAGAACAGCGCGGTTTCCGGCGGTTGCGCGCGTGAAAAAGGGACGGCGCCGCGCGGCGGCAGAAAAGAAAAAAATATCGTGTATAAAGAGAGAGGCGAAATTCTAATCGCCTCTCTTTTTCTCGCCGCGCAATGGCCGCCGCTTTTCGAAAAACAAAAGAGGGATAGCAATTTCCTCTCTTCCCCATCTGGCGAAAGACGATTTCGTGATCAATCGGTGAATACCTTACAAGCGTCGAGCCATCGTCCTCGGGATGCAAGGAAGAGATTAATACGGTCTTTGATGCTGCAATATAGTGAGGCCAGAGCGCCACCTCGGCATCGCCTTTTGTAGCCGGTAATTGCGACTTAATGCTTAATTGTTATTTAACTTGAAGACGTAAAAGACCCTTAATACCCGCATCACGTCAGTTATCTCGGATTATGAACCGAGGAGAGAGACTCGAAGAAGATACAATAGAAACTTCATTGAAACCTTACTTACTGAAATTTAACGTTGAAGGCAGTAGGGAAAATAGCAAGTATATAGTAATAAAAAAATATAAAGTGTTAATTAAACTTTCGCTTCAAAGAAATCGTTTCGTCATAAAATATCGCGTTGTTCTTTTCAAAGATTTCTCTGAAAAGGTTTTGTAATGTATATAATAACAAGTAATAACATAAATAATATACTACTGTAGAAATATTATTGAGTTCTTGAGATTGCTTTTAACGTTTGATTGTTAAATAATATCCGATGTTTTTATCTGCAAAGAGTAAGGTCAATCAAAAGACGAACTGTCTTAACAGTATTAACGCAAGAATCACGACACAATTCGATTTAATCCCAAGGCAAGATAATTCACATGGACTGTACGCGATCGTACAGTCGAAATAGCGCTCTCCTCTGCCCCTTTTCGAATAGCGGACGATATCACGGATGTATCTTACAAGATGAAGACGACTTAACGGATTTCAGCTGGCCTTTACGTATCGTATATAGCGAAGGCGATTACATCCGTCGGATTACCGAAACACGCGACTACGCTCCATACTGTTGCGACGGTTCCTTAGAATATTCCTCGACGAATTTGTCTTTTAGGGTAAGTGCCGGTCTTAAGGTCGAGATTCCATGGAGTTACGTATGTATGTACTCGCGTCAGGGGGTTGCGGGTACGCCTGTACCACGAGCAAATCCACCGGGTTCAAATTTCATTAAGCCGTAATCCTCGAAGATCTCGCTCTTCGACTGTACACGGTAATTTAGCAGATTAAGCGACGCGCCGTACGTCCCCGAGATAAACGTGTACGCAAAGCCGCGGCCCTGGTTAACTCTCCTCCGCTGAGTCCGCCGGAAAATAGCGGGAAGAACTTTGAAGATGCGCAAAAGTTACGCGAAACTTCACTCGAGAACACCTTATGACATTGTTTAAAGTTTAATCGCGGTATCCTTCTCAAAGGAGAAAAAGATGCCATAGAAAGAACGAGGTAGAACGCTTTCCTTTTACGGCAACCGGCGTTCGCTGAATGTGAACTATAAATCTTAAATTTTTTTTTTTTTACTATTCGCGGAACTTTTTTGTACAGAACAATCTCAAATATCTAGCGAAAATCTCCGGAAATTTTCTCAAAGAATACTTTTCATTCTTATGTCAATTAAAATGTGCTTTGACCAATTAGGAATCGATTTTTCTTTAATATACCTCAAAGCAAGATTCAATATATAAAGTTTCTAAACTTTATAAACAACGGCAAGTTACGTGTAAGTAACATACTTTGTATATATTTTTGAAAGAAGATCGGGGCTGTATAGCTCTGGAGGTATGTCGTCCATGTATACTATTTTTTAGTATTTATTATCTTGAGAAGAACAGTGGGTCTTTTAGATACTAAAAAACCCATTTCGCGAATGTTTATCCATGTTATTTATGTCCCTCTCAAGATAAATACTAAAAAGTAGCACATGGACAACACATCGCCTGGAGCCATATAGCCCCGGTCTCCCCTGCAATTAATAAAAAAAATTCTGTTCTTTCATTAAAGTCAAAAGGACTTCATTCCTTTCGGATATTTAAATTTAGAACAACTTGCTCATCAGAATAAAAAATGGAATCGCGCGTTAATTGCGGCAGCGTTTTATCGCGCAGTAGGATCTAGATAATACACTTCCGCTCGTACAAATAGTTTGCCTGAGGGAAAACAAACATTCTCCTTTATCATTAATTACCCGCTTGCCAATCTCATCGTCCATCACGATCAAACAATCGATTCAACGTGATCAAACAAAGTAGCGAAGTTATACTCGGCAACGTGATCACCCTAAGTATTTGTATTATTCGCCACATGATACAATTTATAATCAACGGAATATTCCGATTATTTATGTATATAAATTAAACACAACGGCAAATAAACTATGTATATGAACTGATCCTTATTCTCTCATGACATTATTGAAGGCTATCTTATAGAAAGAAACTGTCTTAAATATATGAAACTCATAACAATTACGATTATTTCAAAATATTTTTATTTAATTATCTTGATTCAAATCAAGATAATTAAATTATACATATTTACATTTAAATTATACATATTATTTGATTCAAATCAAGAAAATTATAAGTTATACATATTTATACATATACATATTTATTTTTAAATTTATCTCTATCTTTATATGTATTTCCTGTATCTTCCCGATTGCTTCTGCTGGAATTTTTTAGAAGATATGAGATATTTTATTTGCTTTTTTGAATTACGCGAATTTTAAGTGTTCAGGAAAATGTTAAAACTCTATTCTAAGATTTACATGAACCGCGTGTCGTACAAGTTAGATGCAACCAATCGTGCAAATGTGATGCAGACGAAATAAGACATTGCGTCAAAGATATAACGCGTACAAGGAATTTCAAATTCCTCTGGTACAACTTCAAATCGAATTTCTCATCATATGAGATGTGAAGTTCCAAATGCTTCTACAAATTGCTCTCACATTCAGAATCCCAAGTCCAAATTATCTGAAATCTTTCACGTAGTTATCTTTCGCAGACTATCTTGCGGAGGATCTATTTCATCGAGCGATAACGTGTCATAGAACTAATTGACAAGAGAAGTACGTGGAAAATCCAGTTACCTCGAAAACGGCAGAAACTACGTAGAACCGCGCGTCGAAAAAATTTATATCGCGTATATAAATCTTCTCGTGCGAGATTATTATTTGCGATTTAAATAGAATTAAAGGCATAGCTAGAGAGTGTTTAATTGTCACTGTTTGTTTTTTAACAAATTGAGTCACATTTATCTCAATTTATATATATATGTATGTAAAGCCTCATAAATCTATGTTATGGGAGCAGTTGAAGAACATCTGATATTTCACGCGACATGACACGATTTGTTGATGTCGCGTTTCCTTTTCCCTCCAAGCTTCCTAAATGCAGTCAAGCCACGTGTAGTGCTTCGCCCCGCCTCATCCAATCCAATCGTTATCATCGTATCGCAATGTAAGACGTGTATCTTCCCAATCCAATGGGCGAGCTGTCTTTGATAAGGCACGTTGACACTTAGGGCTGTAGCACCAGGTCTGATCAAGCATACCCGAATCCGATCGAAATGCGAGTCACGCGTCTAGTAGTGGCGAATCCGGTCCTTGTATGACGGTCATTCGCCGCCGGTGTATACAGTATCTAAATACGAGTGTTACACTTGCTTGATTACGCCTTTGATCCTCTCGCCGCGTTCCCCTCATTAAGCCGTGCCGCGCGTTAAGATCCCGCCAGCCAGCATCCTGGCGAGCGAATTTATCGTCGCGAAATGCATTTCCGCATCGTGCCAGAGCCTGTGGCTTAAATTTCATTACAGCGATTACGCGCGGCAGACCATAATGCACCGTGAATAAAACCCGTGTCGCGCGCCGTGCGCAGGAGACAGCGATACACACTATACGAAACTCTCCTCGTGTGGACGTTTCCTCCTTTCATACCGAAATACCAATAATTTTGGATTTACTATTTTCTCTGCATCTCTCAAATATAGATATAATATAGTCCAGAATCGCCGCGACTAGAAATGGTCTGTAATGATAATTTCTTGGACAAATTTTTTTCTCTTCTCTCTCTCTCTCTCTCTCTCTCTCTCTCTCTCTCTCTATCAAATTTTACTTTTTCAGAATTTAATTCAAAATTTAATCGCTAAGAGATGTTAAACATTGAATATTCAAAAGTTGTAACAGATGCCGACGATTCTCGAGTTCTTTCGTAAGGAAACATTCATCCAAATTAATTAAAATACCCACGAACAAATGCTCCACCCGAAGCTCCACCTCGGAGCCTCTTATACGTAACACTCGACTAATTACGTAATTATACAATATTTCGCTAAAGAACATACATTTTGCTAAACCGCGATAATATCAGCAATGCGTATAACTTTCCACATTGAGTGAATCAAACCTAAGGCAGTTCGCGAAAGTGTCTGTCAAGCACGCCTGTTCTTCGTTATTTAGTTCCGGGGGAATTTATTGGACCAAGTGATATTACCAACTCTGGGATTATTTAGAAGCCCGCGGCCGCAAGGTCTCACAAATTCTGGCGCGCAAGGTGCGAGCGTAATATACTGTACTGCATCCCGCTGTGCTGCTGATGGCGTACGTATTTACGGACATATGTTCCGCAGGAATCGACGTGCTCGCCGGATATTCGCACTGTTTCCCCAATTTATATGTACTTCGATTAATATCTATCTCTATCGCAAATTAACGCAAATATTAGTACCAGCTATGTAATATATCCCGAATAAAAAGTCTCGAATAAAAATCTGATAAAAGTATTCCCGGCTCTCCGTACGGTATTGCGCGAAAAACGTGCGCGTCGAGAAATTCGAAGAATTTCTACATATTTTCAACAAGCTGCATGGACACGGCAATATGTTTCTGCTGTCCTGCCATTCACCTGTGAATGGCATCGCAGTTATTGCCTCGCACAAAGTCTCTCGTTATATTAATATACCTACCCGCTATCTTTTTTTTTCACAAAGGGAAAAAATTTTTTGAATAGACGTACATCAGAGATTTAATTAAAAATTAATGGCAAAGTTCTTTCACAAAATATGCATTCATTGTGGAACGTAATGCAGCGCGTAATTAAAATGGGGCATTTAATTCAGTACGTGGGGAGCAAACTTTCCTTTCTTGAACTTTGAGAGATACCGCGAGCAAATATATTCGTAATATTTTCGAGACTATACCTTGAAGGAAAGATTCATATCTATACAATATATATGTATAATTATTCCTCAAAGGATATATTGTCTGAGTAGATTGTTAAGCTTTATTGTTCAATTCAAAGAATGCGCGCCGTTCAAGTTTTATGTAAACCTTCCAAAACGCTCTCGCACTAAGAAGATTCGTTCTCCGGGAGAAAACTCGAAGAAGTCCGCGCAACGCAACGGCGCACGATGTTATTCCGTCTACTTAGAGTTTTGCAGCGTTTCATGCAAAGCGAATGCAAAACACGCCGCCATCGGTGCACCTAGACTAGCAAAAACGAGGTAGAGATCGTCGGCGATGTTTCCGATAGGACGGGGTGTTTCGTGAACTAGAAATCTACGTCCGTTCGTCCGTAAGACGATATCGCAGACATATCACTCGCGATTTCTTCACATCGCTCTCCTTCCCGATCCGTCCTCACGAACTCCCTTCGCAGCAAGTCGGGAAATCACCGATGGCAGGAATGAATAGAATATATGGCAGTCACGAAATATCGTGCGCCTTCGATAAAACGCGCCGTCAACCGAAAAATATCCTATATACCGGTTGTGCCTGCGCTATACTCTTCAGATACCGATACCGGAGCCGTAAGGTAGAACAAGAATCCTAAATTCATCCTCATCGTTCCTCAATTTGTCCCGAGAAATCGATTCCGAATCGATCAAATGAGATTTCGCTGAAATTAAGATCGACAATTCTGACACGACACGTGAGTCTCGCCGTCTTTGATTCGGAGCAACAAGTGCCAGTGACACATGAGCGCTAAAGAGTTAAATATATAGAGAGTGTGTCCGTAGAGTATATATACATTTTTCTTCCTCCCAATCCTCTCTGGTTATCGAAAGATATCAGTCGCGCTCCGTGAACCCGTTCGGGACGCGTTCGAAGGCATTCCGAAATGTAGCGGATCGTGTACGTGTCATACAGTCACGCGCACCGGAAGTCCACACAGCAGCACGTGCGCCGCGCCCGTCTTCCTCGCACATTTACCCAGTTCCTCCTCCGGGAGACTTTTGTCGCGACTCGAAGCGGCGGGCCGGAAACGTGACATATCGAAGTCAGTGTTTTATTTTTGTTCTCTTTTCATTTATGCGCGAGGCAACGTCGCGCGGGTAATACATAGTCGATCGAAAGTTCAACAAACTGTGTATATGTATATGTAGGGACGTCGCGTCAATAAACAATTTCGGCGGCTCTGCGCCACTCTTTCAGTGACAAAACTCACTCTCGCAGAGTTATCGAAATATTCGAGTGTGCGCTTTTTTTTCTTGTAATGCAAATGAAACACGCGCGATAGTTCGTTAGAGATTGTCCGAAACAATTGATTGCACTTCAGGTTAAATTAGCGCGGTACAATCTACTCTCGCCGATACATTTGGTGCTTTCTTTATTGAGTGTTATTTTATTGAGAAATATAGCGGATTAAAAATGCGCATTAGGTATAATAAATAAAAATATCTCTTCAATAAAATTTTAGTTAAAGTCACTGAAATGTAATAGCATTTTAGGCCGTTTTGATGCATTAAATTTCCCAGAAATTGCACATGTGCAATGCTTACGCCGTTACTCGCGTTAAACGTTGACGTTATTCATAATTAGTATATAAGTAGCTTTAATTGAGCACGTTTAGAAAAGGCAATTTCGCAAAAACTTCAGAAAACTTCTATATTAACATTACGTTCATAACGAAAGTATATGATACGTAATATCATATTTTTCGTTTAATTGATTTTCATAATTGATGTTTATTATACATATATCAATTTTCGAGCTATACCTACAAGCAAATTTGCTTCGGTTTTACATGAAAAATCAATTTCTGTTTGTATAACTATAGTATCCACAATGTTTATAATTGATATACATATGAACCATATTAATGTATTCATGTATTCCACAATATTCATTGTTAAATGCGCGGTTAACCAGAAACACTGCACATAATGCGCTGTCTCATACATGTTTAACAACATACCCAGAGTTCTTTTTTTAATTCAATCCCTGCGCAATAACTGTGTTATCGCGCAAAAAGTCAAAAGAATATTCTCCACGGCATATAAACATAAAGCGGTCAGTGAATTTGTTGGCCGGCCGCGAGAGATGTGCCTTTTTATCAAGTGTCGTTAAAGCAAATGGGCTTAGTCGTATAAATGCACCGCACGTGATCGAGTTAAAATTTTATGGAAGCTTTCGCGAGCTTCATCCGCGCGAGCGAGCGCGAGTAAAAGGATTATTAACACGAGTATGGAGAATTGAAGCTCTTTCTGCTCTCGAAAGTTCCTTAACATGCCTCACAGAACTTCGGAGAACATTGTACATTCTCGCAATTTCCAGCTGCAATTTTAAACGATACCTCTCTGTCCCCCTTTTCAACATTTTTTCCAATGGATGAAGGTAAATTATATAACAATACGAATCTAGCCAGGTTCTTCATTATACTTATTTAAATGATAAAATTTCGCATCGGAGCGAAGAGGTTTAAAAATTCAAACGCTCAAGATTGCCAGAATTTGAGCACGAACTTGGACTTGCGAATTTTTGGGAGAATATCGACTGACGCGAGAAAGATGATGCGCCGGGGTGAGATCTTACAGGTGACAGGTTGACGAAAGCAGGGAGAAATCGCGAAAATGGATCCCGAAAGTATAGATTTCAAAGACATGACATATTGGAGTCACATCGTTCTCCCGTATAGCTTTTCATTCAACCACATGTCCTGCAATGACAAACTCGTCGATATACCTGTCATATGTGAACGCGTAACGAGTACACCTGCACCTACGTGACTAATCCCGTTTGCTTGTTTGCTTGTTTAATACAGGAAACCTTTTCCGAGTTCGCATATTTGTATAACACGATATATAATTCTTGATACACTAACCAGACTTTTCTTTAAATAAAAAATAAATGTTTCAGATAAAACGTTTTATAAGATTATTGAAATATCGATAATTTATGTAGAAGTTTGGAGCGACCTTATAGCAAAAATTAAAAATTTGTCCTAAAAAGGTTTATAAAAAGAAAAAAATATATATATAAAACAATAAAATTACAACAAAAAAACAAATTTAAAATTAATAAACAAATAACAAAAAATAAAAGAAGTCATAAAATAAAATTTTCACAAAAACGGTGATTCCTGAGTTTTGTGCCAAATTATTTCTCCAACGATCAGTACATTAAAAACCAAATTACAAGCAAAAGTAAAAATATAAATCTGCATGCCGATATTTGTCCCGATCTGATTTTAATAATATTATAAGTGGCAATTTTACAACATGACTATCAACAAAGAATATTATATGTCTTCTCATCACAACTTATATTTTATTATTTGACTTTTCTATACAAAGAAAACAGAATTTGCGATTAATTTTAAATATATGTTGCAACTAATACTTAATGCAATCAATGAGGTGTATCGCGATTTTTATATCTTTTTGTTTACCGGTTCTTATCACACTAAAAAAATAATCTAATGACAGACCGAAATGTACATAAATTATAATAATAGTTTATTAATTTATTCAGCTACAGTCAAGAAGTGGACTTGGTTTACAAAATTTTTTAAACATTTACACGAGAATTCGCATCATTACACTACTAACCTATTTTATCATTCATACGTTGCACAACTCAACGGCCTATTCTATACTCTCCATCCTTCTTTTTCTCTCTTCTTTTTTTTCCCTAATCTTTCCCTATAAACTTCCTTCAATACATTTATTTTGGTGGTGTCTAAACTCATCATTCCAGAGTCTCTCCAATCTTTCCTTATCACATTTTCTTACCTAACTCAATAAACCAAATCTTTGATGTATATACATATATATAATAAATTATAATTTTAATAAACGACACGAATATCCTGTTGTGACATTGAATCTAGCTTCTTATATATATATTGGTTGGTTTTTTTTCTAATCTTTTGAGCCTATTAGTATTAAAAATATGATATTAAAAATATTCTATCAGATAATATTAAAATTTGAAATGTCCATAATTTTTATTTTTATTAACAATTAAAAGATAAGAAATGTTTTATATTTTATTATTAAAATAAATCTTTTAAAAAAGTGCAGTACAAATATTAGATTTTTCGGTATAAAAAGCAATGCAAGCCGTGTGCATTTCACACGCAGTAATACAAAATTTTAAAAAATTTCCATAAAATTTGTATCAAATATGAGTAAATATAAGCATTATTTTTCCACCATAAGATTACTTTTCCACAATACCTTCGGTTTTGTTATCTATGATGTTTAATGAGCAATAATCACTCGCATGTTGTAATCAATAAAGTATACCAGACGAGTCTTGAAGGTCAATTCCTAGTAATTGTGCGGTACAATCTTACAGCTTGACGTCACTCATACGTACGTCTGGCATTCTACAAAATCTCTTTCTTATTCGATAATGTCTTGCCATGCGTCGCAACTATGTAGCACTGCAGAAAATGCATCTCGTCACACAGTAACTTTCTATACACTTCGCATCGCCTCTCGATCCTTGCAAACGTTGCTCTTGCAAACTAGCACACTTGTAACCCGGTAAAAGTGCACTACGTAAAGCGTCTTGGATCTTACAATCTTGCAAGTTAAGCGAAAAAAATTGTGCCGCATTTATCATCACGTTTACCTTAGGAGATGTCGTAGTAAAGTCATTTGTCGTAAATAACGTAACGAATAAAATAATGTCGCAATGTATGTTGTGTGTTGGAAAGACATACAGACTACATTGTAAAAATTGTTCAAATATGTATAACTTTCGGTTGCAGTTTAAATTAATTTTAGTAATCTGTGTGTGCGCGTGTGTAATTATTTTATCTACACATATATATAATTATTTTATTTCAAAATACGCGTAATTAAAATCAATATGATTATCTTTTTCATTTAGATAAAAAGGAAACAAAGATATATCGAATAAAGTTTTTATTTGAAAAAATTCTGAAAGAACGAAATAATTGACTAATTAATTGTATTTTTTGTTACCTTTTCTTTTGTAGTTTAAAATATAATATAAATAAAGATAGGATCGCGCCAAATCAGGGTCATGATCTAAATCGACATCGTCATGATCTAAATCGACGTAATCGGGCCTGCAGGTCACAGACGCAATGCAACGTTATTACAGGGCTTGACGCGTTAAATGACCTAACGAGTGCGATGTAGACGAGATATCGAGGTTCATCGTCAGAGTTAAGAACGCATTTCACCGTGCCACCTATCGCATCGCACCGCGCGAACGTAGTCAAAACGGTCGTAGGTCGGAACAATGAAACGACATCCCCCGGGAATAGGTGCAATGAAACAGGTGAAACACGCGGATCGAACGGGTTATCGCGATATTATCAGCGTCTAAAACTCGGCGCGCACTCTTATTACTCCGCGTTGCTGCAATTTCTCCGAACTTCGTTTTCAACAATCGCGCGTTAGTATAATAACGCACGAGAGAATATATATAACGCACCTACGCGTCGTGATAACGAGTCCGCGCGCGAGCACCGTAAAGTCGGAAACGTTACGCCCGCAGCTGTATCGCCTTTCATTATGCAACTCTACCGCGTTAGAAATTCCCACGATGGTGGATAACCGTTCCCGACAAGAATGAGATCAAAGATTCATGGAAGCCCGCGATTTTTTCCCCCGAGCACATAAAAATGAATCGAGTAAAAAAAAAAGTAAAATTCATCAATGTCTGTACCACACGATTATACCTCAATTCGCGCTAAGTGTGGCGGATTTTTAAACTGAGATAAACAGAATTAATGGATCTTTTAAGTCGGATTATAGCATTCCGCGCTAAATACGGATGCGGGGTTACAAATGTAAATACGGTGGATATGGCAGAATATTTACGAACTAATAGCGTCTCATTTTGAGTAACTAATACAAGCAAATAGGGATAACGCTTCATTCGGGTTTTACCTCGGCTACAGTTTAAATGGAATTTTATGAGCGATTTTAGAATGAACGTTGTATCATAATAGACTGAAGTACTAGTATTAGTATTTACGACGAAACTGCTTTGGGCCTATATCTCGCTACTAATTTAATTTCAGTTATGACCCGATGTTTACGTGAAAATCCATACACAGCTTGTAATTCGTTTGTTGGAATATTATCTCATAAAACAAAAATGCAAAAAAATTATAATTTCTGGTGAATTCATAGGCTAAATCCCGGAGTATATGTAACGAAAAAATTCACGGTGCTTAGAGAGTTCTGATCAAAATTGTCCAATAGAAAGAATTACTATATGTTAATTTATATTAATAAGTACTCAATATTTTGAATACATAATCTTTTGAACAAAATCGCAGTGACGTAAGTTGCTACGCAAAGAAAAATATTGAAAAGCAAGAACTAGTAATTACTAACATTAGTAATTAGTAATTACTAATATTTTTATTACTAATTTTTTATTTGTGTATTAGTTGCAAGAAAAAATATAATTGGACAAGCAATCACTCGAAAAACATAGTATATAACTCTCTTTTAAGAAATAAGTGTCGCGTAACGATGTAAACGATTACTTCTACTTCATCAAAGAAATTTCACAGATAATCCCACACTTTCTAGAACGCGAACAGAAGCGAAATCTTCTCTATTACGTAAATGGAATCCATGAACGGAGGCAGAGTAGTTACGCTCTTAATAGATGCGGCTTTAAAAAGCGAGAGCGAGGCTTAATGAGGCGAGTTACGTGTCTATCTTAGGCCTAATGCCTCGCGATATCTCCGCTCGCTCTATGATGCAAAGAATACGGCGGGAATAATATTCACAGGAGAATAATATTCTCGCTCTTGTACCCTACATTTGCCTATTACGCCACGCATAACGTGCTGCGAAAAATTACAATAGACACGGTATGGCATAATTTAATACGTCATGCCTATAAAATCGCGTGTTCGCGGTAACGTGCATAACGACGAAAGATGTACAAAAATAGTTGTAGAAAGTTATCGGATATGTATAACAGAAAGAATATGTCGAGCATGTGTGTACGAAATGAACCAAAGAACAAATGTAAAGAGATAACAGATAATAGTGAAATTTTATCGCGACAATAACCGATATAGATTTCAATCAACACGCCGCGCGCCGGAACGAAAACGCTTGTTTAATAAGAATAATTGATATGTGCATTGTACTAAAAATAAATTCAAATATCGTTTTGTTCGAAGTTTCCGGCTAGATAATTCGAACTCAAATTCTGATAACGGCATATATTATGTATCAGATATCTCCGTTGCATGTAAAAAAAAAATATATACCGGGCAGTATATACCTCACCATGTTACGCGCATGAGATTAGCTATAAAATAGCTGAACCGTTAATCGATGAAATTGTCAGTACAACATCAGCGTCTGCTAAACTGCTACAGTTTACATAATTCATACCATAATTATATTTCTCCACGCAATACACCAGTATTCTATAGTTAAAACACGATAATTAATTCATAAGTAGGATCTTGATGTAACATTGAGGGATTTAAGAATAAAAAGGTTGCAAAATAACTCCTTCTGTTCAAAGCGTTCACAATCGAAATACATTCAGTCTATGGATTAAAAAAAAAAGTATCGACGAAAAAATCCAGCAATTCATTACAACACACACACACACACACACACATATAATCCGTCGTATAACTAAATTAAATTGGCAAATTCTGTTACATTGCGTTTGTACGCCTCTGACTACGAAGTTTAAACCTTTATGCAGCATATAAAACCGCGAACAAGGGCGCACATCGACAACTACCAATAAAACGGAGAGGGTAGTACGCGTTACATCACGGTTGTATATACAATTGTTTTACAGCTCGGCTTTCCACGGCTCTGCGCGATTTATATATCTCGCCGTTGGCTTTCGCGCGACTGCTATTTTACCGCGGCTATACGTCGCCGAAAGCGGTTCTTTTTACACCGAGAGGCCGGAATAACGTCAGCCCGTTATTCCTGTTGAGAAAAACAGCCGTAAACGCGTTATCTTCGATTGCGCGTGCTCTCTTTGCCAGATGTTACCGGCACTAATCCGATAATTATCCGTGAGTTTTGCCAACACACGTAGACTCGCCGATCTCGGAGAGCATCTCCTCTATTTCCGCGGGGATTTCTTGCGCGCCACTTACAAAATTAGGAATTTGTTATTAGCGTAATAAAATAAATCATTTGCATATGTATTAATAGTGAAACAAGTTTCCAAGCCAGAGGAGGCTTGGAAAATTTATTACCGGCACTAATCCGATATCCATCCGCGACTTTTACCAGTCGGTAGACTTATCGACCTCGAGAAATTCTCCACGGGATTTCTGTACCACTTAGGAAATTAGGCAGAAAAAAAACGCTATTAAGTAATGCAAGATAAATTATTTTAGTATTAAGACGTGAGATTCTTTCGTAGCGGAAAAAATCCGGAAAAAGAAATCCATTCTATCCGCGAGCAATTTCTCGGGATTTCAGAGCTGGCGACGACTCCACGATAATCCGAGACACGTGTAACTCCATTTCCTCAGGGAGACTAAAAACCGACGCGATACGATCGTCGTTCGATCGTTTCAGCCGTCGTCGACGCGAGGATTTTACGGGTGCTTGTACACAAGCCCCAACCATCGCCCATCCCTCGCCATTCTCTCACCATTCATTAAATTCTATTACCTCGTGTCTTTTTCACTCCCGTTCCGGCGCAGCATCGGCGCGGCGCGGGCGCGGGCGCAATTCATCTCCGAATCTTATAGCTTTTAGATGAGGTATTTCATTTTACTACTCGGTGGGAAACGAGCAGAGTTTACGGACCGAACGGGGTAACCCGATGCGAAAGTCGCCGCACGACTGATTGTTGATCTCCTTTCCGTTAACGGTACGCAGATTTTTACGAGGACTCTGCATCGCGACGTGCATCTCGACGTCGTTGGCAGACGATGAGTAATTACGTTATCAGCGCTGAACTTTATTAGCACGATTCTAATTGGGTCGCGATTCTTGACGAGAGAGAGTATACGCGCTATACACAGCGAAAATATTGATTGACACAATATCTCAGCGTTCTCTTTACGAAATCTTTCATTTAGATAAAGTAAAAATGTTGAGTACAAGTTACGTCAATGAAGACGTCCAATATAATCTCTTATTGCTCTTAAAAATATATTATAATTTCGTTCATATTTAATTAACTTCTATATTAAAATTTGTTTTGCGTGATATTTATCCTGAATTTATCTTAAGAATTATCTTTAAAGGTCGACTGCATGCGTGGTAATTAGCGATAACATATATGGTTATTGAGAAATAATTTCACTATATCTGTTATAAACAAACACGTTTTGCGCGAAACGCGGCAAGCTTTCGCCGATACTCTTTTGCACGCACTCTCGTCTCTCATTTATAGTTACATAAAGTACAGTGTCCTTTCGCCTATATTTTCCCATCTAGCTATCCCTCTTCGTTCTTTACCTCTTCGCTGGTAACGCGTTCTTATTCCACATTCAGGTATGAGCACGTCGGCTTGTTTGGGCGGGCAGCATACGGCACGCGTGATCGTCGACACGAAGTGTGCAAGCGAATGCCTACCAGCCTATACCGCGAATGCACGTGCATCTCGCGGAGATACACGCTGGCGTTACGAGCGTATACGTTTGTGCGTATACGGTATATATACGCGTGTGTCTTTTTAAGTGTGTACGTAAGCGCTGATATACGGGAATACGCCGAGCACCGCGTATAAAGACCGTATACACATGACCGGCGTTGGACCGTGCGTATATGTTGTATGTGGTTACGACTGGTGCACGGCGTGTATGACAGGAGACACCTATATACGGTCCGCACATACGTACGGGGTGTACCAAAAATGACGTGTATATATGTGTACGTAACAGCCGCGGGGAAACTACCTGTTTTTTATGTGCGGAAGAATACCTTAGCGTTTCGAGAAAGTTATTAATAATTTTACGTTGGATTACGCGCGCGCGTGTATGTGTGTGTATACATATACATATAATAATTACATACAATATATTTAAAGTCTGTGAGCGATCGTAAAAACAAACTGCGCGGAAAGTATATTATAGACTTCAGAAGCATAAATAACAAAATTGTATTATTCGTTTAGTTCTAAGTAAGTAGATTTTTATACTTGACAACTACGCGGCATAAGAATCAAGTTAAAAAATATTTAAGGCAGATCGCTAGACTGATTATCATATAGTAATCGTATTGGATAATAAACTTGCAGATATATAGCAAATCATGTTTAACGTTTAGCGCTAAGTCTGTCATTCAATCGTGCTGCCCGAAGACATTCACGAACGACGACTTCGGGAGTCTTTCTTTATTCGGTCGCACGCTGCGATCCGTTAGCACATCCTCTGGGTCATCGACCACGCGGCCGCTACGCGTAGGAGATCGCGCACAGGCACAGGTAGCGATGGCCCTCGACCCAATACTCGCTTGCAAATTGTGAAGCACTGCAAGCGATGCTTGTTAGGGTGCCACTGTCTTCAGAAAATTGTATCATTACCGTGCACCTTTGAACGTACAAGCAATGCACTATATATCACGATATATTATTATATGTATTGTTTATTATCAGTTCTCTTTCACTATCTCACTCTTTCTCTTTCTCTCTTTCTTGTAACAAAAAATAAAACAAATATTCAAACACAAAGACAATCGCTTTCAAGTAAAAATGCGAAACAGAAAACATATTTTACATTTTGTATAATTAATCTTGTATCTTTGCTACGAGGTTCCCACTTCGAATGTCATTTCACAGTATTTTCCACGATCTCTTGTAAAAGTCTATATTCTGATTTCAAGTGAATAAGAAAAAGCTGTAATATATACGCTTTCTTCGAACAAATACGCGTACTTGCTTCGACAAGTACGAGGGAAAGCGGCTGCTACATTTTATTTATACGATGCTATTTACGACACGAATGTTTGACACTAGAAAATAAATGACTGTATAAGACTGAGATCATTGACATGTACGGGAACCATTAAAAAAGTTCAATGCACGTTTTTTAAATTATTCGACACAATCCGACGCGCGAGAGCATCGACACCATCACTACCCGGCAGCTCGCGTTCGCGAGTATCCTCTGGCGAATCCTGACCTCGCCTCGAGCTCCCGTGTGGTATTCCAACTTGAGATACCCCCTCGAGGAAAGGAGATACTTCCAGTACGAGTGCGTGGCATACGAATCCCACAGGATTCGGCGCGTTATACGAGGTGCTCCGACAAACACCGCGCGTGCAGAAAAATTATTTTTCCACCTCTGCGTCACGCAAAATTACATAGGATGACACTGAAATACTTGAGCAGACTTTGGGATTGAGTCTTTTGCGTTAAAGCGAAGGAGAACGTTCGTATATAAACGTAATTGTGTTAACTGAACAAAAGTAAAACGATCCACGGAAAAAAAGGAATTTGCTACTATAGCAAACATATTTGTTAATTGTTGCAATATAACAAAAAGTTTTGCTATTATTGCAAAATTAATTAGCTCTCGCAGCAAAAAATGTTGGTTGTCCCTATAATAGCAAATCCTTTTTTTTCCGCGGAGCGATATTTGAGAGTTATAATATATAAAAAACATATTCAACGGTAAACTTTTAATACGTTTTTAATACGTATCATTATAACTGATATAATTCAAGTGCAGTGTACATTCTCACGTAAATGTATAATTTGCCCAAATATTCTAACCACATCCATTAAACGTAAAAACGCTTTTGTACAGAATTCGGATCCTGCATCGAAACGTTAACGACCCAAATTAGAGTTTAACAATAAGTCATGTTCCCGCGACTCGTGTTTCTGTGTCGTTCACAAAATTTTTTCAGTAACCATTCATGAATTATTCGACTGATTTACATAGGTTTTTCGTGGCACCCCGTACATGGCATAATACCGGGAAAAATCCACCGACGTAAAGTTTAGCCGACCGGCCGGCCCCGTACGATAAATCACTTTCCGGACACTCGTACATCTGTTCCAGTAGTCTCGGATCATATCTATCATATCCAGCGCGTTGAAACATCCCCGTGTGCTTCGTTACGAATGCCACGGGCTGCGTTTCACCCGTGCTCTCTTTTCCCTCGCCGCCATTTTCCGCGAGAATGTAATCGTGTGACGTGATTTCGATCGGTCGATTAACCGCTACGGCTTACAATTAGAGTCGGACTTGATGTCGCAAGAAACTTTCGTGGAAGCAAAAAGCGCATTGTTGTCGAGCATATTATTGAATTCGGAGCGCGGACGCGCATTCGGCGCATTTAACACCGCGATTTAACAGAGCGCATTACGTCCGCGATTTGAATATTGACTTTCAACTTTTAATTCGTCGATACTGTTGCAATTCCTATTAGGAGATATCGTCATTTGATAGTCCGAGCACGACGGAATTGCGGAAGAATATGCGCCGAGGTAGTCGGAAGACATGTTACGCACGTACAGAATAAATGCCGCGCGTTTGTATTTCCGTCTACGATAAAGGTGAAGCGACATGCCGGAGTAACGGTTTAAGCTAACGTTGCTCACACAGTATATCGTCGGGGCCCCCAGGATCGTGTCTAGTCCAAAATAGCCACGGCAGTACATTGAACCTCTCTAATCAAACACTAAATTTAGAAACTTCAAGATATTTATTTGGAAACTTAAAGATCAAACATGTTTTCTCTTTTAATCGCAAGTGTAAACTTTTTATTGTTCATTCGTTAATCTTCAACTAAAACCTTACTTGAAAGTTCGATATTTGATATAATGATCGATATTTTATGACAAAAATATTTTACGAAACTTTCGATTAGGAAAAAAAAAACTTCGGCAAATTAATCGAACATATTGTTAAAAGAAAACATCGCGTGGTCTAAGAAATTCTGTACACCCCTGCTAAAATATATAATTCTCAAGTGCATTTATATATATCTCTCTCTCCAAGAAACCCAAACTTATCGATATTTCTTCGAGTAGCTTTCTCTGCGAAAAAACGTAACGCGTGTATACTTTCTATAAATTTATAAAAATATTAGCTAAATGAATTACGAGATATCGCACTCGCATATACTAATTCATGCGTTGTGCATTATTTTCACATTAATTCCATTTCAAGCTCAGGCTAATATCGATAGAACAGACCTGGAACGCGACCGCGCTTAATTTAATAACGACTATATACGGACGTGTGAGATTGAATTTATGAAGTCGCAAACTTCCAGTTTTACGTTCTAACGAGATTACAAGTTCGCAACCTTTTCATTCCGGCAGAGCCGAAATGGCGCGAGGCGCCTCATATATAAAACGCCCAAGCGGAATTCTTTAATTTGATCGTAATAGGAGACGTGATAATCTCTTTTGCGAAATTTCATCAACATTCGTTCTCCATTGTTTTATACCTAACATTTACAAAAAATTAAGGAGTGTTGTTTTTGGAGTTCTGGTAAAACGATAACATTTTTTATAGAATTGACGGAACGTGATATACAGGGAATGGTATCATTTCTTGTGAAATATAGAACTTTTCTTTAACGACACGCTATCGTGGAGATTTATTACTTCAAACTTTGAATTACCATATTATTTTTCAAATTTAAGACGTGAATGTTTCAGTAAGCTTTTAACTAAGCTTGAAATTAAAATTCTATTAACGTAAAGACCACTTCAAATTGCATGATAACTAATTGCATTATTTATGAGCTTCTTTAATTTGAGGGAAGCCCTTCACTTAGCAGTTGCTCGAAACTGTTTAATACTTTAATGTTTCTGCTCGGTGAATTACGGATCAATATGAAATTCCACAAAAAACATTGTACTCATTTGTTAGATGTAATTACGACTAATAATTAAAATTGTTTATAATCAATGTGCATTTATGGTAGATTCAACTAAAGCTGGGATTCAAATTCAAGCAACAGATTTTTTACATTGCAGATTAAAAAAAAGTTTGGTTTCAATTTATAATGTTAATAAGTTCTAAAGCGTTTCTAAAAGCGCAAAAAGGTATCTGTAAGAGAGAGATATATCTATCGCACGCGAGCTCGTTTGTGTGTGTGTAGCCCCCTTCCGTAATCACGACAATCAAGTGCCTATTTCAGCAATACAATCAAAGCGACGTATTGTTTGATTAGTCTGACAAAGATAGGAGATTGATAGACGTCTTAATGGCGCGCAGAATATGGGAGGTCAAATTCATAAGCAGCCCCGAGGCTTGCATTCAAAATAGAACAATCAAAAATTGCAGCAACTCATTTGCATTGACTATAGACGACGGGGTAGATACGTCAATAGAAAATACAAGAAACCTCGTCATAATCGAATCATACAATCTCATTTCTCGCGACAGAATTTTGCAATTTTAATTTGGAAACCGGTCCTACCTGTTTCGAGCAGATATATAATTTTCCGCGAAGTTTATTTCAGAATAACAAAGAGATCTTTCGCATAAATTAAATTCGCATTAAATTGATGTTGAAAAGTTTTTTATCATCCGTCCGTTTTCCGCATAAAATGTTCGACCCACTTCAAAATATTCGGTGATCAGCCGCTGCAAATAGAAAATTAATATTTCGCAATTTCGCAAAGCTTTATCACGAGTGCGCTAATTAGATTTTAATGCTATTTATAATTAACGATCGAGGCCGCATAAAAATTACCAAAATAATGGTGACCGGCAATATGGAGCTTTTTCAATATAGCGAATGTTTACCGGCAGCACACATTCAGACCGATTCAATATCGTTGCACTTTGAGTTTCAACTGTTTTAATCGTACGACCTGTATCCCACCTGTATTTCATTACTTTTTAGTCAGGCTCACAATCAGACCCGGTATTGCCATTGTTACGGCCATATTCGATTTCCAACAGCAATAAGTTAAACATATATTTTACTCGTTTCGAATTCATCTCGAAACATATTAGAAACTGCGTAGGACGGGCAAAAGCTTGAAATCTATTCTAACAACGACATATTCTGAAGACGCATGTTAGCTCTTCTTATGACTTGCATTCGAAAACACGGTGTTTCGAGCATTTGCAACTCTTTCGCGGCCGACCGACGGTCGAAGTTTCCCGTCGACTTGTAGACCCGGGACTTTCGTTCCGAGAACGATTCCGTGTTCGTTCCTGCATGAACACGCGGCCAGGAGGTCCCTTCCACGCGGAATAGAACTTTCACCGCGCGGCGTTCGCCAGCGCCTCGATGACGATCGGCCGACCTTGCGTGCCGCGAGTACTGGTATTCAGATTACGCGGAATATACCAGCTCGCTTCAGTATTACAAGTCGATGAAAGATAGATCGGAGATCGAATCAGAGATCCCTCGGTCGCGAAACGCGAGATTGTTTCGACTCGAATGACTCACGTAATGACCGATGCGACGAAGCAAATTCGAAATCGTACAAATATAACGAATATGAAAAAAATACGACGGAAAAATTTAATTTTTCGATTCTTATTTACTGATAATTATCCATATAGTAATAAATTGCACGATTGTAAATAGATGTGACTTTTACATAAATTTCGAGGATTGACATTGAAACATTTATTTGAAATGCCTGCACTTATAATATAATAGATAAAGCCATCTTATACTTATACTTATACCAATAAGAATTTTCATGTATTACATTGTCTTTAAATCATTTAAATATCGTCATTGTCTGCTTATTAAAAAAAAAACTATATTATACATTCAAATTAAGCGGCAGTTCGTGTATTTGCGAGATTCCTTGAATATATTTATTCGACCAAAACTTGCGTCGTTGCAAGGGAAAAGAGGGAACAGAAAGAGGCAGAGGCAACGCGAAAAGGACGAAATTTCAAGCTCCGTCGTGATATTCGGTTTCAATTAAATCCGAGGATTCGCGCGCTTAATGAAAAATGTGCCGGGAACTTTCCGCTTGAAGCACTCTTCTCCTTCTCAGAGAACGATTATTGCCTCGCGGATGCACCGCGCCGCGCCGGTGCATCTCTCTCGGAAAGCCGTCGTTTTCTAAGGCTTTATAAAACGATATGCTCACGTTCCCTCAGAACTCAATGGCGACGGATGAATATCGAAAGCAAATCCGCTCGCTCGCTCGCTCGCCCGCACGTTTTCTATAACGCGCGATCCCGCATCTGACTTTGTTTCGTTTTTAATTCGCGGGTAACTTTCACACGTTCGCAGAGGACGCAACTGTTATGCCAGACACGCTCGCGTGAAAAAGGAATACCCAGCAACAACGTTCGCAGGCCTATGGTGTAATTTCTTAACCCGTCCCGCATCCTGGTAATTTTACGCGACGCGGAGTTCCGTATGCCATTCTCTTCCGTATGAAAGAAAGATGGCAGGAAACAAAGTGTAGCAAGAAATATCGTGTCCGTTTAAATTGATAGAGATTGCTGCACTTAATAGAAATTATTAAAAACCTATACAAGCATCACGTAATTTTGGTATTTAGTACATTTAGAACTACTTCCTTGGAATTATTCGCGAAAGAATAGAGAAAATCAATCTCCCGGATACACAGGAATAATCGATGAAGGATTGCTTCGCAAAGTTGTTTAAAAGCCGTTTTCGTCGAAACGACTAAAATCACACGGCAAGATCGATTTTTCAAGTACGAAGTTTTTGTAGGACGCTCAAGGAGTATTCACAAAACACCGCGAAGCACCAAGAGTTAAAAAAAAAACACACAGCGATATATCGTCGATTTAGCGTGTTTGTCTCGCGGAGCCGAGTGGTCGAGGGTCGCGCTTGCTCAAGGGTCGAAAAATCGGTCCGGCACCGGCGACGGGGCGCCGTTTACGCGTGTTTTAAAATCAATGGGTGGTAAACGAGGACGCGATCGGCAAACAATATTGCGCCGGGCCGCGCCGCGCCGCTGCAATAACTCTGTATAACTTTGCTTTTACCTCGGCGAGAGCATACCGCCGAAATACGGCCGGGTAAATATTTGAATGCTTCTCCTTCGTATATAAAATATAAAATCCGCGAATGTGTGTGTGTGCGCAAAAAAACAACCGAGCGATATACGCATTCTCGTGATGTTATTATATTTTATCTAATTATTGCGCGCGCGCGACGAGGTAATCGCTCATGATTGTTTATTTCCGTTAAAATGCGACGGTAACTTTTAAAGCGCTAAACGAGTTTACATCGCGAGGAATATTTCGTTTTTCATCGTGTACACGCGCCCTCGAATAAAGTAGAAAAAAACCTCTCTGAAATTTACTTTAATAACGCTCGTCTTGTACCTGATGTATAAGCACCGTGAAAAATCTTGCTGCTTTTTTTAGCGATATATCGTGGAAACTTTTACAAAACCGACGTAAATTGGAACAATTATGCAAATCATTAGACACGGCGAAGAACGAAACAGTAATTATGAGAACGAGGATACCTCTTATACCGCTTCTCGTTATATTATTTCAAGGGTTAACGCGCACGATGCTCTCCAAACGGCAGCCGGCAGCATATATACACGGTGTTGCACCGAGAGACCGCACGGCGATCTCGGTTCATTATCGCGACTGCGCTCGCGAGGCGAACTTAGACCGCGAGTTCCATAATTGCTCCCATCATCAGCGAAGTGTTACATCCGCGTGCGCGCGAAAACAAGCCCGAATTGAGTAAGGCGTTCGTGACCGGTGAAAGTTTGCATTAACGATATTACAGCGCCCCGTGGTGTGCCTGTGTAAATAGGATTCTGTCGAGTGGTGCGCATTTTCAAAAGATGGTCTTTCACAAGATTAGTTTGAATAAGACTCGGCGCCGCAAAAAGGAAAATTGCACGCGTAATATCACAGCAGCGAGATCTTTTGAATTTGCCAGTGATAAAACTGGCGATGGGAAAAAAATTCCGATAAAACGGGCCATTACGGATAAAAATAATTATAAAATGTACGGCGTTACGCTATAATTATATTATGCTGCTCGTAAAACAATTTATATCGTTAAAACTAAAATAGGATATCGGATTTATGATATTCGCGCTAGTAACATTCCAGATATTATTTAACAATCATTATTGTTAACGCTTAAAAGTTATTCGAATGTGTATATCAATTATTTATTATTTTACGTATGGGAACACTCGAATGGGGAAATTGTTTTTTTTTTTTTTTTTCATGTAGCTCAGCTTTGTGTCGGTGCAGAAATTCATTTATACATACATATATGCAATATTTTACAGTTGGATGTTTCCTCTTTTTTCAGTTCACAAAATTAAATGGTATATAAATATTAATATGTAGGTTATACGAATCGGAAACCGGTGGCACACAATGAGGAAGATTAATTAACATGGATGTAAAGCACAGTTCAATGCAAAACCCACTGCATTTGAGAGACTAGAAATATATCTAAAAATTTTAATATGTAGCCGCTTCTTTATTTAATAAAGCAAAATCCATTTGATGAAACTAAATAAAGGAAAAATCTTTATCTATTTAAATCTGTAAAATATAGCTCACTGAGAGAAAAACCCCATTTTCAACGGTTAATAATTCGCAAGCTATTAATTTTAATACTTTAATCTTTGATACTATAGAAGCTTTCGATACTATGATTTATAACTTAAAATTCAATACTACATTTAACGACTTAAAATAAATCTGTAATTTAGATCCGCCAAAAATATCCGCCTTGGGTCATTCTAGCTCCAGTTTTGTACGCAAACACACGGAAAAGATATATTCTCAAAATAATATTTGAATCTATAAAAAAGTATATAATTTTGAGATATTTTAAGCAAAATGCTAATTCAGACACTTTTTCGAGAAAGAAGAAGGAACGATTTCTCACGCCAATTATCATTAGAGTGCAATTGCATTGATCGAGCATGCCAACGTATTTTCTTTCATATCAAGGTAATCACAAAAGTGAAAGAGGAAGCAAATTTGAAATTAATAGTTCAGCTACCCCGCCCCCTTTTTTTCTTTCGCGTTCCCTTCGTATCCTCTATCTAACATCTCTCTGTAGATCCGTTTGGGTTGCTTTTTCCACCATTCTCTTTCACTCTCAAGAACCAAACCCGGCTTTTCTAATTCCAATGCAAAAAATGTAAGAGCGCGCGGCTAAAACGGATAGACCACACGTTCGGATCACGTTCAGCGTGCATCGCATGTAAAACGCGGCCGCTATAAGATACGCGAAAGGGCGAATAAGGGACTCACCGAGCGGCGACGGCTCGTTCCGCGTGTCTGCCCGTCATCCTCGAAGAATCCTAGGCCGGTCGTGCTGCGTGGGAAGACTCACGGCGGCGAGCAGATTACTCCATGCCAGGCGACGGCGACGGCGACGCGCACACCAGCCTTCGAAGAAGCAGAAGAGGTGACGTTTCTCTCTCGAGCGGGCTCCGTTTTCGAGCAATTTTATTCCGAGCGTCACGTCGCGACTCCGCGACGTCCGAGCGCGACGAATCTCGTTCGAGCGATCGGAAGTTAGCCGCGGCGGCGCGCGCGAAGAGTTCACGGAATTCAAACCCAAACTCGCGCTCGCCTCGCAAACGCGACGTCGCGTCTCGCGTCTTTCTCCTTCTTTCGCCTTCTCTCTTTCCTCCTTTCTCCGCGTAAAATATATCTATATCAATTCGTTTGTCTGTTTCTCCAACCGTGTCTCTAATCTAGATGAAAAAAGCGCAATTTGTATGATACGTTAGACACGCGCCCGAAGGTGATGCGGCGCTCGACTAAGGAACCGAAGAAATTACGCTTTGATCGAGTTCCTCGCTTTCGATTACATTCGTAAAAGATCGAGTCAATTAAGCGAAGACTCGGTATCTTTGATTTACTCAACTTCGTTACTTGCGAAGGTATTTAGGCGTTTGCAATTACCTACCCTCCATTTGCCCGGACGCGACCATAATTGCACGCATACGCGTTCGTTAATCTTTACCGGCTCGGAGTAATTAATGATTAATCGTTCGAGTATGTAGGCGTAATTGGCTGGAATTTACTCGACTACACGGATAAACTGATTCGTTATATAGACATCAAAATCACTTTATAGTAACTAAAATAACGAATATCAAATATTACCCCCAAGTTACTTTCGGAAAAATATGAAAATGAATATCGTTCGATACGACGAAAAGCAGATTTCGCCACGACGTAGCGTAAAATATTTATCGATCGAATCCGATATAAAGAGAAAGAGCTTCATCGACATTCTGTAACATTTCGCGTTCGCTAAATTCAATAAATGTTGTTTAATATCCTTTCCAATTGTTATAATAAATGATCACGTCGTCAACGTGCAGTCAACGAAAGAATTCTTTTAACATTTACACTGTTAGATTTAAAAAATTAAGTTGAAAACGACAATCAGAGAAATAGCTGCCCTTTCTGTCAAATAATACCCTAAATATTTCTCTATTTTCCGACGAATGTCCTCGTCGCAGATTAAAAAATAATTCACGATGTGTTGGAGAGATATTGAACAATTGTATATATATAAAATCAATTAGATATTAATTATATAATATAAAAAATATGTAATAGATACAATTTGAATCATATTTTTCAGCTTTTCACGTTCATCAATCTCAAGCATCAAGCGTCAACATCGACATACGTGCATCCTCAATGTATAAGCATGGAGGAAATGAAGAGAATTACCTGATATGAGGACTATTCAAAAATTGTTACAACGCGCCTTCAAAATAGCGAGCGAATCACCCGAACAACGTCACGCAAACGAAGACCGGCTCGAGCGGATGATTTTGTTCGCCCTGTCCGAAACAACACGGAACGACGCGACGTCGAGCGAAGCGAGCGGGAAAGGAAAGGAGAGGAGAGACGGCTCCGCGGACCGCGCTCTTTCCTTGAACTCTCGGATGCGAATTCCGCACGCGGCTGGCAGGCTGGCACTGATCGCGAGCAGGAGAGGATCGTCAGCAGGGGGGAAAACCGATCACGAACTCGCGCGCGCATTCAATTCAGATGCAGATGACGACGTGCATACCGGCGTCAACTTCACGCGACAGCGAGGTAGATCGGATGGACGCGGCAACCTTCAGGGCGGTGCGCGTTTTTAAAACAAGTAGCAACGAGAGACGCACGCGCGCGCGCGCACGCACGCACGCACCTTTCTCGATGGGATCTCTCTCTCTCTCTCTCTCTCTATAAAATATGGAAGGACACGCGTCCTGCCGGGAGATACACACTCGCTCCTGTCCCACGCGACCTGTCACCGCGAGCCGAGAGCCGAGTGCGCGCCCGGATCGCGGGGGCAGCGAAGGTACGCGTCTGCCTGCGCGCGTGTCGCAGCCGGCCCTTACCGAAGGACTTGCTGTTCCCCGGTGCGACGACGGCGTAATTCCCGGAACGACCCCGACGACAAGCACGATCGCGAGCGTGTGTATACGCTGCTCCAAGCCCCGCTCGGGCGACCGACCGACCGAACGAACGACCGACCGACCAACCCGACCGTACCCGTGAAAGGCGACTGCGACTTCACTACACCAAGCGCCGCACCGTCGCGGGAGTGGGGGGCAGCTCCGAAAACCCTCGCTCCGTTTCGCTCGCGCTCGCCAATGGCGCGGGCACTCCTTCCCCTCTGGCCTCCCGCGCAGCTATATCGCGCCCGGCGCGACCAGCTCGACGACGGTCGCCGGGGGAGGGGAGGGGGAGAGCGTGTTAGCTTCACGCGTCGCTCGCCAAACGGCGCCACCGCACGGGCGCGCCGCGCGCCAGCTTGCACAGGATTCAGGGCCGTCGTTGTTACTCCGCAACGCAGGCATCTAAGTATGCATTATGCATCTACATAATTTCGATATCCGGACGATACCTGATGCCATCATGACGGAGTGAAATCGAAGCTTATTTATAGAGTCGATGTACATATCCCACACAAAAGAATCACCTACTTTATCTCTCTCCATTATTTTTTATTTTGAGATAGGTGTATAAATACTCGCGATAAAAAAGACGAGTTCAGTCTTTCAACGATATAATATTGCTTGTGAAAATATAAGTATAGCTTCCTTTCCTAAAGAATAGAATACAAAATTTTTTCTAAATTAAAGAGCTTGTATAAAGTATCATAGTAATTTATGATTTGTGTGCAAAGTTTAATAAAATTTATCTTTTATTATGAAAATGAACGTTTTACATATGGTGCGAAACCGTGTAGGTACAATAAAAATTATGCTAAATCGTAGGATTAACTGACAAATATTATTAAAATAAGAAAGAAAAATGTTTGGAGCGGAAATAAAAATCGGCACGTTCTTACATGTGCAAATAAATCTTCGGATTATTCGGTCGAATCGTTACTACATCTATTTCAGATTATTTTACAAGAAACGAATTCAGCCTTCGTTATTCCAGAATAGCAATATCTATCGCGATATCTAGAAAATTTTGTTAATAAAACTGAACATTCCACAATCTGGTTCTTGAGATAAAAGGCTCATTTAATTTCGGAAGCTCACAAAACTCAATATTCACGTATATGTTACACGAGTTTTATGTATGCAATTAAAAAACACTATGTACAATCGAGTCACAAAGTTAAACTTTCAAACTTTGAAATCGTTGCTATTTATTATCGGGACCCTATGTAATAAATCATCGTGATTCTAACAGGAGGAAAGCGCAAGAAACTTGTAAACTGGCGAACGTGCAACGAGAGACGATTTAATATCTAAGTAGCAGATCAAAACTTTAGTATGTACTTTTATACGAATTTGGCCAAGTGGAGTTATTGGATTCCAAAATTATATTGGAAGTTATGCGTATAAATGTCCGCTGTTTCTTCTCCTTCTCTTTTGTCGTGATGAATTCGACGAAAAAAAATCTTTACCGTTTATAATCCATGTATTATAATTCCACTGACATAAATGTATATATGTAATAAATCTAAACACACTAAAATTCATCTGAAATAATTAACTGAACTGCACAATTAATGTGTACGAGATTGTGAAATGAGAGCGTTACTACTTGGGAGCAAAAAACTTCCTTCACTGGCACATGACGCGAGTCAAAGGCGAAAATGAGATAAAATTAACGATGGCGGTTTGATAAAGTAATCGAGTTTCGTTCATAATGGTAAATAATTAAACGTGGTAATTAAACAGACTTTCTCACACGTCCTCTGATGTTACCGCAATGTTCAAAAATTGCAAACTGTACCAAAGACTGCCATCATCTCGAGCCATGCTACAACGCATCGCTCGCAACACACAAAAAAAATTTCCTACACTCGGCCTAGAATCCTCTCTCTTTCTCTCTCCCTGTCTTGTCCGTTTGTCAATTGTCAATGAACATTTGTCTTTTCTTTAACTCTCATTTTCTTTATCTATATTAAATTATATCTCAATATATACTGTTTTATTATCTATATATATATATATATATATCTATGTATATATCACGCCAGTTTCGCCATCGATTTAGTAACCTAGGTACACTTTGTTGCAACAAGCACTGAACCAACTCCTCCTCCCGTTTGCCCACGAATCTTGAAATGTTCAATGTCAATTATCGCTAAATTATGCTGGCTTCTGCGAACCCTTCTTGCCAATAAGTGATTTGTGGATATGTGGAATAACACCTGCAATCAAACAATGACATATATGTATAATTTCTTTCTCGTATTCTCATTCGTAATAAGTTGTACAAAAAGAAAATATCATTAGCGATAAACTCTATGTACAGAAACTCTGAATATACTGCTACGTACAAAATTCATTCCAAAAAAAAATAATAATTTTCAAAATTATAAATTGTTTAGAACGATTAAATTATACTAATGATGTATAATTGTATTAATTGCATTTATTGATGTATAATTATATTAATTATAAATTGTATTAACGATGTATAATTATACAAGTTATAAAAAATTTATGAGAAGAAACGTACCTCCTCCTGCAATTGTTGCCTTAATGAGACTATCTAATTCTTCGTCACCACGTATAGCGAGTTGCAAATGTCTAGGTGTAATACGTTTGACTTTCAGATCCTTCGATGCATTTCCCGCCAACTCCAATACCTGAGCAAAAAGAGAGCACAATCGTTTAATGAACCATTTGAAACAAAATAAAGTACATCGGTAATAATTTAATTACACAAATAACGGAAGTAATAAGCTACATAAAAGTGATTATTCGTCAATTGAGGAATTTCTTGCAATTTTAATTTCAATAAATATACAGGGTGACCCATTTTTTATTTTTCTTTAAAATGTATAGTTCAAGAAATATTTGAGATGGGCACTTAAAATGGATCACCCTGTATATCTTCTTTAATATTTAATCAATTTAAAACGCATTTAAAACTCAAAAATAAAAGCGGGAAAGACAACCATGTTTTTTTAGAAACTGAGACGCTATCGTATTCGCCGGGATTATAATGACTGTTCTCTGCCTGTAATTTAATTCTTTCTCCCCCTCTCCACCTCTATTCGATGTCCGCTCTTTCTTCGTGTTCCTCTTCCTGAGTTTGCATCGACGAGAACATTATTTGATATCAATATTTAATTATTTAATTGTGTATTTACATTATAAGCAATGTACACTGGCGCCGTTAGCTATAAACTTGAGGGAAAGCTTTAGAAACTAAAACAAAAAAACAAAAAAAAAACAAGAAACAACATAAATAAGAAATAAAAAGAGTGCAGTTTAAAGTTCAACTTATTAGGGTTTTCAGGTTACGCGAGTAAACATTATTTTAATTTATTCGAAATTATCATATAGGTATTTGCATCTATTGGGGGGGGGGGACTCGTCCCCCTTGTCCACCTAACGGCGCTCGTGCAATGTAATTGTGCTGTTAGTCTAAATTTATGTCAAATTGTATCGTTTTTAATTGTAAGTATAATAATAGTTAAATTATAGTTAAATTATAATTGAACGATTTTGAAGATTAATTCAAAGATTAACTACATTTCCTGATGATTCTTTACAAACGCACTAAGTATTAACAATGAGAAAAGCATTGCGATACATTAATGTTTCCCTCAATTTTAACTTCGATCCTATCCTCACAAATAAGTAATCTCGTCTATTTCGTCGGTATCATTTGTAATATTTACTATTCTTTCTACGTATTTTTAGCTCGAATCATTCTTATCTATCTACAGATAATTATAGATAATTATAGATATTTATAGATCTCCTTTCGTCTTAAATATTCTGATAACATTCGACAATTGTCGAATTATTGTTCGTAAACGAAATTCTCGATCTTGCGAGGTATTTACTCCGAACTTAGCGGAGTCTCGATTTCGGTCTCGGTTACAATATCAGTTGCAATATCTCTCGTATTCTCTCTTTCGCTCGCGCTTGCTCTCTCTCTCTCTCTCCCTCTCACGCATACACATATATGCTCACTTACCTCGGCCGTAAGGTATTCCAAAATGGCCGCGCTGTACACCGCCGCAGTAGCGCCTACCCGACCATGACTCGTGGTTCTATTTTTCAAATGCCTGTGAATTCTGCCTACGGGGAACTGCAATGAATCGGTCGCATTAGCCCGCGTTTTCTTTGACCCCGGAACGCGAATTTCGACGAGGTTGACGAGAGTGCTGCGAGCCTCGTGGCCCAACACCCGGTATATGTTCCTTACGCGTTGAAAGACACCGACGTCACTGTTACGCAGAAATGTATGTAATACGTGTGTAGTGATATAAACAGCTCTCTCTGTCTCTCTCTCTTTCTCTCTCTCTCGGTCCCGCACTTGGACTTTAGGTTTCAGAGCGAAAAAGGAAACGACCGTTCGACCACCACGTATAATTATGGTAAAACTTAATAAACGTCATTACCGACATCTCTCCCCTCTCCACTTCTCGCGTACGTTGTCAAAAATATATACACGAGGTACACTCGACTTTTGAAACGAGACCGAATATTGTGTCTAATTCGGACGCCCTAAGTTGCGCCGCAAAATTTTATTTTGCTACTTATTACATTATTATATCAAAGATGATATCCCCGGTGTGAAGATATAAGAGGGAATATTTAAAAAAATTAATACTAAGTTTATACCTTCACAAATTTATACTTTTTTTGCGCCTAGATTTATTTATGCTGAAATATTGTTGAACAATATTGCTCAAAGCTTGCAGGGATCTCCGAAAGAGAATATAACTTTACTAGGCAAGACGCGAGAGAGAAACATGTAAGAATGCACGAAGAATGTTTTCTCCCCCCCCCCCCAAAAAAAATAACAAGTGAAATAAGTAAAGCGTTATAAGCAAAGAATAACGTTATAAATATATCGTTTATCACACCGAACGATAAATCTGATAAAAATAATCAGTGAGAAAACTAAACGTCGTTATTAAGCAAAACATATATTGGACGAAAAAAATATTTAAAATATATTAATTAGATAGAAACGATAGAAAAATTTACGTAAAGCTCATTAATTTGTAAGCTCCGAACTTTCAAAATTTTCTGTTTTTGTTCGGAAGATTTCGAGTCAAGACACGAAGCACGAGCAACTTGCGACGTGTGAGCTACATTTGGAAATGCGTTCAAGAGTTAATAATTATTTTAAACAGTTCCTGGTAAAGCCAGATAATCGACTCGTCACGTGTTAAGAAACACCCTGTATATACCTAGCGAACGAAGACGGATAAAACTACGTAAAATGACGTTTGATCTGAACGTAGCCGCTCATAGCGCCAATAATGTTCTCGGCGGATTCAATGCGTTTCAGGGGCGATTTCTCCACGGGCGCGTGAGGCTCCACAAACAAAATTTACTCCAAAAGTTATACTAATAAAAAAAAATAATAATAATTGAAAATACTAAACAAAGTGTCAAAATTAAAAATCAATGTATTAAATCCTCACAAAATACGGCAGTCTTAAATCTATAGTTTATTTCTCGCTGAAAATTCATATCACTTGAAGATCGTGTATCTTATACAATCTTTGACACAAGCGGAATCGATATCAGTGATCATGACAATAAGCAGTAACTGACCGGCGATGAAACTAACGCGATATTAGTCGGCAAGGTATACATTAGTTAATAATTTATACGCTATTTTGCGAGGTGCGTTGCATTTGCGTTATAATTAGTATAACGGAATGACACGAACAAAAATTTAATTTATCAATAACGATATCGATTCCGAAATTTTTCTTCGCGCCTGGGGGGTCTTAATCCGCCACTGAGGACACGTCTAGTGACTTCTGCCGGAACCTCTGCGCCAGTAACGGCCGAACGTTTTCCGGACGGGGTCGGCTCGCGTCTACTATCCGTCCGCGCGACATCCGGCCGCCGCCGTCGGTAGCTTCTCTCTCTCTCTCTCTCTCTCTCAGCCGAGGCTGAATATCGAGCGATAAGGCGACGGCACGGATTTCCGCGACGCGTTCCGCAACGCGGACGGGACGAGCCCCGGGTTTCCTCCTCCGCGGCCGTCTCGTCGCCGGGAAGTCAACGTTTGTTCGTTCGTTCGTTCTCGCCCGGAACGTCCCGGGCACATTCCGCCTCGTCATTTCGGCATTCCGCGTCGTTCCGCTGCAGGGAACGCTATTTCTTTCTCTCTTTCTCTCCCCTCCTTCACGAGAGCGAGAGAAAGAGAGAGGAAAATTCCCGCTCTTCTCTCGGCTCTGTTCGCGGAACCCGCGCGAATATCAGGCCTCGTCCCGTTCTCGTGCTATACGAATATCGAGCGGGACGATTTGGCTCGCTCTTTCTCTCCGTCTCTCTCTCTCTCTCTCGCTCTCTCCTTCTCCCCGCCGCTCCTCTATCTATCTATCTCTCTCTCTCTTTCTCTCGCACTCCCGTCGCCTCTCCAGCTTTTGGCACGAAGTTTCGTCATCCGACGCACGCCCCGAGACGCGTTTGAGAACCTCGCTCTAAAGCGTATCCCGTCCGCTGCTCTAAAATTCTCGCTCGAAGATTCTCCCATGCCGATCGCGTAAGTGGCTGGTCCCCCTCTCCCCCTTCCCCGCCTCTCTCTCTCTCTCTCTCTCTCTCTCTCTCTCTCTCTCTCTCTCTCTCTCTCTCTCTCTCTCTCTCTCTCTCTGAAGCGCGGTCGATATTGTTGCACAATAATTTTGTCACCGCTGATACCGGGCTCGCGATCGACACGTCGAAACGTCGCGTTTCCAGAGGGAGACTGGGGCTGCCGTAACAACGAGAATTTTGTGTACCGTCGGGTTGTCGGGAAAATTTTAAACCGCACCTGACTCGAGAAACCTCGCGAATCTCGCGCACATTTATCACAGAACGCAGCTTCGGCGTTTATCGGGGACACCCGCGTTTTTTTTTTTCTTCAAACGTTTATTTAACTCAAAGATAAGATTAACGATTTAACGAACAATTCGTCCACCAATTTGCTGGAACTTTAATTTTCACAAGAAGCACCATTCGACGAGTCGTAAGCAGCCGGGTAATATCCGGCTATCGATCGAGACTTGTTGAATACTTGTTTAATTTTTGCGCGATCTGCACGCAATCCAAAGTACGACAAAAGTATAATTCGCCTCGCGAGTTCCCGCCCGCGAAGCGTCGTCGTCGTCGTCGTCTCGCGGAGCGAGGCACGGCTGTAATAATCTCTATCCGAAAAACGCGCGACATATCGGAAGCAATATTCGCCAAATGTTACTGGGCGACGAAATTATCGCGCCGGAACATCGACTCGAGCGGTGGCGTATTCTGCCCACCGCGTCCGCGTCCGTCGTCGTTCGCGTTTCCGCTAAATCGGCTTGTAGCCCACGTATATACGTCGCGTCGCGTCGCGTCGGTCTCCTTGTAAACAAAGGAGACCCCGATCTCGCATTCAACGTTATACACGGATACACGCGGCTTCTGCTCATCGGCGTGACACCCGCCCAGGTAGCAATTAATGTCTAAAAGACATCGTAAAGACATCTTTAAGATTTCTTGGCATCTTAAAGACACGTTTATGATGTCTTTTAGACATTAATGCTACCTGGACGGGACGGTTCGGTTAAACATTTAAACAAGAGGCCGCGCGTGATCTCCGGTGATCTCACAATTGAGAATTCTAATCGCGATCGTGGAAACACGCGACACCGCCGTCGATAACGTATCGAATACACACACACACACACACACACACACACACACACACACACACACACACACACACACACACACACACACACACACACACGGGCTAGGAACTTTTTAAATAAATAACGGACAACCGGCACTGGCTTGATCTCGCGGACACGTTATTTTTATTCACTTCTCTCTTTTTTTTTCGTCGATACTCGAAACGTTTAAACAGAATGTTTAATTTAAAAAGCACCGCCGCGGTGCTTCCATTTTAATCCACTTGAACGGTAATAAGACACTGTTTAATTATCGACTTATTTAATAGTTTACAGTCGTAACAAATCGAAGCATATATTTGGACCTGTAGAGATAAGTTTCAAAAAAAAAAAAAAAAAATTCTCGCTGGACATCCTGTTTATTTCCGTCGCGCATTACGCAACATCGGTTTTGTTGGACGGAATTTTGTTACACGGATCGTCAAATTGCGTTAGCGAAAATTGCACACAGCGTCGAGTGGGATGTATTCCACGCGCGCTGTCACAGGCAGATAAAATTTACTCCGAGCGATGGTCTCTCTGGAAAACGACGCCTTTTGCGTTAATTAGTTATCCGATACGGACTATTGTAAAACGAACGACGCGCCGCGATCGAGGAAAACGTGTCCGCGTTTCGAATTTGCGATTCTCGCGCCCCGTCGTCGGTTCGATCGGCCGTTCCGATGCGGAATCACCCCGTGTCCTTAGGGGCACGACAAGGAGATAGAGAGAGAGAGGGGGAGGGGCTAAGTCGACGGATAAAGCGCGATTACACGTGCGCGATCGATAAATATTCGCTGTCGCGACGAACGTAAATACGATAAAAAAAAAGAAAAAAAACAACAACAAGCCGGCCGCCGCTCGGGCCTCGGCGTCGGTCGCGGCGATCGCCCGGGGAGAACGGAAAACAACAAACGGCGAGAGCCGCGGGCGCGGGCCGCGAACAGAAACGACGCGTCGACGCCTTCGACCGGCGTTGGCCAGTTGCGACGCTCGTCCGCGCTGAAGTTCCCCGAGTTCCGCAGCGAAAGCCGATCGGAAGATTTACGGGCGGATCGCCGAGGTCGCCGCGCGGGGTCGAATAATCGCGCCGAAACGATCTATTCCCGGGCGGCGGAGGGAAAAGGGCGAGAGAGAGAGAGAGAGAGAGCCGGTCGGTCGGCCGCGTTTGAAAACGGTCCGCGGACCGCACGCGAGCAATTCGAAAAGTAAATCGTTCCGCACGGCCGTTTCTCGAAGGTTCGGCGCGGCGCGGGTAGAGCGAGAAACGGGGCACCGCGTCGCGTCCGCGCGGCGCGTCCGGGCGGCCGGGGAGCCGCCGAGAGTCGGCCGGGGTTTTCGCGCCAACCATGATGATTTAACCTGCAAAGCCGCCGCGGCGACGAAGCGCACGGGGAGGAAGAAACGCGGACGCGGTGCCGCGGCCGGGACGTGTCGCGCGTATGCCGTGCCGCACCGGGGGAAATCCGCGTGCCTCCGTTCGCCAATCGATCCCCCGCGCCGCGACGGGTCGTTACGTTAGCCGTCGTTGGACGTCGGCTCGACTCACCTGCAGGCCGGCCCTAGCCGAACGCGAGACCGCCTTCGCCTTCGCCTTGCCGGAGTCCTTGCCCGCCTTACCGCCAGCCTGTTTCGGACACGAAAATCACGGTTAATTCGCGAGATCCAGCCGCGAAACTCCGCCAGGGGACGGAGGAGGGTCCGCGGCGCGCGGGGGCGCCGCGGGCCGCCGCGGATGGCCGTCGTGCGCGTCAAAAACTCGCGGATACTCACCATTGCGCGACGTGGATATTCGGCACTTCGCACAGCACGAAAGACTTACGAGCAGCCACGAACGACGCCGTCTAAACGCGACGAGCCCGCCAAATGCGCTTGGCGCTGTGAGCGCCTCCCGCGGTCGTGCCACGTGACCGCGCGTCAGCTAATGGGAGCGTCGAGCGAGGCGCTGCGGCCGAGCGGAGCGCCGCCTGGCGGCGAACTCGCCGAGTTATCGCTCGAGCGATAAACGGCTCTCTCGCACAGGCTGTCTCTCGCTGGCTCTCGGCTCTCGGCTCTCGGGGCTCTCGTCTCGAGTGACCCGTGCGCACCATGCGTATGCGCCAACGATTCTCGCTCGCCTCGGCCTGCCTAGTGCCTGGTCGTACGTCCGTCGTTCCCTCGACGGACCACGCTCGGGTCGTATGAATAAAAATGAAGTAAACATCAGAGGCGAAAGAACGCGCGGCGCGTTCGCTATAACTCGCTCGCGCGGGTATCTCGCTGTGAAAAAAACCGAGAAAATACCTTAATCGTATTTAACCGACGATCTATTATCTTAACTTAAATATTACGATGATGAGTTATTGTAGCTATAAATATCGCCGGGTGTTGCCAAGCATATGGTATATACGTCGCGCGAAATACATTAAAATTTAGTTATCGATTTTATTTTCCTTGCGTATGTCCAGTTATGTTTTTCTCTCGCGATGTATAAAACTCGTTTCTGATTTGAAAGAATTAAATGAGCAGAGTAAATGTTTATGTAATGATTATGAAGAAATGTTTTATACATTCATGTTTGAATTATCGATTATAAACACAGATGTGTATATCAGATAGGATATTACATCATAAACAATCTGTTCTTCACATCAATAGTATCGCGTAACGATTGTGTTATCAACGACGCGATAGTTCGATTATTCTCATGGTACACGATATATGTTTGTGAAACGGTATCGGTGAAATATGTTATCGATAATAATTAATAAGAGAGTGTCGTGCAATAGCATACATTAATTTAAAATCGATCATTTTCGTTAATTGAAGGCACATTTTTACATTTCGGGGATATGAATGGACTCGTGAATGTGTAAAATAATAAACGACTGTTGTGAAACACACATTCCGTAATACATTTAATTAAATTGAAACAGATGTGTCTCTCTGGCGACAAAAAGAGAATAATAAAAGAGAATATGAATTTGAGGTAATGTCAAAGAAATGTGATATCACGCGAGAAAAGCTTGACGAAACAGTATTACATCTCTTTATTATTGACGAAAAAAGGCAGTGATTTCATACAAAAAGTATCGCATATAGAAAATCGTGTTCTACGAGGCTTCGAAATTATGCTATAAAGGAGCGCGAGCGAATCGGCCATTTTATCTTGAACCCTTTATGATAATACGGCAATATCCTTTCTCGAAAGAAGAATTTCCATATAATAGTGATGAGCTGTATATATATGAACCATAGGACGACGAGGCGAGCAATTTGCGGGCTTGCAGCGGAGTGATCACAAAATGGCGAACAAGTATGTAAACATCTACCCCCATGACGCAATTCAAACAATTCGAATCTGCGCGTTCGTCGATAGAGCACCCTGTGTTTATTTTTAGTCTCCCGATGTGTATACGGGCGTATTCCCAGCCGAATCTGCCTTCTTTCAAGCGACGGATGACAACTTTCTATCCGTAGTTCGACCAAGTTCTCATTCATCTATTTATAATTAATGAGGAATTTCGTTTCGTTCGAATTCAAATCATCCGAATGGTGCGCTCGAGAAACGGAGATTTTTTTCTATATTTCCGTAAGATCTCCCGCTTGCCTCCGAAGGGGCGAATTTTCTGCGTTTGCACGCGAATCACGTGTCGCATTCGATCTGATGCTCGAATTCGAATTAATTGCATCGTGCGATTTCATAAGCATCAAGGCGCATCGACGAGCGAGGGCGTCCGATTACGCGGAAATTCGAATTCTCCCTGCCGGGTCGCGAGATCCACAGCCCAGGCTCGCGAATCAAATCGCCGCTGTGGGCGACGACGACGATGCCTCTGTATTATTGAGGAGCGATGTCGAGAGTTCGATGGTCGGTTGGCATGGGTTGGCAGGCCGGCACGAGGTCGGTGCGTATCGGCATCGATGACGATGCCTCTCTCGTCCGCGCCGCGCGGTATCGACTCGTCGATGCGCGCGCGGGGCCTGCGCACTGGCGCGCGTCGGTGCACACGCGCGCGCGCGCGCTCGCGCTTTGTGGCGGGGATTTTTCCCGCCATTTTTACCCAGCCCCGTCTCGCCGTCCCTGCCCTGCGCGTCACCTGCGCTGCGCCCTTCGTCGCGCCCTCCTCGACCGTTTCCGCGCGCCCGCCGCGCCGTTCCCGCACTTCCCGCTATTGTGCTCCCCTCGCGTCCCGTCCCGCTCTAGCGCGCGCCGCGTCGCTCGCGCTGTCCTTCTTCCGTGGAGGAAGATCCGGCGCGGATCCTCTAATATTGTCCCTGATTCGCCTCCACCAGCTCGTCGCACTTGTCTTCTATATCATCCTGAAATCATCGTCATTACCATTATCACCATTGCAATTAATAAAGTTAAGGCCTTCGCACAATATATATGAAAAATATATAAGGAACAGATATTAGTGATTAGGACTAAAAAATCAAGAATGAAGTTGGATGCACGATAAAAAATTCAACTTTATTCCTGATTTCTTATTTCTAATCGCTAATATCTGTTCCTTATAATTTTCATTGTGCGGAGGCCCTTATATGCGACGTCTTGAATGTTATCGCTGGATATGCATTGAGCCCGATTTGAATATTCCTTCGTGTAGCTTTGATATCGTCGTTTACAATTGTATTAAAAAGTCGATCATTTGTTTATAGAATTTATAATAATGTTACACACAATATTAATAGAGTCCGTATAAAGAATTCTTTTACATTTGTATGGCAATTAAGGATATTTCCTTTTATCTTTTTTCCTGGAAGAAGGAATATTCTTTATGTTCCTTTTCTTTCTTAAGTAGTAAACGTTTCTCAAAAGAATAATTTGCGCGAGATGTAAAGCTTGCTGCTCGCAACTAAATATAAAAGTCAGTTTGAGTAAAAAAAACTGCATACAGAGTACAAAATTACTCGCGTGTGTTTGACATGGTCGCTAAAGGGTGTGTGTGTGTGTGTGAATCTATTGTTATTTTAAGAACTAGACTCAGCGATTATATCTTGCTGCCTGTCTAATCGCCGTCTTACTTCATTCAAGCAAGTTTATTATAGATTCTTGTGTATATACACACGCGTAGGTATATTTAAATGTTGATTTGATACTTCTTTGATACTTTCTGTGTATCTGTATATGAAGATATTTGCGAAACAGTTCGAGAGAAACGTATGCGTCCACATCACGTCTAGAAAATTAATTCAAGTTTCCAAGAATACTCGTAATAAATTAAAACTATTTGCAAGATTTTTTAATATTCGCTTATATTTCTCAAGAAAAATAACAAAAGGGAGAGGAGGTACCTCGTCGAGCTGCAGACATTTGCCCCACTCGATCAACGTAATCTTGTGATCATTATCGGCGTCGCAGGAGTCGAGGAAGGGCGCGATGCAGTGTTCGAGGGCCATCAAGGGCGCCTTGATCGGGAAGAGCTCGTGCCTGGACACCGATCGGTCGTGCGGGTGGCCGTCCAGGTCGCACCACTTCCAGATGGCTGCGTTCGCCCAGCGCAAAGTGTGATTGGTCTCGGCCTCGCGTTGCATCTTCAAGTAATGCGACGGCAGTTCCTGACGGTCCGCCAAATCGCGCATGATGTTGAACAGCCAGTCGCGCATTCGCCTAGGAAAGTCGGCCATGTCCTCTTCCTTGCACATCTGCGCGCGTTAAAAGGTTTAGCGTTTATATAAGTGTAATCGTATAGTCGAAAAGCGCTTTAAAAACATTGCTTTTGATATTTTATTATCGTTACAGTTTATTTTATCAGTTTTAATATCGTTTTCAGTCGGGAATCGCTGAGGTACGTCAGTTAACAGTTGCGGAGAAATGTTACTCGATTACGGTTTATCGCGTGAAAATAATGTAGGGTTTTGCTTGCATGAGAATTACGTTTCGTCACACGTACGTGACAGAACGATACTCACGGGCATCTGTCGGCACTCGCCGTAGTATTCAATGTGGACATGTAGATAGTCGGGGCCCCTGCACCTGGCGTCACCGGTATCGCAGAAGCAACGCGCCTGATAGACCTCGCAGTCGCTGCCGAAGGTCTCATTGTAGTTGGTGCAGACCTTGCGACGCGGATCGACCTCCTCGTTGCAGAGCTCCACGCAAACGCACTCGGCCGTGCCCTCCTCCGTGTTCTGAAATCGAAGAAATTTCACATTCCTTTTTGTTCTTGTCTTACTTTAAAAAGAGGACAAAATCCTTACTTCAAATTTCAATATATATATATATATATATATATATATATATATATATCAAACATATGTATTTTTTACTTCCAGCACATTCGGCACTTCGATGCACGTTTAAGTATTAGAAGTTGACAAAACACAAAGTCTAAGAATATGAATAAACAAATAAATATTTATTTTATAGATCTTGATATATAGGAGATTGATTTATTAAATTGATTTAATTTAGGATAAATATCAGGAAGAGTAGAGAGCATTCTCAAGCTGCGCTTATTTATTTTTGCATGCGTTAAATCCACGAGATTTCGTCATTGATGGCCTTGTACATATATTACAGGATGTTCCAGGTCAGGTCAATGAAACTCCAAGGTCTTATAAGAAATTGAATTGAGAAGCTCTTCAAACATAAATCTAAAAACGCTTCCTTAAAAAATTTAATTTTAAAAGAAATAAAACAAAGGTTACATGAGACCATTCAGAAGGATAACAATTCCATTAAAAGTAAAAGAAAAATAATTTTCCATCAAATTATCAAATATGTTCAAAATAATGTCCCTATTCATTAATGCATTTTTGGCATCTACGCAATATTGACTCACTGCAGCATCGTGCTGCAATATAGAGCAATTATATTTGACACGACGTGATAAAAGAGAGTCGTCTTATCGACGACGAACCTTGCAAATACGACCAGCGCCGCAATGTTTGTCCACGCACGGGTCCGTCTGAAGCAAACGCTGCTGCTTCGATCCAGCCTCGTTTCTGCCATTTTCAAGAATGACCTCAGCCTCCTCCGCCGTCGCCGCCTCCTCCTCGGCTATTTCGTCAGCCTCCAGCATGTTCATGATCTCATCTTGTGCGGGTGCCTCTGTCGTGGTCGTGCGACGCCGATATTTCCGTCTGCGCTGGAAACCGATTGATATAAATTTCGATTAATACTCTCTTTCTTTCTCCTTCCTTCGTATTTGATAACATTTTAAACAATTTAAACGGTACGAAATTAGAGCAGAGTATTATGAAACTGTTCGGAAAGAGTTTTGATCAGAATTATTCAGTTAATTATTCCTAGAAAACACAATAGGATTCTAAGAAATAACTAAACAATTCCGATAGAAATCTATTCCGAAAAGTTCCATAATACATGCCCTGCACAAAGTTTTCGGTACTGCTTGCGTTTGCCATTTTTCTTCGAAAGACAGAAAATGTTGAGAATGTTTCACGTTGTGGTGCATAATATTTGAATTATTCAAAAATCTGTGTTTTTTCCTATAAGTGTGTTATGTCTAGTTTTATGTATAATCAATGTTACTACAGTATAATATTTTACACAACTTACAAGTAAACCTACCCAAGTGATATATGCTCCGATTTCTTTTAAATTTCTTTTAAATACAAATGTAGAAGTACCAAAAATCCAGAAATATTTCGTTCATGTCTTTCCATTTTTGTTTATAAGCGATTTTACGGGCAGTTAATCCCTCTTCAATTTTCATTCTCCTATCACCATCAATAAGTACAACAATGATAATGATAATGTACAAGAAACACAAAATGTAATACAATTAAGATATGGGAGATTTTGAATC
This sequence comes from Temnothorax americanus, assembly GCF_048541705.1. Classification (NCBI taxonomy): domain Eukaryota; kingdom Metazoa; phylum Arthropoda; class Insecta; order Hymenoptera; family Formicidae; genus Temnothorax; species Temnothorax americanus. The sequence continues at coordinate 2,035,922 of NW_027509339.1, forward strand.
GCTGATTACAAATATGAAATAAGATTTGCAAAATTATTTGTCGAATTAATTAAAAATTGAAAAAATATAGAATATAGTGACATATGTTATAACAGAATTATTTGAGTGAGAAATGATTTTAAATATGGCAAATCAAATTTGAGAAATAAATTGTTATAAATTATTCAAACAATAAACGGTTCAATAAACGGTCATTCAGTTTCTTATGAATTATCAATGTACTTATTGATGATAAGAGAGTGAAAATTGAAGGGGTATTAACTGGCTGTAAAACCGCTTATCGGCAAAAATGGAAAGGCATGAGTGAATTCTCTTGCTTGTCATTCGAAAGAGCTTGTTATTATTTTGCACATTAATTCTCAAGTGCGTTATTGGTCCTCAATATACGTAATGTTTCAATAATTTTTAGTTAGCACAGAAAACTACGATAAAGGTTTATAAAATTATTATTTTTTGATCATTAAAAGTCGATATACATGACTGTGACGTACATTTACATAATATTACTTTTAAACTTTCAACTGTTTTGAAAAATAGAACAATCAAGATTATTACGAGAAACATACAATGCCAACGTATTTCGTTTCTTTGTATATGTAATTTGCATATAATTGTGTATGCATATAATTCACAAAAATATAAGAAAAACTAGAAAAAAAAGTTTCGTTTAATATTGTTCTGAACAGAACACTTTCACAAATTTTTTTGATAAAAAAAATGTGGAACGTTTTTTACTTCAGCGAAGACGTTATTTTTGCTACTCTTCTACAGTATCGTTCCAATATATGTTCATTTGCACGTCCGGCATATGTATATGTGTATTTATTTTCATACACGTAGCTCATACACATTAGTGTTACTACAGTGTAGATACGTATTGAGTACAGTTCAAAGATTCTTGAAAACTAGCATATATACTATAAAACAGGCATGAAAGCATTATCGAGAAAATTGTCAAACTGGAATAGGAATAGCCAAGATTTCAGAGAATCTTGAGTATAATAACCATCTAGTGGTTGGTGAGAGACTTACTAAATGACACTAGACGAAAAAATCACTATTTGTCACGTGTTTTCTTACTTGTATCACGAATAAAAATCACTTAAAATAGCTTGTTGTTACTTCGCACATTAATTTGTAAATGCATTATTTGTCGCCGATATACGCCGATAACATTTTGTTAATTTTTAGTTAGCACAAAAACCTACAAAAAAATTAAAAGTCGATATATATACGATTTTGATGTAGATCTACATAACAGCATCTTTATACTTTCAGCTGATTTGGAAAATGAATTAATCGATATTATTATGGGATCCGATTATTTCTCGTTTTCTCGCAACCACTTTTAATTATAACATACACGGAAAATATACAATATTTTTACGTATGTACATAAATATATACATACATATTTTGTACATAGAAATTTAAAATTTTGTAAATTTAATGTTTTTTAAATGGTCTTTAACGTTTTTGTAAAAAAATCTTAAGCTTTTCTGTTATTCTTTTCTGTATATGAAGTCAAAATTTGCAAAATTATTTAAATAATTAAAAATTGAAAAAAAAACAGTATATAGTGACATATGTTACAAAAGTTATTCGGATAAATGATTTTAAATGTGGCATCAAACTTGTAAAATAAATTATTTTTAATTATATTCAAACAAACGATTCACACAAAATCTCTTATATCTTGCATTTTGTGTTTCTTGTGCATTATTATTATCATTATTGTATGTACTTATTAATGAGAGGAGAACGAAAATTGAATATTAACTGGGTATTAACTGTTCGTACCGCTTATGGACAAAAATGGAAAGACATAAGTGAAATATTTCTCGTACTTCTATATTTATGACAAATTTAAAACAAATCGGAGTGTATCACTTGAGTAGATTTACTTACTAGACACAGCAAAATGCGCGAGAAAAAAAATTTTAAGCGAAACTGGATTAAAAATTAGATTAAATTTAAATATCATACTTTAACTTAAATATCTCTTGTTAAACTACAATAAATTTGATAAAATCGGAAAAATTGTGTGATATATGTTAGTAATAAAAGACAATTAATAATATTATACCTGGGCAGACACGTCCACTATCAGGACCGCCAGAAGCAACGCGACCAACAGCAGCTGCAGCTTCGTCGACATTGCGATCTCTGCAACAAATCGATATGAGTATGTATGCGAGATGCTTCTATATCTTAAAGTCTTCAAATAATCAATCTAATCTAGAGTAAAATGGTCTCAATCCTAACGAAGTTTGATAGCATCTGGAGCAATAGTATCGTTATTATTCCAGACACGTTCCCGTTACTGACAATTTACGAGTCTCGTAAACTATGAGCCATTCGTTGAGGGATTGGAGGATACATTACGTCTTCGCGAGTCGCTCTAGAGAAGTTTGGTTCAAACGTATAATGATCGAATTAACTGTCACAATTCAGAAAAGAGGACTTAACGTAAACTATTTTCGTTCTCCGCCTCTCTCTCTCTCTCTCTCTCTCTCTCTCTCTCTCTCTCTCTCTCTAAGTAAGACTCCAGAAACTTGGATTATAAATCATGAGAGTGAGAGAGCCTTATTTGTCGATCTGATTTCATCTCTCGAGTAGGAATTCACTTAGAAACTTCTGAGAGCTCCGAAATTCCGTATGTAACGCTGCGAAAGCAGCGTGTCGAGTAGAAAAGTCTCTCTCGGTGCGCGCCGAAAGGGGTTAATATCCTCGAGCTAAATCGGGTGCAAGCGGGCCTGAATGCGTGTAAATAAATCAGCCATCATTTCTCGCGCTTTATTGTCGCGGCGTTTCCAGTTGGTGTCGGCACGAAAGACGAATCACATTTCCCTGAGACACTCGTATCATTTCAAAAAATCGACGACGTAATATGAGCACGCATACGCACGCACGCACGCACGCACGCGCCGATCAACGCGAGCGCGGGTCAACGCGAAACCAGAGATAAATCTCGCGGGACCTTAATAGGAGCAACGAAGCGATAACCCAGATACTCGAAAATTAAAGTCGCTTCAGATACATCCGGACGCGAATGAGTCCGATCGCGAGCGCGCTTTCGTGACGAGCGCCTTTTCTACGCACGCGACGTCTCGTTACTTCGCTCTCGTTGCCTTTCGCGGATGATACAATCGTTTTATACACGTCGCTGTCTTCATTGTTGCGCTTTTAATAACGTCGAAGGACGCGCGCATGTAACGTAGCGTCAGCGATCGGTTGCCGCCTTCGTCAGCGGTAAAATTTGAACGCGATGAAATTTGTGCGAAGCTCGTCTTATAAATTAGATGGTTATTAGGTAATCCTTTTGAAGATATAACGCGAGCTACTTTTAAACCAAATATAAATTTTAGTTAAATATTTAATTAGAGAAAACGCCTTTTACGGTCAGGGGACTGAATCTTGGTTGCCTAATAATATTATTCGCGTCAATTCGATAATATAATTCAAGCGAATAATATAGGTATATTATTAGACAACCAATACAGTCCTGACCGTAAAAGGCATTTTCTCTAATTGATTATATATCATATCGATCCTGCTCCACACTTATTATATTATAATTTAAATATTCTTTAGGATACAAACGTTGCGTGATTAATAATTATAAGATACTTTTGAAGCTAAGTCAACTAGGATACGCCAATTCGCAAGATAGGTATGAGATTTAGAATGTTTCTATTATTTAGACTCAAATTATATTTTATCGTATTGATCTTTTTTTATTTAATACACAATCAATCTATCGTTTAAACTGTTTAAAAGATAAAAAAGAGCGAGAATGGACTCGGATGAAATTCGCAGTCTATATATACGGTCGCAGCAACGTAAATATCCTGACGATACGCGTATATATAGGCGTTAGGTTAATAAAACACCAGGGTTTCCTGTTGTGTGTTGAATACATTACTCGGTTTACCGCCGAGTGTTCCGTCCGATTGCTTTTACCGATTCGAGATGTTCGCATCAGTTCGTTAAGCCGGCATTTTTCCGTTTCTCGCCAACATAGGGAGATTATATGACACGAATAATCGGAACCAGACACAAAATCAAAGCCATTTTGTATATATACGTTGTATATAGCGTATCGATGTGTTGTATCAATTTTCATTAAATTGTGTTTCTACATGGAGAGTCAAGTTTTTGAAAAAATTTTTATAGAAAAACGGAATTAATACCGAAGTAAAAAAATCTGGTGTGTAATAGCTATTCCCGAATCTTTGATTCGAATAACATCTGAATGATATCTTTATGTGCCAACGTAAACAGTAAAAAAATTTTATCAAACATAAAATTAGATAAAAATAATAATACGTAATCCGCTTTGCATTTGTAATTTACCAATTTAATTTCTTGATTCTCACAATTCTCTTCGTTGCCAAACCGGGCATTGAATTAGTCGTATCAGTGTCGCATACATTCAGAGAAGTTAATATCTTATCGAGCATTCGCGACTCCGCAAAAAAAATTGCGTAACACTTCATTGCGACCGCTATTAATACGTAACCGCGTAGCCGCGGACCGAACGGGAGGAGGGGTAAGGGTTTCCATATGTGACGGGTTAAGGTCTTGAGTCTTCTCTATATGGAGAACGTGCGCCGGTCGCGATCGTTCCGGCGCGGTCATCTCGGCGACAAAGCGCGTCCGCGGTGCGTCGCGCGGTTCTCCGGAAACGTCGTCGGTTCTCCAGCGCGGCCGCGCGCGTAGGAATCGCACATGGCCCCTTTTTTTTATCGCGCGGTTCGCCGACGTGGGCGAACCGCCTCTGCAAGTGGACGAAAGGAACGAACGTGTATTTCCGAATAAAAAGAAGCCTTTGTCTCCGCAGTTATTTATTCACTTTGCACGCAGTAACGGAGTTCGCTCATCACACGTGGGCCAAAACGCCAAAACGTAGAAACTGATCAATATATGTGCGCGCGCAATATACGCAGATCCTCTATAATGAATTTATATTTACGTAATTGAATATCTAACAATATGTACAAAAAAATTAGGAGTAGGTACAATTTATTCCAAAGCGCAGTGAAATGAAAAGCAAATTGTATGCGTGTGTGTGAATAATAGTGAATTTTAATAAATTAAAATTAATATGGACAAATATATATATGAAAATGCTTTCGGTTTTGTTTTCTGAAAAAAAGAGTAAATATATGCATTATAAATACAATAAAATACATATTTGCATTTATATTGATAAAAAGCTTTGCAAAATATGGATAAGCGTTTATACAGTAATGTTCTATCCATATAATAAAATACAATAATGTAGATAGAGTCATGTTTATGAAAATTTTATTTTTATCAGCTTTCATCTATCTAAATCAGTCATTACGCCTATAAAAGTCTAATCCCATAAAATAAAGCACAAGATGAGGGAACGCTTCTTTCCTATCCATCTTATGTGCCATCTCCGCCAACGCGGAATTAAAAGTTAACTAGTTTGCAGACGAGATACTCGAGCTGAATGTGCGTTGATTCGATTCATCTCGTTCAATTTGCTCCTCGTCAAGCGGAAGTTTATGCGCGACTTGATATTATTACGAACAATAAAATGTATGGAACGCGTATGTATATAGCCCTTAATGGAAAATTGCTCGTAAATCCGTTTCCGTAAAATAACATGGAGAGACGAGATTGCAAGAGATTGTTGCAAGAATTTGCGTTGTACGTGACTCAACGATATTTAATCGATTTAAAAAATTATCAGATATAGAAGCAATTTTATCTGTAATAACTATACTTTCATCGTTATATTTCTATTATTCATTTTTGCTTTTCAAAGAACGATAGATATGTGTGTGCTCCCTTTGAAGGAATAAATATTGAAAAAATAATATGCGTAACGTCTTCTTATCGATTTTAGTCTTGAACTCCCAGGATATCGTGCGGTATATAGTATCGCGGCACGGGGAAGAGGTCGAATGAATGGTCTCGCTGGAAATAACAAGTACAGAGAGAGAGCATCACTTCTATTTTAAGTCGTCAATGGAAAATTGCGAATTTCGCACTTCCAATTTACGCTACTTGTTCACAAGTTGATTTCACTTCATTCACAACTTCGCTAGCACTTAACAATCGACGTAACGTAACGTAACTTTAAACATAACGCAAAATTTTTCAATCAACGATCGTAAGACATAATGATAATAATACGTCTTTTTCTTAATTCACACCACGATAAGTCGCCTAAATGAACAAAGGATGTTGATTTCCGCCCCAGAAAGGACATGATTTCCGAGAAATACATGACAAGAGATAAGTGTTATAGTTGCGAGTACGCCCACTGATATAAAACGTCCATCGTATGCAGTTCTGCGAGTGACTCACATTAACGCTGCGTGAATTAATACGGGTTGAGACACTTTTCTCGCGGCAATTTCATTTGAAGTACATTTCTTTCGAATTTCCATTTTATTTTACTCGAGCTATGAGATACTTCCAATCTGATAAAAATTGCCGATGTAAACTCAAAGAGGCAAAAACTAGTTCTATACCAGAAAAGCTAGAGGAATCTTGTTAAAATGAGAAAACCACTAAAATCATCCATGAAAAGGTTCCACGGTGAAAAAAGACCCTCTTACAGATTTGAATTCTGATTGCGAACTACCTAGTGGCAGCCTATATATTTATTTCCATGCGTGTCTACGCGCAATTGTCGTCCTTTACTCACACACATCTAAAAATGAATCTAAAAATAATTTTCTTACTAAATAAATAATAATATATAGGTATAAATTAAAAATGTTCAAGAATGTCTAATATCGTTACTTGCAGTGAACAATTAGATATTAATATATGCTTGTAAGAGTCGTCACTTGCTTAGATTAAGTATTTTAAATATGACATTAATATGTTGTTCTAAAATATGTTAAAATTGATAAGACACGCAAGATATTTTTAATAATCAACACGAGCAAGCTTCTGCACTATGCAGTGTAATTATCTATTTGAATATGACGATTTATATATTACATTAATCGGCAAAGGCAACAGCGGGTAGAGCGCGGAAATATCTTAAACGTATATAGAAACCGCAGTTTTTTTAAATAATATTTTTGCAAGGCGATGCAAAATAGAAAATCACAAGCCGATATCGTACCTCGCGTTGAGTTTTCCTCGCACACACAAACCGCTCCTGTCGTTCACTCGGCTCTCTTTCTCGGCAACAAAGATCGAGAAAAGAACAGCCAGCCCTCCAAATCGGTCGCTGGACCGGTACTGACTGCGTTCGCGAGGCACATCGCGGCGCGCTGCGCTGCGCTGAGCGGAACGCGCGGCCAGCCGGAGAGGAAAGATGATCTCATCTCTCTTTCGCGGTTTTCTCTCTTCCTACACCCCCGTCCGATCTTTCCACCGCACGCATATGCGTATGTCTCGCCGTCACATTTCTTACGCAATGCGTACGACCGATGCGTCTCGGCGATATCTCGAACATTCTCATTCACCTCGACGAATTTCAACATTGACACCGTGGAAGGATTAATGATCTGTCTTGCAATCAGAAATTCGGGTCAAAAACATTCTGATGAAGGGTGGAATCAGTCTCCGACAAATGAATAATCAAATTATAACTTGTTTTAACTACGCCTAAATTCGTTCTGAAAAAATTGTATCGTATTTTAATTAAAATAAGAAATTTACACGTCACAAACTAAAATGTAAAAAATTGGATCTTTATTTTCAACCGCGGCTCCAATATCCCAATCGAAAGTTTGTTGCAAAATAAGTAAAATAAGGAGAAAAAAAAATGAAAAGTCTACACTGTATCTATCTTTGCCGAGATTTGTCCGTATTCGAAATATTATTTTATGACAAATTAGAAATTCTGCATGTCGATTATATTCACGTTTTCCTCATCGTACAGTTTATTGTCAATCGCCGTCGAATGCTGATGAATCTACGGTGTTCAGCAGTTTCGACAAAGCCGATTATAGAGGAAATGTGATTCCATGCGCAAAGCCAGCTAATAAAGTTCGTGCCAAACAGGTGAGCGTGTTGCGATAAATAAAGAGATGCTATGATAGGGGTTGGTAGTATAAGGTAAGTATATATATTATACTAAATGCAAAAAGTTACAATACATTTGATGTTCGGTTTTTTTTTTCACTTTTTTTCCTCTCCTTTTAACATTAGCCTCTCCTCCCTCTTTTATCGCAGTAACGTCGTTTTTCAATTGGTTGTATACACACAAACTGGCCTGGCAGACCGGAAATAATAAATGTATGCTACAAAAATTCGTAACTTATCGACCGCCGTTCTTCAATCGTTATTACATACATAGTTATTTGTGTGTTCCTTCACATCCTCTCTCTTTTCTTCGTTCGTTATTATATATTTATCTTCATTACTATTAATATTAATATATAGTTACTTAAAAATGAAAACATTCATACTAAAAATTTGCAGAGCTCTCCTTCAAGTTAATGTAAAGCGATGATCTCGCGTAACTGCGGCTTTGAACACGTTGTACTTGAACACACGGATATGCACATGGATAAGGACGATAGTGAAGTCAAACGGCGCGTGAGCGTGTGTAGAATATTTTATATTTAGGTGGCACGCGAAAATCGGAAGTCATATCTGCGATTTCAAATACGACTATATTGCTCAGCTTAAAATACACTCTCTCTCTCTCTCTCTCTCTCTCTCTCTCTCTGCACAATGATTGATAAAGAATTATCGGATGCATAATCGGCCTTAAGTTGGGATAAGAATAATGGAGAACGGTCTATCGGTTAATGTACAAGAGGATCTATAGAATGACAATTCTCTCTTAGCCATACAAATATCCATTTAAATATGCTCTACATATGTATACAAAGTTGAAGCTGCTGGCGCTTCAATGTCTTGAAGTCTCTCTTTTTCTAGTGTCATATTTATATCTCGCACATACCATGAAAAGGGAAACATTTTACCACTGCGGTATTAATTTAAGTGTCGATTAAATCGACGAATATATCTGCTAAACAAAGTGCAAGTCACTTCTGCAAAAATTTTTTGCCTTAACTGAGTAACGAGCTGTACCTAATATCACCATGCTATATATATATATATATATTCGAGTTTAATTCTTTCTTTAACACTTGGACTGTCATATTACGGTATACGTACACGATACTTATATTTCCTTGGGAATTATGGCACTCTTTTATGCGAATGACTATCTTACTTTAATTCGTATTTGTCGTTCGTAACGTGACTGAAGCGTGAGACATGGGTCTTAATTGTATCCGGATGCCATGGTTTCCAAGAAATTGTGGGGTGAAATTTCAGTCGAAGTGTTAAACGAATTTGTAATAAATAAGCGCGATGTTCAACGTGTTGTATTTTGTATGTTTTATATAGTTTTAAGAGGATGTTGTGTAAACGATATAAATGTCTATTAACAATTGTTTAAAAATACAAAAGAAAAGGATACTTTTCAAGTTGATTGTTAATAGGTCAAGTACATTGAAATTTTTACATTGGAATAAAATATGTTTATAATTGAATGAAAGTGACATGAAAGTGACTTATCTCTCAATCGCATTTCGCGATCCTCTCTTTCATAATCACATAAGACACACGCAATATTTTGTCGTAAGGAAGAGAGAAGTGATAAAAGAGTTAAGTGCTCCATCCTGTATATTTCTGGTTTAAATTTAATGATCAAATTTTCTTTTTTTCTCTTTTTTTTTAACAATATTAAATTGTGCCAATTACGTGATAACTATTCGACATAAGTCCGAAAATACATTTTCCGCGCGTTTCTAAACTAACTTTATAAAGAAAAAGGACTCGAGGTGGTTCGAATCTTCGTTCACATCCTACGTAGCGTTCTTTAATACCTATAACGGAAATATAGATAGGCTTACGATTTTGAGATGTTACATAGTCCGACGGGAACGCATGTTTGATGCTTGTCGGTTTTACTTGTCCTTTTACATTTTCTTCCCTAATTTTTTTTAAAAAAGCAAAAATCGCAGCCACGCGAAACCTATCCCTTTATCCGCGCCTGCGTCAAAGCGGCCGCGTTATCATCGCCGCCATTGTCATTATCATAGTCTGTCATCGTTATCGTCGTCTCGTCATCGTTATGTCGTCACCGTCCCGACTCATTAAATTTGACATCAACATCGCGTACATAATACTATACATGACAAATATTCATCACTAGAGTGCATGCTTAAAAAAATTACGTTAAATGAGACGAAGCCCTGAAGAGAGAAGACGCGGTCGCCGTGTCCCAGACGCGGGGTATCACGACGAATTTTCTTTTTTTTTTTGTTTTTTTTTTCGTTCAATTATAGACTACTGCGGATGTGGAGTCGCGCTCGTGCGTGATCTACGTTAACAATCTCCACGATGATCTTGATCACGACGACGAGAAATACAAACTAACATAAATTTTCTTTCTCTCTCTCTCCGTCTCTCTCATACTCTTTCTCACTCACTCACTCACTCAATCACTCTCTTTCTCTCACTACTTATTGCCAAGTGCAAATTCTCAATGTCCTTTTCTTTCTCCAAGAACATTAAAATTTTGCTTTTGACGTTACTTTCTGCGACAGTGTCGCGTGGATTTCAAACCGATCGCTTCAAAAATTTCGATAGTTTCGTAAAGGAATGAGGCTGATAGGCCAGGAAAGATGCATCGCCCAATCTCTCAATAATCGCAGAACCCCCTTTCGCGCATTGCTTGTGAACGTTTTTACTGACTAGAACTCTCGTTTCGCTTCATGCTCTAAGCGGTCTACGGCATATGAATACTGCGTCAAGAAGTGCAAATAGATAAAACATTGTCCAAAGAGAAATTGGTGCGTCATGTCCCGAAAAAGATGTAGCTCTTGCAATGGTTTACACAGCGCGGAAATGTTCTGCGTTGTCGCTACGTCGGACGCATTTCCGCGCTCTGCGCCGACTGCGGTTCACATTTAACGATCGGCGTAATGAGAGTTCTGCAATTACCAGAAGACGTTATTGACCTTCGTGAAAACGCGATCGATAATTTAACGATTGAGCGACACAACGCAAGACCATGCGCGCGCGCGCGATCTTTACTAACATTATCTAAACGAAAGTAATAATAAGTATGTATGTGAGGAGGAAAGGGAGGTAGAATAGAAAGATTTTACAAGAGAGAACAGAGTAGCGCAGAAAGATGTTAAGAGAATGTAATTGTTTCTAGAAGAAAAGAGATAGGCAGATAGGGAAGGAAGGTGAGACCAGGAAGAGGTAGGGACGAACAAAAAGTTCCGAACTGCAACGAGACGGGGCCAGGATTGTATGCTTATATACGGATGGAGCGAGAAGAAACGGCGAGACCAGTTGCTGCAGTCTAGAAGCAGTGTCCTGTCTACGATCAATACCGGTCAATCGGCGATCGGCAATATAAATAAAGGGGATCGTAGAAGAAAAGAAATTGCCGTCTTTCTTTTTATTTTTTTTCTTCTTCTGCCGCGTGCAACCGGGACACAGTCTTGGGATCCTCTAGTCGTTTCGTCGGAATTCGTTCCGTACGATTGCTATCTACGCCGATTCTTCACCTGGGGCAACAGAACAGTTTCGTCAGCGGCTGATGAGTCGACTCGAAAGCGTACGAGATGCATGTCACAGCGCCACTCCGTGGTCCTTCTTTCGCTTCGATCTCACTTGGTCGCCTCTCGCTTGGTTACGTGGTGTGTGTTTGTATACGTGTATGTGCGCATCGGAATTCGCTCCGCTCCCTTTCGTCCTGCGATTTGGCGAGCCGGAAGAAACGCGCGGAGTGACGAATGCTGCGCACTAGCTCTGTAACTGCCTCACAAAGAGTTCCGACACAATTTCCCGATTTCAGATCACGTCCCGTTGCCTCTTTCCGTCACTAAAATTTGCCACACTCCGACAACGTTCTCCTGTGAGCTCTTATTGAACTTGTCGCACGGCTGCACGTGTTATGTGTATGCGTTATGTGTCTATGATTGCGTTTGTGAATACTTCGCGACGCAAAGTCCTACGGGATTCGAACCGATAATCATCGTTTTTCTGACCGATGATTTTAGATACACACACCACTGAGGTCAAAGTCTCGCGCGAGGAATGTGAGCCTCGTCCGAGACTTCGATTGGTACGCCATCCATGTTCGAGCTCATATTTCGTACGATTTCTTTTTGAGCTACGTCAGCTAATATCGATTGTTGTTGTTGTTGCTTGATAAACGTTGTTGCAAGCGACGTTTAAGCACATGAGTTGGCATCGGTAATGAGGTCGCGCGACATACGAAATAGTCCTGGATTCCACTTCTCGAAATGAAGATGACAGATGCGTGATACGGGTGACTTTATTCAGCATAAACGAAATTAGAAGGGGCGACTGTTGCATAGTTGTGGCCGGTATTAGCGACGGTTTTGGTAACCCGGATTACTCGGATTGCCTGGCTGTCGCATACCTCCTCTGCCACCATCGCCACCTCGCGTAAATCCTCCACGGCCACCTCGTGCACCATGCTGTCCGCCTCTCATTACGCCTCCGGGTCCACCTGATATTAGATCAATAACGAATTAATAAATAAAAAAATTGTACTAATCAGTAAATTGGAGAATAGTCCGGAAATTACCTGGTCCACGCTGTTGTTGCTGCTGCTGTTGTTGACCGCCCATGGAGCGCATACCGCCATCGCCGGAATTCAATCTGCCGCTACCATCCAACATGGGCCTAGGCCTCACCTTCTTTTCCTCCACATTCAATTTTTGTCCACTCTCGTCAGGATAATAGATAGGCTAAAGCAACGACCGTAATGAAAGCAACAAGTTCCATCCTTATTAAACGCGACGATATATATGTCTAAGAGACGAACTTACCAGGGAATTTAAAACCTTAGTCACAACCTGTTGATCCTCGAACGTGATAAATCCATAATTAGGTACTCGAGCGGTATTATTTCCGCCTTGCGGACCTTTGCATCTGTCGTTGGATTTACTGTGTACACGTAATTCAGCGACTCTACCGTAACGCTCGAATACCTGGCGCAAATCGTTCTCAGAAGCGTTGTGTGGTAAGTTGCCCAGGAAAAGTTGATGAGCGTCGCTGTATTGTCCTGGTCTTGTGCCACGTCGTTCTCCATCTAAGATATATTATTATATGTAATAATATGTTAAAAAACAAAATTCTATTTAAAAAAAAGAAAGAAAAATGATGAGAATAATGAGTAATTAATACAAAAGTACAAAAGTTTGTACAAAAGTAATTAATACTTTTGTATTAATTACACAAAAAATAATTAACAAAATCAACCAAGATTGATGGGATCGTGTCTTATATATAATTCATTTCCATATTATTTTAAATATGGAAGTTTACATTCTGCATTAACCACCTTTTAAATGCATGATCTATCTTATTTCTTTTTACCTGGTCCCCTTTGTATTAGTCCCCTTTGTCCTAGCCCCCTTTGTACTAGATCCCAGTACTTTTTACCTCTTTGAACTAATCCCCCTCTTGGAACGCGTTGCTGCTGAGGATGTTGTTGCTGTTGCGGCGGTTGATTTCCGCCCACTCGATGCGCCTGTTGCTGAACTGCAGATACATTATTGGATACAGACATAGACGTCGGTCCGTTATTTGCAGGATGCAATGGCGACCTGTCGTCCAAACGTATATTCGTCATGGGTGGCTACAAAGAAAAAGAAATTTATTTAGCCTCTTCTTCATTGCAAATCATAAAACTACACGAAACAAAACTTACCGGAGACATAGATAACTTGGGAGCTTGCGGGCTAGTAGCACCAGTATTGGCGCTTGGGAAAGAAGCCTTTACCAAGTTAGCATACGTCTTGGGCCCGCTGCTGTTGACAGTGGTGCTAGATACCTGATGTTCGGGTTCGGTCTCTTGCGCGGATGCAGTAAATGTTTCTGTCTCAGGCTCGTTCCTCTCCTCCGTCTGAACCTGCGGCTCGTTCTCGCTCTGCTGTTGCGGTTGCTCCCCATTGCTTAGCTCTGCCTCCTGCACGAACTGCGATTGAACAGTTGGCTCGGCTATGTACGGATGTTGCTGCGCTGGAGGCGGTGGCGGCGGTTGTTGTTGCTGCTGCGGTGCTTGTTGATTGATCACTTCCTCATGCACCGTTCCATTCAGCACTTGCTGTATTACTGGATGAACCTAACGATAAAAAAAAATAAAAAATTACGAACAGAATTATATCATAACCTATGGTAGATAAAATCAGACAACAGATAAACTTAATTCTTAAAATCCAAATACAGAAAAAGAAAGAACTGTTGTGTGTGTGCATTTATATAAACTGCTTACCAATCCCAAGTGACTGTTAATTTTTTGACTGTAATAATATGTCATATTTGTTACACTAACATGGGGTTGAGGTGGCGCAGCGTAATACATCGGCTGCTGTTGCTGCAGCGGAGGTTGCTGGGTCGGAATAAGAGGTGGTTGAGCTTGCTGCTCGGCAGCTTGAGTAGGAGCCGATAATTGCTGCACTTGAGTCTGATGTTCATCTTCCTCAGGCTCAGATCGACCAATTTCCTCAACTTCTCTCTCATTGCTCTCACCACTATCCCCGGCACTCACGTCAGCCTCATCCTCATCCGGGAATATCAAGTCTTGATAACGAAAGATATCATTGTGCACGTAATACGTTTTAGGTGCTTGCACGGCCAACACAAAAGTCTGGGTAAATCGACGCATCGGTTGTCCAGCGTTAGACAGTTCACCAGATACCTGCATAATAATCAAAGATAAATATTTAATTACACAGCAATAATCATATACTTATTGAAAAAATTAAAATCACAAATGTCAGAAGATTAGATTATTTTCTAAAAATGTGTTGTTTTAAATAAATTAAAGCATGCATAATTATTATTTAAGAAGCGAATTGTGCTATAAAACTAAAAAAAAAAAAAGTAATAATGCTTTGAAGATAGTGTATTCAATATCCCAATGCATATTTGAAATTTTGCTATTGTATTCTAATACAATTCTAATAAGATACAATTGTAATCATATCGTTTCTGGCCTACCTTATATAAAGTTGATATAATTTACCTGGACAACAACTCCATTTTCAAGAGTGAGCTGAGAATCGACCTGGCTTATTTTAGCATGACAATCGCGAAAATTCAGTTGTTGAATCTTCTGGTGTATTTGTTTTTGACCGATCGCTGGGGTACACTCTCGATTAGAATCCAATCCGCCGTGCACGAAGGAAGAATGTTGATTATAGAACCTAATCGTAAAATTCGTAACAATTATTGCGATGATCAAAATATTCCTCGACGGGAAATAACGCGTGGCTGCAAGGAAAAGCGGTCGATTCGTAGTCGACAGATCCTAGGTTCAAGCCTGACCCTCACCCTATATATACATGTGATTAGATTTATAAGAGAAATACAAACGCGTCAATACGCATGACGAACGCGACGCTTTTTACATAGTCAAAAAAATCCAAAATATTATGAATTAAGGAAAACATTAGAGGAAACTTATGTGCTAGAGACCCTATAATAAAACAGCCAGTTTTGATTGGTCCGCCAGTTTTGTCAAAAGCAAGAGAAACAGAAAGTGAAAGAGATATAAGAGAGAAAGAGAAAGCGATACGAACGTATATCCTTCTCTCTCGCAGGATTTTGACAATATTGGCCTTATGGCCAGTCTCTTATTATAGGGTTTCTGTTATGTGCAGCTGTGGACAGACGGCTGTTTATCAATGGCTGTTTATTAATATATCTTAAAGGTTTGTTCCAGCTGATAGAAAATCTATAGCGCAGATTAAATTGAAAAAAAAAGTCTAGCTTAAATAACTCAAGTATAGTTTTAGATAAATCACCTGTGGAGATGGGCAGGCGCCTGATTCAGCAACGTATAATATTGCCGGACGAACTCGCGACCGACACTCTGTGGAGAGGGAGATGCCTCCATGACCATTTTCTTATTTTTTTTAACTCCTAGAGTATTTTTTCGCTGGAAAACAGCAAACTAAACGTTCAAATGTAAAATCTTAAAATTATTAAGGCAGATATATCTGAAACAAAGAGAAAAATACATTCGTTAGAGACGGCATCACAACATAATTATTAATTAGTATAAAATTGTGGATTAAAACTAAAATTATTAAATTGTGTAGGGCATTGAGAGATACAACTTATAATATATAAATATATTATAAAGTTTACTAATGTATCAATATAATACTTGACGGAATAATTCAACGTGTGTATACCAGTATAATATTAAAGTTATTATTATTAATTATGATTTATAAAACCGAATAAATTATGTTTAATTAAAATCTCAAAACACGTTGTTTTAACAAAAAACAAAAATATTTTTTATTACATATGTAAATTTTAAGGAAAAAAATTTTTTTAATTACAAAATTTCTTTAGCAACGTTTACGAAAATTACGAAAAAATGGATTAATACGAAAGAAACCATGCGGCAGTTTCTTCATCTTGGAGCATTTTTGGCAGACATTTTGGGAAATGTATTAAACACACGCACATGTGCACACAATGATAATCATACAAATATATTCAATGTATACTATATAAATATTTGATAAAACACATTGATATATATATATATATTTTTTACAGTTCGATTTCTATTCGGATTTTAAAATATTGGCTGATTTATTCAATGCCTGTACTACTGTGCCACGATTTATTTCCGCGACGATGAGAAATTATTACGGCGATCTCCACGCGGAGCCCGTACGATTCTCGATTCCTCGAGGTACACACACGGCCCTTTATCCTTCGCGTGTAGCCCTTCGTCTCTGAATCGTCCCTGGCAACCTCACCCGCGGGCAGATTAAATCCCCCGAGCCTCCCGAAATCCCGTCTCGTTACGCAGCGCGCAAATAATCGGAGCGAGGAGCGATACGAGCATGCGGCAAACACAAAGGGATAGGCGACGCGCGTAGCTCGGCGGAGCGCATGGCAAAATTTTCGCGTGCCACCACCTCTCGTTCTCTCTCTTCCTCTCCTCTCCCCCCACCGTCGGGCTCTCTTTTCTTTGTCTCCCTCTCTCTCTCTCTCTCTCTCTTCCTCTACGATCCCGACACCGCGCTGGATGCTCGGCACGGCGTATATCCCGCAAGCACGTGTCTCTTCAACCCCGAGCGGAGCAGGACGACGTCTCCTCAAGGCATCCCCGTCGCGCGCGGAGCAGGACGACGAGAGGTCCGCGAGTCGCCGAGGGAGAGCACGCCAACGAGAGCGCGGATGCGACGAGAGGGAGAGAGAGAGAAGAGGGAGGTAGACGGAGAGAGCGCGGTCGCGCCCGGTCGCTCGCGCAAGCATGGCGATGTTTCCCGATGCCCCGTGCACGGGAACACGCCAACGCGGGCCGAGAGGCGACGTCGAGGGGCTGCCCCGGGCGGGCGGATCGCGACGGGCACGGTGGAAGGCGACCACGTTCTGGCGTGCTTCCCTCGTGCTCGAGGAGGGCGACCGAGCGGGCGATACCTCGGTCCTCGCGGCGACCGCGAAACGACGAAACGGCAACAATAGAGAGCGTGGGGGGAGATGCCTTACCTGGGAGATTCGGGCGCTCTCGCGTGTGGCACGGGGACGCACAGCTCTGTCTCGGGGCCTCAGGGGGGGGGGGAGAGCACCTCGGCACGACCGGCAGAGCGGCTGCTTATCGCGCGGGAAGCCGACGGTGTTGTGTCGCGAACGAGGTTCACGCGAGGGTGGATTGGCGATGCCTCGAGCGAACGAGCGAACGCCACAGACACGGAGCCCACGAGAGTTGCGCGGTGTATCAATTATAAAAACAGTTCGCGGTTTTCGGTATTTCGGTACGTATTCGTCGGGTAAACGCGGCTTATACTTGTACTGTGTGTAGCAGTGGTATCGGCGGCACTGTGTGTCAGCAAATGCGCGCAGAGCAGCGCCAGAGGAACTGGCGACACACGGAGGCGTCGTTCAAGACACAGACGGGCGCGCGCATCAATCCGGCGTTACCGGAAGCTACCCGAGCGCCGGCGTGGTGGAAACGGGAAGCGGCGAATCGCCGACGCCGATTGGCTCGTGGTGATGTGCCCCCCGAGGCCCTCGGCACGACGAATCTGGCCCGCGCACGCGCTATCCCCTCGTCGTCGTTCCCCCGAGCTGACCGACCACGTGACTGCCCTCAGTGCAGTGCCCTCGACGAGCTGAAAGCGATGAAAACGCGGCTTTGGAATCTTTTCGCTTTATAGGTCCGCACAATAGAGCACATATTAGGAATAAGAATAATATATAAACAAACGGAACATGACGCAGAGACGATTTTTTCTTCTCAATCTTTTTTACAACCCAAAATACACCAATTTTGTTAAAATTTTAAAGGAATCGGCGGGAGGGCGTTATATTTCAGCAATTATTAAATATTAGGATCTATAAAATATATTAATACAGGAATATATATATAGGAATATTCTTGTAATAAATATTAAATATTGAGATATGTAAATGTAGGAATACTCCTATATTTATATACCTATCTTATATTTTGGTCTTTTCCATTATTGTGCGTTAGGGGTTCCGCACAATGAACAATATAAGGAACAATAAAGGAACACAGATATTAGCGATTAGAAATAAGAAATCAGGAATAAAGCTGGTGTAATATTGATACACGGCTTCCGATAGGTTAAAAATCTATTGTCTGTGTTATTCCCTGTTTCCGTTGCCTGTATTTTTCATTGTGCATCATCCAACTTTAATTATTCTTGATTCTTTAGTCGTAATCGCTAATATCTGTTTCTCGTTCCTTATATTTTTTATTGTACGGAGGCCTTTACGTTTAATTATTATTTTTATTTCCGATTCCTATAATATTTAATACTTATTCTTAAATATTCCATTTCGAGAAACCGATGAAACCGACTCGACGGATGTCCGCGCTGCTAAAAGGACAGGGCGCGTTTGCAATCTGCGCAATATCGTGCCGTTCAATCAGAAGTGGCCAACGCGCGACATGCAGGTTTGTTCGGTCTGTTGCGTTTTACCTTCTTCTTGCGCGCAACATGGGATCATTTAGGAATCTGTTTGTTATTGAACTGGCTGCACATTAATTCAGAGTTTATCTTTTTCCATCCAGTGTGGAGTAAAAAAGATAAACTCTGAACTATATAGTGCAAGACGCAGATGGAAAATGGACAAAAGTGACAAAGCAACGTAGAAATAAAAAGAAATAAAATGAAGAAAATAGAAAAAAAAGATTAAAATTAATTGAGTAAAAAAATTAATTTCAAAAATAAAATAAAATAAAATTTTATTTCTTTTTTTTATAAAAATAAATTCCGGCATCTCGTCGACGGTCCCTGGCTGACGAGTTTAATTGACCCTGTGTCCGCTAGGAGCGCTGACGCACATTTTCTGCGGTCTCGATCGCGGCGCGGCGTGCGAGTCCACTCTCCCTCCCCCTCCTGCCCGGAGTCCCTAACCGCGGCCCGCGGCCCGCGGCCTGGTTGCGTCGCGTGAAGTGAAGTTGTCTCGGGGAGCGGAACGAGTCAGCGAGCGGCGTAAACCGGGGCGGATTCGCCGATTTGGGACGCTGATCATGTATAGCTTGCCGCGAGTCTTGTCAGTCTTGGCAGGCGCTCCCGTGGGTCTCTCAACGTAAGAACTGGCTCGCACTAGCAACAATTATAACAAACGAGCTCGTTCGCGTTCCATGACTTCCCCACTCGATCACACGTGAGTAGAACGCACTTTGGAGTATAGTTGGAGTAATTGGACGCGCTCCATCTCGCGTCGCCTCGCGACGCGACGTGACGCGACTTGCGTTCGCGCGAGAATCGCGAGATGTGATTGTCAGTGATTGACCGTCCGTCCGACCGACCTCCCGTCTCGCCGCGAGATTCACTTAGTTGAGCCGAGGCTTCTCGACGAAGCGAGGTCGGACGGACGGGATAACTCGTGCACGTGAGACGCGTCCGCGTTTCACGGTCTGTTTGACGGTACGGCAAACGTAGAACATGGTAGCGTGATTTTAGGTTAACAGAAGATGACAGTATTAGAAACGGAGGAAGACGCAGATAAACGCTCCGTTCCTCCTAGAAAGAAGTTCTGCCTGTCCCTGTCAGGTCGCGGACGTGCAATTCCCATCGTCGTCCCGCAGCCCCCTCCTACATCCACGAGAGGGGGCCTTCTGGATAGAACAGATCTTTCGTTTAGTATGCTTTTTTCATTTATTCGTAACGATATTAGCTTGCCATCCTGTATTGGCGACCGATATGTAATTTCAACAAGAGGCACATCTTTGATCGTACAATGATTTTGATAAAGGTACAAGCAAAATGTTGAATGGCTATCGAAATCAGCTGAGCAATCACCAGGATGGAAGCCACGACGTGTCTGGTACCAGTACGGAAGGATTAAAGATAGCCACCTTATGCAATCTAGGAAATACTTGCTTCCTCAATAGTGTATTATATACTTTAAGAATCGCGCCTTCCTTTCTGCACAATTTGCATCATTTAGCCACCGATTTGTCAAACCTAAACGACAAGCAACTTCAGACAAAAGTAAATAGATTGATTTGTTGAAACATTTGTAGTTTTTTTTTTATCTAAATGTATATGTATACATATCCAAATTATCAATATTTTTCTTGCAGGCCAAATCTTCTTCATTAGGTAGAACCGGAGTATCGCTAACATCGAGCGGGAGTCGTAGCTGGAGCAGTAAAGATCTGCTGGCGCTAGCTGGATCAACGGTAGAAACCAATAAACCACGTATTCAAATAGCTACTGAGAGATTACACGAGCTCTTTATGGCATTGCGAGCATCGGAGGTGAGAGAGAACAGCGAACCGTATCAACCAGATGCTTTTTTACAAGCTCTCAGGTATGCATATTATTGTCGAGGTATTGCAGAAGTGTTTTGCGTTCGCATTATCCTTATATTGGTTTCATTACAGAGAAGTAAATCCGATATTTGAGGGAAATCAGCAGCAGGACGCACACGAACTTCTGGTCTGCTTGCTCGACAACATCAGGGAGACTTTCCAATTGTTGGTCAGATACAGAGAGAGCCAATTCGGTCAGAGCAACGGCGGTTATCCTGAATTTACCACGAATCATTCCGTGACGGAGACACAATTGGAGAGCGGTTCTGCGAAGAGGAGCCTTCGTAAGTCCAGAAAGAAGAAGAAAATTACGAGTAGGGGGAGTTCGGTATCTCTCGCGCAGCCAAACGCGAATGGCGTCGTAGGATCCGCGAGACCATATGAGAACGGTCACGCAGAGTTCGCCGAGAGTAACGGCGAGATAGGGATGCGCAAGCCGGAGAGCAAGAAGTGTTTTATCTCAGAGGACTTTGAGGGTGTCAGCCTATTGCGCACAACGTGTCTCGAGTGCGAACACGTGACGGAACGGAAGGAGACGTTCTGCGATATATGCGTACCCATTGACATTGATCGTTCAAATGAGAAAGGTGCGCACTTGATTAGTTCTTGCTCGCTTTATGCGAAGTAAAAGTAGAAATATGTTATTACTATCATTTAAGCTCATATGACATATGTTTCTAAGCTCTGTCTATGAGATTTTCATTGATAGCTCAAGTATTTTATATTCCAGAATTAACTTGCAATTCATAATAATGTGACTTTTCTTCATAGATGATGATGGTGAATTGGTGGATAGCAGTGAGGTATACAAACGCGCTGTAGTGACTAGCGAACTGCTTTGGGGTAGGGATAAATACTGGTGTGCACGGTGCCTACGATATAATGAGGCTCGCAGAGCCGTATGTTTTCCCTCCTTACCCAGACTCCTTATCTTGCAGTTGAAGAGATTTTCTACTGCCGCTGGGTAAGTCTCGTGTGATCGTTCAGCATTAAAAAAAAGCAACAGATATTATATAATTGATATAATTGATACCAATAAAATATAGCTCAAAGTTTGTAAAAGTTATCGAAAAATGATTTTGGAATTTATGACAATCATAAACAATTGTATTAAAATTACAAATGTTCCGCTAGTTATTAATTTTTAAAGGGTTTATTGCATATTTAACTTTGCTCGAGTCACATTGAGTTACATTTATATTACATCGATCAAGAATCTTTTGCGATATTCGCATCGCGATTACGTTGAAACTTACGTTTTCAGTTCGATGGAGAAAATCAATAATCATATGCCGACGCCGTTTACCTTGCAATGCTTCTGCGAAGAGTGCAGTAACGATGAGACTCATGGGACGACAGCTGGTGGCAGTACGGAGACGCGGCATGTGTACAAATTATACTCGGTCATAATGCACCAAGGTGCAACGATGACCGCCGGGCATTACGTCGCTTACACACGTTTACCCGACGAATCTGCATACGCGGAATATTCCCAATGCGATCGCGACAATAAGCGGCAGAACTCGAGCCAGGCGGGCGCCGCGAATGCAAACTCGTCATCGTCGTTTTCCTCTTCTGACAAAGCGACACGCCTCCTCAAGTACTTCAGGAGCAAGCCTAGCGCGAGCGAGAACAAGGAGCAGCTAGTGAATAGAGTCGGCTGTCGTAGCATGGATTGTTGCGGCATCAGGCGAAATAAACAGGGGGTCACTTGGCTGGAGTGCGACGACGAGGCGGTGCACGTGATCCCGCTGCGAGAACTCGAGGACAAATTGGCGCCAAATGCGCGGAATTCCGCCACCCCCTATCTCCTGTTCTATGTGAGGTCGACGACGTAAGCTGCCGTTTCTCGTCTCCTCGCGTCGGAAGTTCAGTGTCAAAATGTCTTCGTTTGGAATTCTCCGAGCGAAGCAGCAGCGAGCACACGATGATAAAAATGGGCCTCGTTCTTCCCACATTGCTCTCTTCCTCTCCCTCTATTCTCCAACGATCGTGCTGTGATGTATCGCACATTCCAAATCACCCGAGTTCTCTTCTTCCTGCATACGTACCGCATCGGGCTTTAGAGACGCGAGCGTGTATTATTTTCGTAGGTAATAAAACTACCGCCAATCATATTATGTACATTAGATTCCCGTCGATCGGACGGTTATACGTCGAGCTGACTTCTGTAAATGTAACGAAATACCTTCAAACTCGACGTAACGAATTCACGGAGCAAGCATCGCAATTCCGCGCGTAGACGACTTAGCCTTAGTTGGGACGTGGAACGTTTTATTATTGAGTTATCTGTAAAATAATAAAAAAAAGAAAAAAATTATGTATTCTTGACACACACCTGTCTACCACATGTGCTTTGTACCGTATCGCGAGATGGAGGCACCTGACCCGACCCCCAGGAAGTCTACCGGCGACTTTATACCGATGAACGTCATTGGCGACGTAGCTTGAATATTTTAGAACGTCGTTTATTGCGGTCGTCCATCGTTCCGCGGGTTTCCAATATTATTAATCGATCACGCGCTGGAAAATGGCACGATTCAATTTTCAGCTGTTAGCGCAAATAAGAGTACACGTCGCGCGTTCGCGTTTAATCAATTATGAATTACAACGCAGCCTGTAACGAGGAGGCTGTCGATGCGCGATCGATGCAGGAAATAAATTCTTTTCATCGTCGTAGCCGTCCAGCTCTCTTGCTAATGACCCGGTCAGGACGGGTTCGGCGGAATTTTTATCTTCGCCGAATATGCGCATACGGCCGCTCGGAATATCGCGTGTACACATGATGAAATATTTGTATAGTGTCAGCTCAATCATACGTGGCTACATCCATATATCGATCATTTCCATAGGGGGTTAGTAGTGGAGTAACGTTCCACCTGTCAGTCGGGCACATAGTAGTTCCTACTACTTCAAGACGTGATACATTCAGTAGTTCGCATCTCTTAGGTGGAGCACGTTCCTACACGGCTATGTTCTCGTCGACACTTCTCGAGTAAGGCAAGTGGATAGAATAATGGAACAACTTTAAAACGATTTTATATTGGGAGATCTAATTGGTAAAATGTACAATGAACGAGAAGCTAATTAGCGATTAAGAATTTTCCAATATAGCGTTTGTTAATTAATCTGAAAAGAATTTTTTATATATGTTACCAATAATTTTTTAAATATATGAATCATTCTTTTTCTTATTTTTACTTAAATGTAATTGACAGTTAATTTAAGTATATCTTTTATAATGTGAGTGCTGCATTAATTTATATCGATATTTATATTTTCACTGTATTATTTTTTCGCGTATTATTTAAAGCAGGACGATTATTAATAAATTTTTCACAAAGAATCCATTGTTATTTTATTGTATTTTAATATTCAAATTTCACGTTCCAAACATTTATGTTATTTTTCGTTTAGAATTTCTTAATGAATTTTCCTTTTTATGTGCATTTTTCCGAGTACGCGTCCGAAACACATTCGTCCGTAACTATTAAACGTCGAATTCTTTGTCATTATGGTGAGTAAAGTAAAATCGCAGAAAATAATTGTATGTTGACGTGAACACATCATCCTCACATATAAAAAATTGCGCAAGTCGTGCAGACGGCAGTTCCTATCGCGGAGGACCTGCACTGAGAAAAAAATTTCTGCATTTACTGAGATAAAGAAAAAATTCTTTTTTATTAGTATATATACATATGTGTTCACTGAGAAAAAAATACTAATAAAAAGGAAATTTTTTCTTTATTTTAATAAATGGAGTCACAGTTGTATTTCTCACAGAAATTTTATATTGTAAGTGATTATTTGGTTAGTGTTTAAAATTATACTTATTTTGAGTATTAAAAGTATTAAAAACAGTGCTTTTTTAATACTTAAAATAAGTAATTAATCACTTACACACTGACTTACAGTATTAAATTTCTGTCGGATGTAAATTAATATTTACTAAAATGCAGAAAAATTTTTTCTCAGTGTAGCAAAGCACCGGCACGATGCGTAAATCATCTCCTTCGCTCCTCTCCGCATTATTCGCAATAATTTTATTCTCCGCGATAAAAATCTTAAATGGAAATTTTCAAGCTTTCTCTTTCACGCGCCGCATATATCGCGTATGTTACATTTCGTTTCGCTGAACGGGTGTAATCGATATACACAACGGCCGCGAAGACACCAAACCAAACAGATGCCGCGACGTGACACATCTGCGCACGCTGTATTTACGAAACGTCATGTGTCATTGAAAAATATAACACCTCGTTTCCGTCGAGGAACCATTCGCCGACGCTATCGGAATGAATCAACCTAAATACGTCCGTATATATATACGTTTCGCCGCGCGGGATACCTGGTTTCGACGTCTCTCCTTCGCGGCGCGTTTAAAGCTACACAGCGAAGATCCGCAGTAGGTCACTTATCACCACGTGTAATCGCTTCCGAGTCAGCAACTGCAACGTAGTACACTGTCTCGTGATTCTCGTGAATGGTATACTTATGCAATACTAGGGTGAACGCGGATAGACATGGGAAAAGGGAAATATCGCACGCGTTATTTGATCGCAAAATCGATATGGCGCGTTTCGCACAAGAGTCGCCGAAGTTAACGAGTCGAATGAAGAACGAGAATCGTCTGTGTGTGTGGACGGAAGATATATCGGCGAACATCTTTTTGAGTCGTGGAGCAAAAGCACACATTTTCCTTTAAATTTTGTACATATAAATTAAGTTTTGTACATTTATCTGTTGTTATCGCTTTTATCTGTTGCTCACGTAAAATTAAGGAAATTTAGATATTTTATTGTTTAGTTGGCAAACGACAAACATTTTCTCAAGACGTTGTTTTTGTTGAGCAAAATTTTTTAACTCACTTTTTATTATTCATATTCTTACAAGCGGCTTTTAAACGAAAGTCGCTTTTATGAATTATTTCCACACGTTGACTGCTGTGCTTATTGCAGGAATATTTAAATCGAATTAATTATCATTATGAAGCACCAACAAGTAACCGTAGACATGACGAACATGGTGTTCACCGCTTGCTCCTATCTGGCACTCGCCGGAGCGGTCTGGATATTTTTGCGGCTCATCCAGGCCTGCTTTTGGCTGCCGAAACATCTGAAAAGGCAAAATGACGTTCAAACAATGTTGCAAGATAAGGTGAACTCGACTACCTTTTAACTCAATTTGATCACTCGTTTTTTTTTCTTAGTCGATGCATTTACAAAAATTCATCATATTATTAATGTACATTTCTGATGTCAATGCAGATTAACTTTAATCTCGGTTTAACTCACTTTTCATCTTTTTTTAATTCTAACTATTAGAAAAAAATGAAAAGTGAGTCAAACCGAGTTTAAAGTTAATCTACTTTGGTAGAAGTAAATAAGGATTGTAAACATTAATCAAACTTAGCGAAGATTTATTTAATTCGATTTCCATCTTTTAAAACGGTTTAAAAACGATTAATATAAGAGCTTTTTAATATTTCGTAAGATAATTATTAATAATTTATAAACGTATGGGGTTCTTTAGGTGGAGAGTTACGAAAAATACGTGCTAGAATGTGAGGAGAAGGAAAGGGCGGAAATGTTGGATCAGGTCGACGATGGGAAGAAGAGCCTCGAGATGACGGAGAAGTGGAAGGAGCGAAGGGAGTGCCTCGACATGCTCAAGCGAGAGCTGGAAAGAGTTCGCGAGGGTAAAGACATGTCCGATTGGGACGCCTTGCTGGAGGAGGAGCTGAAGAAGCACGAACTGGAATCCAAGTTTCTGGAGGAGGAAGAAGAGGAAAACTCGAAAAACGACGCTAATAAAGAGAAGAGCGACAGTGAAAAAGAGGTAAAGAAAGTTGAGTTCGATACCGAACCGAAGAAGAAGAAGTAACGAGACTGTCTGATGTGTTTTGAAAGTGCCTTACTGATTGTGAGACTTTACACGATAACTGTTTCTCGTTAAGAAAAAAAAAAAACTGCATGAAAACAAAAATCTCCCCTCGAGCACACACACACACACACACACACACACACACACACACAAATACATTTTTTGTATTAAATACTCATATGTGGCGCGCGATAATCAAATAATTCAAAGATGTATGTACGATCTCGGTACGATCCGGAGGATACTTATAGAATTGTTTAAGTAATTGCTATGTTACTGATAATCTAATATCACACTGATAACCAATATCATTACATAAGAGCAACGCGCCGTTATTAAAGCGAGAGATATGAAATAACACATTTTTCGTGTATTTCCAAGTACACAAATTTTTCCATTTTACTATATAAACTGCGCGCCGATTTTTTATCGGACTTTAAAAAACAGTTCTCGTTGGAATATTAAAATCCCCTATGCCTCCCTGATTAATTGATGCTAATGAACCTCTAAAACACTGCAAAAAATTTTTGGCTGATACAGTGTTTTAGATGTTTATTAGCATCAATTAATTGGGGAGGGGTAAGGGATTTTAATGATGAAACGAAAACTGTGTTTTAAAGTTCGACAAAAAATTGGCACGTATTGCAGTTTAGTAAGTTGGAAAAATTTGTGTATACTTGGAAATAGACGAAAAATGTATTATTTCATATCTCTCGGCGTGTTCTTTTTATTTGCCTTATGTAATAATATGAATCTCAAATGATGTATTTTGAGAGCGTTTTCCTAATTATTGATAATTTAAAACTTTATTTACTTTGTTGTAATGTAGAAGACGTATTTTATTAATTCACGTTGACAAATGGAAAGTAATTTACATTGCGAAAATTATATGTAATCGATGGTATTAGTATATCTTCTTGAGTAAAAACGATCGCATTACAATTAAAGAGAGATAAACAATAAGCTTTAACTAAGTGCATATATAAAATATGTTTCCAAAGCAGAAATTACAAATAATCGTTGTTTTTACGTATATATATATATTATAATTAAGGAAAGTGATAACTACTCAACGTTTAATAATTATCCAAGAAGTGGAATAAGTGAAGTTTAGACTTTAGACGTACTTATAATAAATTACTGAATTCGTTTCGCCGTTGTCGCCATTCCTGCGATCGATATGCAGAACAAATCGTGAACGTCTACCTCGACGGACTCGTACCTGCTTTTTAATACATGTCACGTTTATCGATATTCTCTCTACGTGCGCATTAATAATATATATCATCCATTTACTTAATCGTCACGGAGTTGCGGCGGCTCTCCCTTAACGGATCCCAATCGTAAATAATGCGACCGGCATTATATTTACTCACATATACAAGGTGTAAAAAAAAAATCATTCAACATTTATATGTAGCGTGTACTATCTACCACATGAATCAACACCCTGTATATGTATTAGGTATATCTCAGCGTGACGATATATTATAGCGGCGTTTACTTCTGCGTTCAAAGTTCAAACGTGCGCAATGTGGCTATTTTAGGAAGGGTTTTAGATAGATCTAGAAGACACGTTTTCGCAACTAATTGTAAGAGAATACATTTATTATACATACAAAGATTATGCCGCAATATACGACAATTTGTATACGGCAATTCGTTGACTCTGTGTTTTTATATTGTAACATTATTATATATGAAACGTACATGCAACACACATATCTAATCTCTATTGTAGAATCAATAAAATGAGTAATTAGGATATTCGAGAACTAGCATTTCTGTTATGATGTCTCTTCTACGTAAATTTACGAATAACTTGACAAAAACCCGGTACAGCTGCATGACCTATCGCAACCGTTTGCAACAGTTTGGCTTTCGCGGCGTTCGAACGCAGACATTATTTCGAGCGCGGAGCTGTTCGATGAGCGCAGCTGCTTACAATTAATTCTACGATTATTTTCCAACTTCGACAGGCAGGTGCGTGCCATCGGCTTTTACCTGTCGGTGTCGTCGCGACGAAAGTCAAGGTTATTCGATGAATTTAAAAAGCAGCGCATCGTTTGCTGGCGCGGCTCCAACTAGAGCGACGACTATTTTCTTCGGCGACGGAGAGCTTTAGAAATGAAAGGGAGCATGCAGAAGTAAAATACGCCGCGCCGTTTGGTGCAACGTGCCTCGAATTTGAAAGTTTTTCTGATTATTCTACTTTAAAGAACACACATTTCGGTTTATTTTATCCAATTAAAATTTTTTTGTAAAAAAAAATATATATATATATGAAGTATTTAATTTTTTAATATAAAAATGTAGAAAAATATATACATATAATAAAACATTTTTCACCGGAGATGCAAAATATATGATGCGCGATGTGAAGCAATTAAAAATGTTTGTAGAAAGACAGTTTATTTTCCAAGTTAATTACTTAACGAAGCAAAATTCAATTCGCGAAGAAATCGTCGCCTAAAATTAAGACAATATATGAGAATTATGCGCGCGCGCGCGCGCGGGCGCCATCTTGTGTAAAGGGCGACTGTGTAAATGTACGACGTATCCTACTGCGTACAAGATATATCGCTCTTCCTCCGTCAAGATTATCTCAACTTGCCGCATGGACAAGCATCAATATGGACAGGTATTGATTATTCCATGCAAAATATCACGCATGTAGCCATTTTGAAACGCTTGTCAATTAAAGAGTATACCGCGTCATTTTATAATAACTTTCAAACTTGCGGCGAACATTATATTGAGATTAAATTAATAAGCATAAAAAAGTATCAAATAATCAACAAAACAGACTGATGTTTAAACAATAATAATTCGATTCGCGTTCATATAACAATAACATCTTATATAAAGACTTTCAATTTACGAATTCTCGATCGAAATCGCGATCAGATCTATTAGAATGATCGATCTGAGTCGTTCTCGACGCTTAATTTCGTTTTCGTTCTCCATTTTCTCTCCATTTTCATTAATTTCTTATTATTCTCGCTCGTTATATCATTCCGAACAAGAGCAACTCCACGCGCCGCGCAGTTATCGACTGGTCGTAGCGGCGGAGTTTACAAACAGTTCGCGCGGTCGCCGCTAGATGGCGACGCCTGGACGAAACGACGACGCGCGGGACGCGAGACGCGCGTCACTGTGTCACTGCGGCGGGCCTCGGCCAGCTGGCGCCCGGGGTGTCCTGCGCGTCGGTTGGCGATCAGGTGGTTTCGCGGGCGCGGAATAGGCGCCGCGGAGCGGGACGTAGGCGCAACGCGCAACCTGCCTACACGGGAATGACGCGCGTCCTCCGTGTCCTCGTCCGTCGTTTGTGTCGAACCGCCCGCCGTATTGTTGCGAGAGGAAGGTCGAGAAGGCTCTCGTCTTTGATCCGCCGCGCGGCGTCGTTCCCGCGCGCCACGCCAGCGGCGGCGATGCCGACCACCACCGGCGCGCGGTGCGTCACCTTCGTGTGAAATACATCGACGATCGTCCCGCGACCCGCGACTTACAGGCTCGTCGCGAAGTACCCGCCGAAGGGCACCGGTGAGAAAGAGTTGCCCGAGTGCCATGCCATGCCGCCCGCGCCGCGGTGCATCCCCCCACGGACGAGGCGAACGGCGAGAACGGCGACGACGATGGCTCCGCGTCGTCTCGCCAGATAGGGCGCATCGCTCATCGCTCCCGTTAAGTAAGTGCCGAATTTAATCTGACGTAGTCCTACTGTCGTCTCGTCCCGTCCGCGAAACTCGTCGACTCAATCCTTCCGCGACCCTCCCGCCCGCGTCGCGTCGCCCGATCGCTCTCGTCGCGGGGGGTGTCGTCGCGTGCGATGATCCGACGTTGAGATAAACGCGGAAGGTGCTGTTCTATTCATTCCATCGTCCTAATTCTATTTTGATTCAGCTTCGGGGCTATTAATAGCGAGACGAATTTCACAGCGTGTCGCGAATCGACACGCGCCTGGCGATTTAAATCCCTTTCGACACGGGGGTTTTTTTTTTTTAAATGCCTCAGCGCCTCTCGCGCATTTAAATGCGTCGTTGGCCGATTTGTCCCTTTGTCCCGAGCGCATTCTTTGTCCCTGCATTTTTGTGTATATATTTGGTGAGTGTCACGCGAGAGGGATCGCGCGCCGGCGCGAACGGCTTGCGCGTGCAGTCGCAATTCTTCCCTCTTACCCCCCCTCCCACCGCCTCTTGCTTTTTATTTACATATCGTATGCCGAGAAGAATGCCGTCACAACTCAAAAGTATGCCTGAAATGTTACCTACGTGCTATAATAGTGTTGCAAGTCTATACCTGTACCTCAGAGGTAAAGAATAGCATCTCCAGTTTTTGTCAAAATGGAGTTAATACATTTTTCAACGCAAACGGAAGCTTAAATTGTATAATCGTAAAGCGTCTTATGTTTATATTATTAGATTATCACTAGTTCCTGAGATACAATGTTTAGAAAAAGTCGTAATAAAAATGTTTATAGTGCCTAATTTTTTAATCAGGCGTTATTGACAGAGTTGTACTATTTATTAACTATTAAAAATAAATCAAGTTGCTCCTTTTATTTTATATCTAAAAAAAATATTTCCCTATTTAAAAACTTCAAATCCTGTTTTCTCTGAATTCATAATAATTCATAGTACATATATTCTTTATAACGAGCACAAAACCTCGCTGCATGCATTGAGGCAGATGTCATTATTCTTTTATTAAACTGGCTATGTTGCGATTTCTTGGGTGAATAGCGTCACAAGTCACAAATGAATTGACAAATGAATCACAGTAGACCTCATCGAGAAACAATATTGTTATAACAAAGTATTATAATTGTAATTGCGTTAGTTATCTCACGATTCAAAAAAATTGGAAAATTGTGAACTTTTGAGTTGCGACAGTATTCTTCTCGGAGCACGATATATCTAAAGTTACTTGAATATATAATTTGTTTACAATCTTAACAAATAACGTAGAGACTCACTCTCTACGTCCAGAAATGACTAGGCAAAATTCCTTAATTTTTTTCTCTCCCTTTCTCCCTTCTTTTTTTAATATCATGAGACTAAATATAAAAAATTATAAATACGCGATAGAAATTTAAATTACTGATTTAACTGACTCCATTGACGGTGCCATTGCGTGCGTCCAGGAAACTTGTACGAGTACCGACAATCGATTCCGCTTTAAAGATATATAAGTACTCCGCGAATTTCGTGGGGCGGACGTGACTGGGGGATAATAAGGGGTTGAATAATAACAAAGTCAGTCTTTTGCGCATGATGCATTGCGAGCTTCGTTACCACGCATGCACACGCGGCGCTTTCGGTTTTGCATGCGCGGTATACGCGGAGGAGGGCTCGCGATCGATCGCGGCTTGCGTGTCTTTTGACGATCTTGACGCAGAATCTCAACAAACGTTTAACAACAAAACGTAGTGAGAAGGTCAAGGATTCCTCCGCGCGTGACCGTATTTCTCTCGCGGAAAAAAGACGGGACTTGTCTCGCGGCGCTTTCAATTCTCACACGACGCGGATACATTTATAATGTTATTCGGGATAATGTTTCGATCGAAGATCAAGGTTGGATTTACTGCTTTCTCAGATTTCGAAGTCAAAGGTAAAATCGGAGGGGTCCATCTGATCATTTACCGATCGCTTTCTACGGTAAAATTTGCATGTACCTTTGATTAAGTACAAGATTATGAATATTGACTTTCAATTTATTCCTACATACCTAAATGTGTAGAATTATAGATAACTTAGATTGCTATCGACGCAATTAGCAGAAAAATTCGGATAGAATACATTTAGAGGAGTAAAGGTATTGATTAAGAAATAATAACGTAAGGCATATTTTGTATTTTGAGTTTTTAATCTTCAACCCTTTCACGCCTTTAATCATTTTCATCTCTCTATGGATATAATTATTACTCATTTAATTTATTATAAGAAAGGATTTATTTCAGCACCTTCGAGTCTCGACTCAAATTATCTTTCGCGGCTGGAAAGCCAGCTCGCCGAATTTTTTTTACGAGAGAATATTTATCTTTATTTGCATTATTTACATTTATTCTATAAAGAATAACGCGACTTCTCGCGAGATCTACAGCCGTGTATGATAAATACGACGTTCGAGCATTGACGCAGATATACGTTGATTCCGCGCAACGTTCGCAGCGTTATGCGTTATGCATTATAATGACATTGCCGATCGCCGTGCAGGGCGGTCAACGATTCGACGGACGACGCTTTGTGCGTCTCGAACTTTTTGTTACGCGGACAATAAGTAAGAGCCTGCACACGGCTGTCAGGTGACGCGGACGCGACGTCGGAGGTCGATGACCGTTGACCTCTGACCGTGTATGTGGCATCATTGATTGCGAAGCTCCAACGCGGAATCCATTTCTGATGCTATGGCGAAGTTGTCGCGGATACATCGAAGCGTGTCCAAAGGGTGAATTTTCCGATCGTTTATTGTCTGTCGAGCGCTTCCCCCGACTTTTATTTCGCTTTGGAGATAAAAAGGTTTTCGCCGCGGGCTGAGCTTGTCGGAGGTGTAAATGGAGAATAAAACTTGGCTCTCGGGCTAATGAATGTCAACTTCACTTGGACAAATTGCAGTCGAGACCTACTTGCTAGGATGTTTAATGTAGAAAGTTAGACTATGACAACTAATGATCCTACCCGGCTTTTTTATTAAGCGATTATCGACGTCTGGCTAGCTAGTCTACTACTTAATTAAAATTTAATGAATAAATTATATAATAATGCGCTTTTTATGCGTTCTCTAAATCCATAAGAAAAAAGTTTTTGCACTTGTTTTGCTTAACAAAAAAAAAAGAAAGTATTTTTAATAACGGAGGGCTGAGTAGGCTGCCAGTGAGCTTCCCCACATGTTAATTACAAGCGATTCTGAGAAACAAATATCCAGGTTTTATTTTGCGCTAATTATGCACTCATACTTTAGAGTAATTTCTATCTTTGCGCGGCATCTTCTAAAGCGGTGATTCCCAACGCTCTTCTTTATAAATCGACCCCAAGCTATTGATCAAGACTACTTAGTTAGAACTTGATCCGTTCACTTGTTATTGAGATCTCAACATCTCGAGAACTCGTCGCGTCGTCGCGTAAAAGAGTCACGGTGCGATCTCGCTTCGCGTGTATTTGGTGCGAGACACTACCGTGTCTCTTGATATGAATTATTTTTCGATATATCCGAGCAATTGCATGTATAATTGATTCAATTTGCTTTGTGCCCTTTTGTTTTATTCTTCAAATCGCGGGGGAGTTTCTCTTTGAATTCCATTTGAATTCCATTTCACGCTTGTCATGCAAATTGCATGAGTCCGAATGTACAATAACTAAATATATCTCGATAGATTGTATTTTTGAAAATTAACAACATCATGACATTTCAAAAATTAATAAGATCGTGACATTTCAAAAATTAACATGAAAATTTATCAATTTCTATTCGATAGTATGCAAATGTAGCTGTATAATACTGTATTTTTGAAAGAGCAAGAAGAACATAAGCGATGAAAGAATAGAATAAAAATTCCTTTTTCACACAAAAAATTGCAAACGATGCACGATTTTAAAAGTTTAAAGTAATGAACGATTTTTATAATATAAACTTTGGTTTTGGAATAAAAAAGTATAGATAAATTCTCTCTCTTTCTCTCTCTCTCTCTCTCTCTCTCTCTTTCGATTATATTGAAAAACTATCGTATAAAATTACATATAGAGATTTCAGTGTTTATTTTCAACGTTTATTTTAAAAAGTATAAATTACAGTTATATGTTTTAAAACTACAGTCATATGTTTTATTATAACTGAGATTTGTGTTATAATATTAATTTTCAAATAATTGTATTGACTTTTAATTAACTGATATTACCTATTCCGTAATTTATCGTTTGTGTTTACCAATGATGTAAAGTTTTTCGTATTATTTGGAGAACGTCTCATAGTCAATATTTTAATAGCGTATTCTACAGATTTGATTTTTTGACAAAGGTGTAACAATAATTTTTTAGTTATAAACAGTTAAAATTGACCAACGATATCACATAAAATTCGCGAATCACATTTGTATCGATTACATGCGTATCGAGCTATGTATTCTGTTATTTTCACACATAGTTTAGTTTATTTTTACTCCTAAGTTTTTTTTGTGTTTTCTTACGTGCAAGTATTTTACACATTACAGCAATTGACATCATCCATGTTAAAAATAAAGTTTATCTTTATTTTGAATGTAAAATAAAAATTATAATTTATTACTATTACAATTCTTGAATTGATGTGTTCGCAAAGAGTGAAAAGTTTTGTGATTTTAATGAATATAAGTCGCCACATTTCTTGCAACGACTCAATTTTATTTTATGATTTCTTAGAAACAGAACTTAATATCTCTTGGAACGTGAAAATTTGGCAGGAAGTAATAATAATAAATTACCCTATATACGTTTCTGTTTGAAGCGACATAAATTTTATTCTTTAAATAAATGTTCGATCTAATGTGCAAAAATAATAATAGTCTTATTCATCGAGGTTGATTCGAAACACGTGAAACAGAAAATACAGGATGACAAGTTATTGAAACTAAATAGCTAAATATTTTGTAATAAGTAGACAAAATGAAATGAAAATTAAACGATATACAATTGTAAACATATGAATTTTGGTTGCGATTATTGATTAAAATTTAGAAACTATATTTTCTTATCAAAACTTCTGACTTAATTGATTTCTGGAATAAGCTTTTAAAGTATTATACAATGATCGTAGGACATCCTTTAAAAATTATTTGCTGACACAGTATAGAAATTATTTCTCGTTGTGCAGGTGCTTTGGTATAGACTTTTTTAGCTTCTGTTATAAAAGATTCTCTTTTTGTGAGTCATTAACGGTAATTAGCTCGTATTTCGCGCAGACCGCATTTTCTCTTTTTACACAAAAAATTTCTTCTCCCTTTATCAAGCGATAAATCTGTACCCGGTTTTTGTGAGAGTGGCGCGTATCGATTTTTCAATAAACGCTGTTTTTTTTCTCACCGTGCTTCACCGACGAAATCTCGATATCGTCGATGTATTACATCAATGCCACTGTGTGTGTGAATACGCGTATTTTTTCCGCATAAAACCTCGGGGCATTCGACGCGCGACGGTTTCACGATGCGCGCGAGCGTATATTTCAGTCCCAGTAGAATTCATAAATACGTTAGGATGCATAAACACGCGATGTTTCACGTGTGCAGAAATTGCACGTCAATGCGTTCGGCGGAAACGCTCGTACCTTTCTCCTCCTTTATCATATATATATATTTACTCTCTCACATTTAGCGGAACGGAAAAATCCGCGATTCGCACTGTCATAATGCAATTTGGCGATTAAATGAAATCGAGTATGACGTGGATGACATTAAACTGGCGCGTTTATTTGAACATATCAAATAAACAAGACTCTATATAGAGGATCAAAGTTACGTTCACATTTACACTATAATTCAGTTGATATTTACGTCATTCTTATTAAATTTACGAGTTTTAATATTACCTTAATGTTAGCTTGTTTTAAAATAATATTAAAATTCTTTTTAATTTTCAAATTTAAGTAAGCCAACTTCTTGCGGATTGCATGTTTAATTTTTACGCAATTTTAGTAAAAATGTGTAATGTATTATAGTAAAAGAACCAAGAGCTAAACCCTGGCTGTTTAAAAGCTGTGTACTTGTCTTTTTCAGACGTGATTAAAATTTGTAGCTTGGAGCTGTGCTCTCGCTATAATATTCTAACCACTAAGGCAAGTGGCATTTTTGGTTGAAGATTTAATTTTGCTAGATTTTATTCTCAGTTTTTACTTTGATGGAAGATTTTACCTTAAAAACGTATATGTTAACTTTAGAATGCGGAAAAAATCTACACTTCAAAGAATCTGTGGATGAAAGACAGCCTGTATATTCACGAGGGTAAATGCGTAGTTATTCAAGGAAAAAGAATCGCGCGTCTGGATATTTTATTAGCGAATACTATTTGGATTAGTCCGCTCCAAATACGTCATGTATCGAAAGCGTCGCGTACGTGCAATTTCCTTTGACTGCATGCATTTATCGCGGAGCTTGCATATGTCATTCGCGACGATTCCCGACATTCATCGGGATTTTCCGTGTGTAAAGCTGTCTGACATTTCTAATTAAATCATCACTCTTGTTGAGAGGTTAATGGATAGCGTTTCGAAAAGGAAATTATATATAGGTGCGTCTGTATATTGCATTCCACGGGTACATTTATTATTTTATCGGAAATACGAGTCTTTATACGATTATCTCTCAAAATTCGGCTGATATTTTAGTTACAGATTATTAAATCAACATAGTTGCTGGATTTTTATTGTAATAGAATATTATTAATCTTTAAATTTACTTTAAATAAATATTTGATTACGATTTAACTTGAAATTGAAAAGAATTTAATTTATAAAAATCTTTAAAGTTTTATCTATGTCGGATAAATTGTTATAATTGAACTTCTATAAAATTAGAAGTAGCTTTTTCAAAGTTTTGATATAATTAACAGAAATCTGATTTTCCCCTTAAAGAGTTCAAGAGATTATTATTTATTGATACTTCATAAAGAATTCTTTCAATTATATTATTATATCAAAAGTTTAAAAATAGAATGACGTTTTTACAGATATCACAATTGGCAGTTTACCATAAAATTGCCATAAAAACGGAATATAGGTACATAATTGTTTTATTGTGACTGAACGTGATTAAATGCTCGCTCTCGATCTTGGTGTTGCGTCCTTAAATTTGTTTGCCATTCTAAACACTCGTGTTATCTCGCAAAATATAGTGATATAGAGCACAGCGGTTCGTTAAGGAATCGGTCACTGACTGACAGACCGCGATGGAAGTCAGATCGCGGATAGCTTGCATATTAGCAATTTCCTCCGGCTGCCTTCATCATGAGGCAGACTGTGTGTCTCATTCACAGCTATTTTCCCGGCATCTATATCGGTTCTCCGTGTAGAAAGTCGACTATCACGCAGCTCCGTTCTATCGATCCGCAGCAGCCAGGCCATTCTGCATCTCTCTCTTCTCCTGACGCACACATATACATACACGTTCTTCTCTCTCTTTCTCTCTCTCTCTCTCTCTCTCTCTCTCTCTCTCTCTCTCTCTCTCTGTCCCTCTCTCTCTCTTTCTCACACGCTCTTCATCCATTCGTCGCCTTCCTCTCGCTCATCTCTTCGCTTCCATTCGCATTACACTCATGCTGCATTGTCCTTTCCTCATTCGCAGTCTCTTCGTGTATCTATAGGTGACGAACAAGGAAGCGAGTTCCACAACCTCCGTTTTCCTATTGGAAAGTGATGCGAGCAGCGACGAGATGGATCCTGACGGGTTATAGCGATCTCCGTCTGCTCGTCGCGATAGACGCTTTGATATTATTCGCGGCACCGTCACTCGATCGAGGATTGATTCTCTCGCGAACTCGCACGTGTGATAACACATCCACAGAATTATTTTACGTTGGGAGAGATACGCGTGAGAAATATTTCCGGGACAGGATACTTCCGGCAACTACATTCCGAAACAGTTATAATAATATAGTGAAAGGAAATTGGATTAGAAGCTAGGAGACAGACCTGATTAAAGATGATAAAATTGTATTGATTTTATTTTATTTTATTGCATATGATATATATAAATAATTCAAAATACAGTTTTCTCGCGTGAATCTCGTATCAGGAGCAGGTGCAATGAAGATCCGATTTACTTCTTTATTGCTCGCTGTCATAAAGAAACGAATGAAAAGTACATTAACTCAGCAGCTGCGTCCTTTACCTTGCTTCTCTTTGATCAATTTTCTCGGAAACGTCACAATAGCATTATAGCTCGTAATAGAATTCGCGACTATCGAGAAGCTCCTCTAGTTTGAATATTTTTCTGATTCTTATTCCGATGTTTCTTGGCAGACTGCAAAATGCAATTTTTACAATAAGTTGTATAGGAAATCAAGTCGCATTTTTAACGCAGTTGTCGTCAGAAAGAAGCTCGCTTTTGAATTGAACATGATTTATCAGCTTAAAAGATAATTGATTTTTTTTTATAATAGATATATTGTGCGGGCTGATATTAATATAGAAAGTATAACGTTACATTTAGCAAAATTACTAACATAAATTAATATCTATTACAATAATATGTTCTATCAATTATACGTGTATATTTAACGGTAATCGTTGTTATTAATAACCAAATATAATATTTTGGATTAAAATTAATTAATTCGATTGCTATTATTTACGTTATTTTCTGACATTTATACATTTTTTCCTGCACGTTTTATATATTAAGTTTTATTAAATTGACAATTTTGTAAATAAAACTGTTTTTTTATAGAGAATATAAAAATAAAGAAAGAAACATATTTTATATATATTATTTCGTTTCTATATAACATCATAAAATATAGCCAGCGTCATTATATTGAACATCTGTGTGCATCAGCGTTGAGATTTTAGCGTCGTATATATTCTAAAATTGTCTCATTGAAGAGAGTGTCGCCAAATGACTTCGCACATTCGTTTTTGTCCTCGAAATTGCGCTGGTTTTCTTGCCGAGCAACATTTTCCTAAGATAACTTTCAAAGCAGACTTTTCGGGTAGCTGAAAACAGTGAAAACATAAGGAAACTTTATCTAATAGCGCTTTTTCTGAATATGCTAATTGCTCAATTGCTCTCGTTGTAGAGTACTTGCACCTTTTTCATTTTCCTTCCTGGCAAAGAAATACAAAATCTACAAATTATGAAACGGATAAACGAGATATTCTTTATAAATTTTTTCCCAAAATATATTTATCATATTATATAACGTATAGTATCTATATACAGAAATATGAGATAATATATTTCGCAATAAAGCAATAAAGCCTTAATAAAGGCCTCCTTTGATTCAGGCCTCCTTTGGTTTAACGCGCTCCACCTTTGACCCTATGCTACTTCAAACAACTCGGACGACATTATACGCTTGAGCCGACATTCTCGATATTTTCGTAGCTTCCAGATTCTAGAATGCAGTGTAGGTTGCCCTTTTATTTATAGAAACCGACGGTGTCAACGGCCCAGACCATGCACTCGCTTCCCGAGCTCGCTTCTAAGCTTGTCTCGAGAAAGGGCTGCGATTATTCCCGAAACTAACGACACGAGAAATATATTTCTTGAAGAGAAACTTTTGGTCTTTCTTAGCAAGAATTGTATTGAAAAATTCTTGATCGCGTCAAATCTTGATGTTTGAGCATGAATCGCGAAAATTTGTATCCCACAACTACAATTTCCGTTTCTTCGAAACATGACGGTTTCTTTAGATCAAAATCATAAATCGTGCAGTAATTTTTTCTATGGTGCAAAATAACGCAGGATCTAATTTTATTTCTCTAAATCTGTTCCCCTTTGTACTTCCTTTAGAAAGTCGCGATTTCTTAAAACTTCAAATATGATTGCTTGATATCTAATGACAGTTTTACGTCACGTATAATATGTGTGTGTGTCTACGGATCGTTTGTCCGCGAGCACGCGTTGCAGTCGCGAATTTCGCAATCGCAAGACGGAGCACATTTGACCGATGACGACGCCAAGTTAGGTAACCGAAAGTTGCAATAGCGCGAGAAGTCAATCCGGCTTGCCAGAATACCATCTGGAAGCATCGAGAACGAGTGGTGATCAGTCGTTAGTCAGCCCCGTGTACGCGACGACGCCGACGATCATTTTTTCTCTGAGCGATCGACGCGGGGCCGATCATGGGCGAGGTGTATTCCATCTTGCGCGCGATCGAGAGATGGAGAGACGGTGATGACGCGGATCTAAAGACTGTCAAGCGGAAATGTTCCGTAGCGGGAGGTAAAACAATTGATCGCGAGATCGAACCCGAGCGATCCTGCAAGAGCTTCCTCGCCGACGAGCCGGTTCTTCGCGATCTCCTGTACGGTATACCCACGGAGCACGATCTCTTCGAAGTCGTGTGCACGATCAATCGGCTGGTCTTCTTCTACGTCATCATAAGATGGATCAATCTCGAGCTGCGGGTCTTCTCGTGGGCGGCAGCTCCTATGTAATATGAATTCGTGAAATTATGCGACTTATTTGGGGAAGTGTATAGAGTGTTGCTCGTTGTTCGGTTATTCGGTTATTCGGTTATTTCGGTTATTCGGTCATTAGAAGAGAACGTTTAGATAGCTTCGAATAGCTTTGCTTTCATAGAGAAGAGAATTGTCAGGAAAAATTTAGACTGCCTTTGGTACAATCGATTTGGGAAATTATTAGAAGAATTGCGAGCCAACTTAATTGCGAGTGTTTCCATCGAGCCGAAGAGGAGAGCCGTATATTATAACCGAAATTTATAGGCCCACAGTTATTTACGAAGACTATACTCTGTTCCGTTATCTCGAAAATTAATTTCGTCACGCGATATTACCACGACTTTTGTCAACTTGCTATTCCATTTTTTGGTATTTGTGCATAACTGAAGGTAAAGCTGAGTTATGGTTATTGTTGAGAAATAAATGTGTTGATTTATGTTTGGAGTTTTTAATGCAAATAGCGATGTTTTTTCCTTGATCTTGTTAGTTAGAAAATATTGATTTTTGCGACAGCACGGTCCCTTTTTTATAAAATTATTTTTAGAGACAGTGAAATGTTTTTAAATGAAAGAACGTCTAGTTATTTACATAGGCGAAGCGCAGCAAATTATGCATCTATACTTCTACGGGCTGTGTTATGAATACAGCAAAAAATCTTTTTGAGTAAAATAACTAAAAATCTAATAAATATAATAATAAAAGGAATATGTGCTAAAAAGATACAGTAATAAAGAGGGAGCTTGCCGAGAGAGAAACCGAGACCTTTAAATAACATACGGAGAAAAAGTATGATAGAAATGGAAAGA
This sequence comes from Temnothorax americanus, assembly GCF_048541705.1. Taxonomy (NCBI): domain Eukaryota; kingdom Metazoa; phylum Arthropoda; class Insecta; order Hymenoptera; family Formicidae; genus Temnothorax; species Temnothorax americanus. The sequence continues at coordinate 2,077,589 of NW_027509339.1, forward strand.
TGTACAGTACGCTTCCCCGTAGGTATATTAAAAAAAGAAAGAAAATAATAAAAATATATAAAACTTGCCGTAAAACTATATTTCTGGGAATAGAGTTACATTATAATAACTGCGTTACCTTTATATTAACTGGGACATGCGTTATGTAAGACTAATACTATAAATAATTTGTTGCAACATGTTTTATATGCGTTGAGTTACGTATACGTGTACGAATTTCTTCGGCGCCAGATATATTTTTATCTTATGGCGAACGAAGCGAAAAGAACACGATGCGATTCTCGAATTAATGACACGATCTTATTTTCGTACGGCTGAGTGACAATTTTCCAGGGACGTTTCTCAGAGCTCGATAAATTCTCGCGTTACTTCGAAACGCGCGCGGATTCTCGGATCGATGCGTCCCATTTCGCAGCTTGTAGCGACAGAAAAAGACACACGAAAGGCATCAGATTCTTCCACTCTCTTTCCAGATACAGATATTTTTAACCGTATAATGAATTTAACATTGATTTGTACATTTCTAAAACGTAGGACACTATAATTATTGGAGAAAATGTCTCCCGCTTGAAATATGATTTTAAACATTTTTCGTAGAACGCGTAATTTATCTGAAAATTTGCGAACGTAAGGATCGCAAAATTATCTCGGCGACTTTCATTGCTCGTAAACAAGTTCCTTCCACGTTTTTTGTATACCTAATCGATATCTGGTCCGAGAACAATGCTATCTTACGAAAACTTGCTCCGTGAATATTTGCGCATCGTTGTGTAATACAACGATATACAACGCCTATCTATAGCGTATAACAACAGGAAATGCGGACAGTATATCGGATTTGTAATGTCATTGCATTTGTAATATCGCCGAAATGACGTGAGAATATTAATGTCCATTTCAATGCAGATTAACTTTAATCTCGGTTTAACTTACTTTTTATCCTTTTCTAGTTTTAAGAATTAGAAAAAGATAAAAAGAGTAAATTAAACCGAGATTAAAGTTAATCTATATTGGTAGCACTAATGAATATAAGTGAAAACGTAATACAAACGTATGAATTATCTTTTCTTTTTTTAAATAAAGATTTATGATACTTTGAGCCGGATGTGTTCCACAGGCCATCTTAATTACAACACTCAATTCAATTCAATGGCGCAACAGTCCGAGTCGGACTTATAGGCCTCCCCCAAAGTCATCGGATTCGGCGTTAAAGCGGGGAGCAATTGATTGGTCCATACACATGTGCATAAGGAAATAGACCAATCAATTTTCTTATGCTTACGCATTATGCGTTGCGCAGAAGTGTGTGCTCCCCGCTTTAACGCCGAATCCGAACGGCATGGTAGAGGGGGTTTCTAGGCAAGGGATACCTCCTGACGGGCTGCCATTCCGTTGAGGAGGAGAGACAAGCGATACAATTTATTTATTTTGGTTCTACCAGGCCTGGATTCGAACCTGAGATCTTTGGTTTAGCAGACTAGTGCGCTGTCTGCTACGCCACGCTTGCTCTCAATTACAAAACTACAATAGTAATAATTTATGAGAGACTGACGCCCGACTCCGTGCAAGATATGGTTGCTCATATATCGTTCGCGGACATATTTCTAATTTTCAAGCCGCTCGCGACGAGATAAGTACGGAATACCGAAATTTACGGCCCGTGAAATTCAGCACAAATGCGAAAGTGCAAATTTGTATACGATGTTATATCATACTGCAACCCGATAGCCACTGAACGTCATTTCCATATTATGTTACACGGTCTAATTACGGTGTTATGGTATCCGTCTGAAATTATGTCGAAATCGTGAGGCACAAACATTTGTGGTCGCGTTGCATATTGAATTTCGCAGAAGCGTTGGAATCAATGTGTCGTTTACCTTCCCTCGTATATATCGTTGTTATACGCGCGCAAAGTTCACAGACCGAACGCACTTTTAATCGAGTTTTAACTTAGCTCGACCACGACAATAGCCATACGCTTCAGATCCTCTCGTGGCGAGATCGTCGTGTGGGATCTACGGGGTGACTCAGCGCCCGGAATGCGAGGGGATCTCCATTCCTAAAACCTTGTAGGCGTCCGCGTGATGGGAAAACGCGTGCGATGCACGCCTCTGGTGCGTGTGCGTTTTACGTTTTACCTTGCTTTTAAACCGACGACGTGTGACGCGTGTTTATAGTCATTTTAACTCGGCGGTGCTTTATTAGGCCGGATAATTCTCTTTTCCTACGCTCGTTTGAAAAATGCAGCGATGTCCTAATCGAGTTCATTCAAATTTCACATGTTACATCGCAAAACATTTACGTTGAGTTTTCCGCTGAACGTTCTTGACATATTTCACGTCTCTTTATTTAATAAAATTTAATCAAAGAGTTGAGAGAGACAATGTTATGAAAAAAAGTAACGTTAGTCCGCTGCATTAACGCTGCTCGTAACTTTTTCTCCTTTTCTAGCTAGAATGTATTTTTGAATTTTCCGTATATATACGCATCAGTCTGTGGTGCTTCGTTTTTTCCCGCAACAACCGTCTGCTAAACGACGTATGTCAACCGTATATGCCGAGCTTGATATCTTATGAAAACAATTCGTACGGGGTGTCTAATTTCAGAGTCCACACCAGCACACATCCCAAAGTCCACATATGTCTCGCTGGGAGGTGGCCTATTTCTAGAATCTGTCACGTCTCGAGTCTGAAATTCGCAATTTAATTTTCAAACTTGATATGTCAATTATAATATTACCGGTGACGCTTGTCAAGATATCTCACGTCCAGAGTTCATGCTGCATTAAGCACGAAATCAATCTCGCGACATCGTATCTGTCATAATGATTATATTGTTGATTTGACAGTAAGCAAGCAATGAAGGTTGTCGATTTTTTTGCAACGATTGATGCACATCGATTAAATTATTATAATTATAAGATTGTTATAAAAATCTCGTAATTGGAAACTTGCATTATTCGAAAAAGATAAAAACTATCTAGATATAAATTAATGTGTCATTTGTTTTACTACTTAAAAAATTGCTTTAAAAATATGCTATTGATAGTTTTGATAATTATATAAACATCATCAATTGTGTGCTTTTCGCTTAATAATGAGATGCTAATCCGATTACCGATGCAAATCATTTATTACATTAATTCCTCTTTTGTCATAAACTGAAATTAATATGATGGCGAGGTTGAGTTAAATATAATCGGGGATAAAGGTACTGCTATCAATAGCAATATCGGCGGCATGCCGTACCTCGCGTGACCGAACAGGTATCTCCGACTTTTGGAGAATTTACAGCCGCCGAGAGTGGCCTGAGTCGAAGGTTCAAGGATACTGCGGGGAAGCCTCCGTGTTGATGCGCCCTGAAAAATCGCGTAACGGTAGAGCGTGCGAAAAAGAAGCAGAATTATTAGGCCGGTGTTGGCGTAATTCTTACTTTGTAGCACGTGCGATATCGCGAGATAAACGGATCGCGAGGAGACACAATTTGCTTCGCGACTCCCGTTCCGCTTCCTTTTCTCGAGCTCCGAATGGCACACGTAACTCTTTCACGGATGTAACGAGAGAAACGGCGTGAACGCGGAATTATCTCTGAACCGGTATTTTTAATCCTCGGTTCGCGATCTCATTTAATAACACGAACGGTCTCGTCCGACTTTGTTCGTTCTTCCGCTTTGTTCGCGACTTTTCTTCTTGTTCCGCTCTTCCTTCTCTTTGCAGCTTCGTTATCTTAATATTTTGATGGATGATTCTTTAACTCTTATTTCCAACTCACATTTCTGATGACACGCGTTAAAAACGATTTTTGTTTAGGTCGGCAGCTACGTCGACTCTGAATCAGTTAGGAATGTCCATGAGTTGGAATGTTTGATTTTCATATAGTAGTAGACACGGATGCGTCTCATGTTATATGAATCCATGTTATACGAATCATAAATTATACATTATATGGATTACGTATGCACATATGGAAACACATATATTATAAAAGATGTAAAAATAAATGAAAAAAATGTAGAATGAATATTAAAGATGTAAACAGTAAAATATATTTTCTATTTTACTTTAAAACAAACATACTAAAATTTTTCTGTCGTGTTATACGAATCCGTATTATATGGAGATCTACATGAGATGGGCAGCGACTATAAAACAAGATATAGCAAGTACATTTGTTGCTACTATTGTTTGCATTTTTCTGTAGATTATATTTATTACTCGAGATATCGTTCTCAAAATAATTCCGTTCACGTCATCGAGGTTATAAAAAGGAAACTTCTAATTTTAGTAAAATGATGTAGATATGTATATTAAATTAACGAACTATATATCACACAATCAAGCGCCAAAATACATCGCGTACCTACTTAGGCCTATTTCGGTCTGGGTACACATTTCTACCTCGTTCTTTCGCATTAATGGAATACGATGGCTATTATCCCCAAGAGAGGCCTACTAATGGGAAACGTTGATTCTTCTCTTCTCGGATCTATCTTATACGTATACACATGTGAACGCGTAAAAGACTTTTATCATTCCAATCGCGAGATGGAGGAATCACGAAGGACCCTTGCAGTCTCCGTGAAGTACATTTTATTGCCGTTAGTCAAATGGTGCGGAGCGCATTACACGTCGCTTTATCGTTCGGTTCTTATGCTAAGTAGGAAAACCGATATCTTTACGTCATGCTGCCGATGTTAACCAAGGCGAAGTGAATAAGAGATGCTCTTAGTCTTTTTGCATTGCATCGATTTTAATTGACGTGTAAGTATAGATATGTGATATAGTGTGAAGTAATATAAATAGATTGTGAAAGAACAGAAAAGTATATTGTAAACGTGTACGAAAAAATTTACATATCTAATACTACGCTATATCGTAAATTTTTTATTCATTGCAATGTTGTCGTGGAATGTGTTTCATTGATCGATTGGGCCTGTTATGAATGGAGAACATAATTTAGTAAGGGTCAAATTCAAGGGTCGAATTTTAAGTGATACACTCACTTTTTTTGCTTACCACTGACGTATATCTTGAACGCTAAATTTACTTTAACTGCACCCGTCCATAGACGTTGCTATTAAGAGAAATTTGAGTAATTAATTAAAACCCCGATATATCTTGTTTAATTCGATTATTTTGGGGTCTATATATACGTTGAATTCGCATTACCATCCAGTAATTCGCATTAACCATCATCTCAGTTTTATGAGCGTTATTATACGAGCTACAAACTGCATGCAGTCCGCATAGAGCTCTCGAATGCCACTCGGTGCGGTTGCATTTCGTATCGTTTTGTGGCCGCGAGCTTCGGCTACGAGCCAGACTTTGGATAGAACCATATTAAGAGCGTAAATGCAAGTGATAACTGAAGCATTAACTTGTTCATTTTGACTTATACAACAGGATAATCCGCACGAAATACGGTTCAGAAATTTGACGCGACATCTTGAAACATCTTATTTTCATCCTATGTATAATATTATTTGATGATACATAAATCCTAATTAATTTTTGAATGTCATTCCTAGATTGTAAAAAAATGTTACTCAAATGTAAGTTTGAATCTGTGAAATTTCTGAGCTCTATATATTCTTGATTCATTATTTCTTATACGTATATACAAGAATTATTGTAGGCAGAATCACTTTCTAGAGTTTTCGACATCACTTAGGAAACACCTTGTATATAAATCAATGGATAAATCAACACCAATAACAGTGGTTACTTTCGGGACAAAAATAACAGACTGTTACTTTCATCCCGACTTATACATTTGCCAGAATTGATCATTTTTATAAAAAAAATAACGTCTAAATATTATTTTCGTGTACTAAACTACTTAAAGGAATAATTATTGATAAATAATAAACAATAAATAAGGGAATAAACTAAGTTTTCCATGAAATATTGGGGAACCTAAAAAAACACAAAGTATTTACTTTGACCTTATTTTTACGGCATAGACGCAATAAACGCACAACCTTTTATCATTGAGTTTCGAACGCTATACTGAGGTAGGAGGAGCATTCAAAAAATGTTACATAGCAACAGGCAAATTCATACATGAATGTTTTTTTTTTTTAGTATAATCGCGTTTATTACGTTCATCCCACATTACTTTTCTCCCTGGCCTCCCCTACCCGAAAAAAGACTAAGCATTATTTTTTAAATAACTGAACTTAATGGAATAATAATATTTTTTGATCTTGCGCAAGTAGAACATCGGATGCCTCACGCTTTTGCTCCAGCGAGCGGATGATAATTATCATAATGCACTCGCACTACTTCCTGCCGCTGCTCGCTCGACGATACATAGTCGCGCAGCCTGCGACTGCAGTGGCAGTTTCGTCCTTGTGCATCTCGGTCATGACGCGGCGCATGAAGCTCGATCGAACAAACACCCACGTTCGAAGAGAACTTTTCGTTCATCGCCATCAGGAATTTTTGCGCAGTCTTTCATACATTGGATGTCTCAGAATCTGTAGATTATTTGAACAACTCGTAATACATATTTTCACAACGTAAAAGTCGGAGCATTAATAATATTCATATATAAGTAGTTAAAAATCTAGATATTTATATAAATAACACAAATTGCTTATCATGCATATTATGCGATTTCGATTAATCGCAAAAGATAGGAATGAGTATAAAACGTTTTTAATTATTAAACTGTAAATTTCTTATTGTTTCGACAAGAAATTGTTAAAATATATATGATATTTTTACTAACGTATCCTAGAAACTAGTTTAGTTGAAGCCGCTCTTCACCCGCTCAGTTAAAATGTGCTCTTTTCCTCGGACTGAAGACGAGGGATCTGCCAAGTAGATGTGACTAGAACGATGAGTGTCGGATTTATTTTGAGTTAACTCACTCAGTCGCGTCTCCCGCTTGTGTTTTTCTCCGATGTATTTCCTTCCGGTAGCTAAGAAAAATGTTACCACAGTCGCGATCTATAATAACTAGCTTGACTCACAATCAGAGATTCCTAGGCAGTTTTGTCACCACCGAAAAATTATTTGTCGATGATATCTTGCGCGTGTACTTCTTTAAGAATCTCCTTAAAAAACTAAACCATTTAGTAACGAATTTGTATTTAGCAAAAATCGAAATTTATTATGGATATGTTTCTTCACAATGCACTGCAATAATTTTTCAATTTGTTGAAATACGCTTTACGTCTATACGTGATAATTGTTATATCGATAACGAGCAATACGTAATGATGCATTTGCTACATAAAATAACTGTATATACTATAACATCGTGTCTTGGGTCGCGTTTACTCGTATCATCAACTTCAAGCTCGTTCTGGCGTAATTAATGGCTTCATCCTACCGTGCAAGTTGGCGAACGCACATTAAGGCGAGGGATAGTAATACTAGGTGTATACGAAACTCGGCACTTGTTATCGCAAATCTACCGCGGAACTTCGGGTCTACTCGAGAAATGGCCATATGCATATATTCAATAAATTACTGACTACCAGTCATTAGCATTGCATTCGTGTTGCAGATACGCGAAGAGATAACCTCCTATTTTTACAAAGAGCTTGAGAAATGAAGCGCAACGAGCTTCGACGGAAACATGAGAGAAAGCAACGATATATTTCGTAAAATAAAACTGACATATTTACGACAAAATATCTAACTTGTTATATCGAACAGAGATTTAACGTATAGAAATCAAGGAACTAAAAAGGAATATGAGTACAACAGGATTTCAGTGAATTCCAGGTCTTTGAGAGGATCTATGGAGTTAACTTCGCCGCGTGGCAATCTCGCCTTCACGCTCCGTTTACTTTCCATATATTTAAAGCGCTAAGCGATTCCTTCGCACATCGGTATCTCGAATTCTAATTCGCGAGTGTAATGATTCGCCGCGCGCAAATGAATTAACAAGCCGTTTTTACTAATCCATTGATTACTTAATTGATCGTAGGAAAGTGCTTTAATTACGATGTGGAGCGGCCTATTATGCATAACAGTTCATGCACCCGCGTGTTATGAGGCAGGCAAGACAGTCGATTACCCTTTACCTCAATTTACCCGTGATTTTTTTTGCCTCGCCTTTTTTTAGCTCCAACGTCTCGGAGAGCTTTTTTTCTATCCCCCGCAACCTCTTATCGATCCGTAAAATCCATCCGTTTGGAAATGTCTCGGTGTATCTTGGGGGAGGGGGGGAATAGGTCAGGCGCTTCGGCAGGTCGTGAGGTTGAAAATAATAGCGTGACGTCGGACACACCCGACGGATTCCACAGCATTGCGTCATAGATTCACGTCTGCCACTGATTTATCTCGCGATCTTGCGCGGTCACGATATCCGTTATCCGCCGAAAATTTTCGGCGAACTTCCATTAGAGTGAGAGAGCGGTGATATTTTAGTGGATATCTCTCAATAGAAATAATATCGATATCTGTGACAGTTACAATTTTTTTAAACGTTACTCAATCTCTCTTCGCTTTTCGCAGTGTTTTTAAAAAGCTTCTATTTCACGAATTCACCGCGATATGAGGATTCCTATTCAGCTTGGAAGGAAACCTTTCGGGAAAATTAGATCGACAAATTTTATGAAATATCAACTTGAATTTATTTTAATTTCAAGTATCTCTTTTTTCGAGAAATAAAAAAATAAATTCCGCGTTATGAAAGCCGCGCAAAACATAAAAAGTTTATATTGTATCTATATTTCATTGCATAGCTTTGTGATTAAATTTTACTGATGTTGAAATGGTCGTCAGAACGCTTTAGATATTAATTCTTCGCGTTGTATCGCGCCGATCAATGCTCATTCATTGTTAATCAAATGAGCTCGGACGCGAAGCGAAGTTGCGTCCAACTCGAATGGAATAATAAATATCGAGAAGTGGCATTGACACGAACGATGTTGTATTTTATACAAACTTTGCATCCTCCGGGCGTTACTTATTTTCATTCAAATACCACGGACGCGGTATATCAGCGTGTCTATATGTATGTATGAAAGCTCGCGCTGCCGACAGTGTGCTATTGTACGAGCACAAACAGGTGTTCTCTTATTCCGGTGACGTCGTTGTCGCATCCGTAAACCCAACATGTTTGCATCATCATGTCCGAGCGGGCGGGAAGAGAGTTTTGATCACGTATTAATGTCCGCGCTCGTAAACCGCCTTGTATGCATTGATATCGTGGATATATCCTGATATGTCCTTAATATATGTGAATCGCTCGTTACACAATATTATTGCACAATTAAACCGCGACGTGTTACCCGCTTATTATAAACTTCAACTTTCACGTGTTGTATCTGTCTTTAAAGTACGTGCATCGTGCTCCGTATCTTGTTTTTAGCACGGATAATGGACCATTATATATTGTTAAGCTACATTGCGGAATATGAGATTCTGCGCGCAGCCGTTATCCGCAGATTATTTTAGGACGAGCGGGGTTAAAATCGACTGTCTCTCGAAATACCGGCGACGTGACGTCGTGCCCCGTTCGGTTCGCGAATCGCCTACCCACGTATAGTTTTATCTTGCCGACACGTGTTCCTCGTGCCGCAGGTTGAGAATACGGGAATACGGGTATATATGACGGCGAGGGTTGAAGGTACGGCGAACCGATATATACGGTTCGCGGCATTGGCGACATCAGAGCGGTGCTGCGATCCGGGGGTGGCGATGGCGATAACAGTGTGGCGGTGGTGACGGCGGTGGCGGCGGTGGCGGGACGAAGGCGGCGAAGCCCCGCGGCGGCGGCGGCGGCGGCGGCGTCAGAGCCACGTCGCCCGGCTTCATCCTCTTTCGCCGGAGTCAGTCGGCTGGTCGGCTGCCAGGCGCGACACGAGCTAGTGGTACCCGGTGTACATACATACCCAGTATCCATCCAGACCTTCTTCGCTGCACTTCGGCTGCGGTCGGTCGATCCCGCTCCCGCTCCCGCCCGTTCTCCTTCTCTCCCTTTTCCTCCTCTCGTATACGCTCGTGCGATCGTTACTCCGAGAGCGTTCGCGAGCGAGGACCCGCGGCGGCAGGTGAAAAGCCCGACGCTGCTCGTTACGTTCCGCTGTTTTCGACGCGCGACACACAACGCACCACGTTCGACGCTCCCGCCGCGACGCCTGTCATCGGCCAGCACATTGCCAGTCGACGGACACGAGGAGATAGAGCGGTACAACCGCGAGGCTTAACATTGGCGAGAGGATACGCGTTGACGTTCGAGCGACGTGGATAGACGAACCGTGCCACGATATCCCGACGGGAACGGATATCTCACGCGGGAGTGTCGAAACGAGACACTGCGCTCATCGACATCGCGAGAGATCCAAACGATAATCGCGTTCCAAATAGCGCGTTGCGTATTGACATCGAAGAGCCTGGGATAAACCGCGGAAACGTGCTCCGACTGTGTGCTCCGATTGGTGCTCCGCTAACGAAATCCTGCCCGAGGTGAATCAGTGCGGATGTTTTGTGACTGGGAAGTCTAAAGAACGGCTATAATCCGAAACAAAATTTACTATTATAACTGAGGAGCTTGGATTAAATAGAGGATGCTCAACGCTGTATTCTAGTAGCGACGAGAATCAAGATAAAACGGGTCAAACAATCGAGCAAGCCCGTAACCGCGAGCTACAGTAGGATAGCTTGATTGAAGAGATATCGGGATAAGTAGCTGGATCAAGACGTTTAATCTTCGAAACGAATCGAAACGGATAACGGGCAATCTGATAGATAATATCCATTCCGAGACAAGACAAATTGGCGCAGCGGATTAGTTGCGCGGATAGCTGAGCTCAAGTGACGATCACAAGCTGAATAGGATAACGCGCTTAAGCAGCTTGGGATATACCCCTCGCGTAGCTGGGGGATCGGTCGGCAACTAGCTTAATTTTGGAGCGGGTCGAGAGACGCGCTCGAACGGGGGAACGCACATTCAGCGCGAGATGAAAAATAAATGAGCGCCGGGGGATCAAGCGGCTGAAATTTTCAATAACGTATCGCTGTACCGCGTGCCCTCATATAAACATACCCATATTCAACACGAAACGAGACAAGTCGCAGTGTGGCGGTGGACGCCGATCAGCCGCGGTCGTTGCACCTCGTCTGCTCGCTCCGGTAAATCTACGAACGCCTCTTCGCGATATACCGTTACCACCACGACACACCGGCCTCCGCCTCTCGTGTTATACGTACGCGTGAAGAGAGGCCCGCTTCACGCCGACCAGCGCGAACCGGATACCCAATTCCGCTCTCCGAGGCGAACGAGGACGCGCTCTTCGAGCCGAGCGTGTGTTTACCTTTGGTAGAAAAGATCGGTGAATCGGAATTTATAGAGGAGGATTTTAAACGCCTCCAGCTAACCGTCAAAGATATTACGAATGTTCGCGTGCGCGAAGCGGCATTAAATTATCCTAAAAGGCAAGCCCGACAAATCCCGAACCCGTCGCGTCGTAGAGAAGATAGGCGATAAGCCGAGCGAATATATTGGTGACAGCAGGAAGAAGCGGGCGATTTCAATTCCCCTTCAGAGCAGACCATCCGGAGTCGAACCCTAACGGAGTGAAAAAGTGCCGATTATCGCGTGGGAGGAGGGCAGTCGAGCGATACACGGGAAAATTCCTGCGGCCGTTATGCGCACGCTGACCGAAGCGATGAAGCATCGCGCGATCAGCTGACTAGTCGAGCTGTTCGGCGGCCGCACCGCTGATAAGGATAATACTCGGGACGAGCATTCCCATCAGCGACGCCCGCCGCCCACTTGCTCTGTCATGACATTTGGCACGCCGTTCCACACCGAGAAATCGCAGTTGGCCAACGAGAATTCCGCTCGGTATGTATATGCCTCGCATTCACGACGGCGCGGCGTCCCCGTGCCGTTTGATCCTGATTCCTGAAGCGAATCTCGATCCGATAGCTTCGAATCAAAATCGAAATCTGGCTTTTGATCGATCGCGCCGGAAAATTATAATGCGTAACGATAAAAATTATACTTATGTACATGAATATATACCGAGAGAAATAAAAAGGGTATAATATTAACATTTTCGATCATAGTGAATAGAAGATTTAACAAAAGAACGGCAATAGAAGAGAATGAAAGTTAATGATTTACGAGATGTACATAAATTTATGTACGTCTTTATTATCAATTTATTATCATCTTTCATTCTTTTCTATTCTTCAGTATCATATCTCATTATTTTATCGTAGTTCTGATCTTTTGAACTACGACCTTTTACGCGATATCGCGTTATATATTAAACAACTATATGAATAAAAAATTGTAGGCAAATGTAGAAAGTATGTAAATATATGATTTTTGATAGAGTTGTTAAAATTTTTGTAGAAATTTCATCTCACGATAAAAATTGCATACAGTATTGTTACAACAAGCAATGTCTCACAAAGAACGACAAATGCACGACGATTGTTGATGTTTAGGCAACTTATAGGCTTTCTCGCTTCTATATCGTGCACAAGAAAACGTTTATATTTGCTTTTAGCCAGTATGAGGTTCACTCGTTGAAAGGAACTGCCAAGTCATTTCCTTCTGATTTTACACGAAGCTCTATTTTAGGATAAACAACACATGTGAAATTCCCGTGATTATTGCAATTAATTTGAACAATTTTAATAGGTAATATAATTTGTTTAGCTGTATAGCAATTTATCGTGAATAATATAATTTATCGCAAATTTATGCAACGCAAACAATTAGCGTGAATAATTAACGATGGTCAACAGTGTTGTTCCTTTATTAAATGCTTTTATTTATTAGTCGAAAACGCTGATACTCTTTTTATTTCTCCCCAGTATATTCCGTAGATGTAATTTTTATCGTCACTTTATATAATTTTTCAAGCGCGGATCTGAAGCAAAAGCGATTGCAAAAATGCGCTTTGTCGCGAATACGTCCTTCGCGGAACGTGACTAGTGTCTCGATCATACTTTCTGCGTGAACGACGCACGTGGTCGTGTGCGTTCACGTGCGAGTTCACGCGAGAAGGAATAGATCAGCGTGCGATGCACGTATATGTTACGAGCGGTGAGTAAGGAAAGAAGCGAACGCACGAGGAAGAATGCGAATGAGAAAACACACTCAATTCCCCGTCGACATTATTAAACGCTCTTTGTTGGCGCGCCTCGATAAAACGCGGCTGCGCCGCTCTGCTTTTTCGCGTGGTTACGTAAAACTTACCGGTGGTCTTCGGGGGAACGATAAGTTTATTCACAAAGAAAGGATTAACCGGACCACCGTATAAATTTCCCGGTTCCCCTCGGCCATATTTCCGTTAACACTTAAGCGATTTATTACTCGCGCGAAAACTGCACTCCGTTGGAAGATATTTAACCCATTGTTTCTATATGAGCACAATGAATATTTTTATGGAGATTGTGAAATATGTTTGTGGATATGGTGAAATATATGTTTATTCACGTTTGCGTTACAACTTGCATGCAGAACTTTAATATTAGGTGTCAAAAGTAATATAGAGATTAAAATTGACATGAGTAAATTTAAGAAATTCTAACAATGCGCTAACTTGCTCATTGCAATGTTAGATATCAATTGAAACAATATATCCGCTACAGAAATAGCTAGCAAATATTTTTTAGGTGGGAATTACTGCGAGCGTCTTCCCAATTTTTCTGCGATATGATTTCGTTTACGAGATTCGCGAAATCAAATAATCCTCGCTGATAGATTCGCGCAGTAATGCCATCGAATTGAGGCTGATCAGCGAACTAGAAAAATCCGGGCAATACCGCGGTAGTGGAAAAGAGGCAAGGTCGCGCAGTGGGATTGATTGTTGCGATCTTATTATCTACGACACAGCCGTACAATCCAAATCAGGGATACGATGAACCGTGTTTTGTATATATATATTTGAAGCGTAATATTGAAATATTCAGATATACCCAGCGTACGAATCTTTTTTATTTATTGTTAGTCACAGAAGAAATACTGATACGAAAATACATTCGAATCATAAAAGCTGACGCAATTTACGAACGCATTACATAGCATTCGTTATCCATAGTATATATCAAATTTTAGAGACGTACTCTCAATGACATAAGGTAAACATGAGATATTTATGAGCAAATCCCTATACATCAGGTGAAATGTGAGATTGGTAAAAGAAATTCTAATGAATATATTGTCTCTTCGAATGCTTTGAAGCCGTATTTGAAATTCGTTATCGATAATATGTAACAAAGAATCGCTTGGGAACAGCAAAATCTGTCAGTCATTAGTCCAACCGACAGATATTTGTTCATGCGAAAGAAATGAAACGATAATTATAACTGACATGGATAAAATGTAGTGAACTATATTTAATTCTTTTATAACTTTGTATTGCGCATGTGTGGAGCTTTTCAAGATCGGATTATAGAAATTTCTTCCACTTATTCGAATATAATATATAAATGTATCATAGAAAATCGGCTGTTTTTTACATGCATTTATTTATTTAATTTAGTTGGTTGTCGTGTGTAAGGTAACGAAACGTATGTGGCAAAAAAAGTATTATAAAGCATAATCAAGCCGGCGGTCAAATATCATGTTGATGCGTATGAAGCATGATCAATAAAAGTGACTCAGGTTCTATATTTCACGCGAACATATGAGTTTAATAAATAAAGATGCATGGATACACACAGGGAAAATAACATAATACGAAATAACAAAGGATCAATATGCACGGATGTGTGCGTTACGAATTAGCGCAAAAGCGGTCGGTATTGTTGCGCTGCGTTATTACGTTTGCCGTTGCTGCGAAGTTTCCCATGGCATTGTGGCAGGACGCGCACATACCGCACCCGTATAGAATTAAAGGGTCAAACTGCCAGCCAGCGCCGTGCGTGTTCAGGAAAGCAATAATGACGTGCGTGCACGCCGCACGACCAGCACACGCACAATAGGCACATGTTTTCGTTCTGCGAAAAGCGCCAATTCGACTTATTTTATCTACTCGCGCGTTGCATCGCGCATTGTTCGCGCTCGTCGCGACGGCGGAGAGGGATAGTGACCACGTCACAGGATGCACGCGACGAGGCTGGTAGCGGCGACGACGGAGCCGCTGCTGGAGGTTGCAGTCAAGGTTGTAGAAAGGCACTGCCGGTTGTGCGTCTCGCGAGCTATACCGCGAGCGGTCGTCGAACCCGAGCGCGCGTTCGTCGCTGTTTGCGCAAGGTCGTTTTACTTAGGTTCGTCTTGGTCGTCGACCAAGTCGACGCGCGACTAAACACGCCTACGGCTAGAGCGATGAATCGAATAGGTGACCAGAAGCGCTTGGGATATAAATCATACGTAAGAGAGGAATCTCGCGTAATCCTTCGACAGCCAATCTTCTTTGAGTGATTTTGTTGACTTTTCTTTACGTTTTCTTACGTATATCCACGCATGCCGTATAAGGCATCGTTTAATTAGGAGGTTAATCACTCGATCTGAAGCGTGATCGTTGATTAATCGATGACATACTGGTCGCAGTAATTAAGTAATCTTCTTTGACGCTTCCGTTAACGAAAAATGGACTTTAAATTGGTTAAAGAGCATGTTATTAAGGGTCGCTGCGGTAGATGCGGGATAGGCTTTATAAGTGCTACATGAAAGAAGATGATTTCTATGGAATTAAAGTAGCGTTAATTTAAGTTTAATTTTCTGTCGGTGTGCGAGCGAGCAGTCTAGAAAGGGAGAGATGTAGCGTGTATAAACGTTATTGCGAGAGTCCGATAAGTTTGCTCGTTACTGCCTTTAAATCTCGGTTGTTAGGGTTTATGAGGTTATCTAATGAGTTTTTCAGAGGATGAGCGAGGCAAAACATTCTCGCAGGCGGCGCGTCGGAATTAGCGATCAGTTTGCTCGTCGCAAACGAAGAGTCTTCGAAGACGGTTAATGCGTTACTTGATTGGTGAGCCGTCATTAATTGTTTCTTCTTGCTCCACATTCGACTTTCCCAGCCGAGCGCCTTAAGTCCGTGTCACACTACGTATCGCGGATGCGGATCGTAATCTAGAATCTAGCCAATCGTAGACGAGCAGCTCATCTGTGATTGGCTGAATTCCGATCCGCGATCCGTAATTCCATCCGATCCGCGTCCGCGATACGTAGCGTGACACGGGCTTTACAGCCCCGCTCTCTTCGATTGAACTCTTTCTTAAGGTCGTTCCTTTCGCGTCTACTAAAACTACGTCTTCAATCAAGACTCTAGGTCTTGACGTCATTAAAAAGAACGACTTTTGAGCTTAATTATAGTTTATAAAATGTAGAGTATATAATAAGACTTGCTCAATTAAGAAGATTGGTGAATAAGAAGGACCGAGATAAATAAAAGAGCAGAGGCATAAGGCATTCCGATGTAAAATACAAAAAGCATATATGGGGCAAAATAACATAGGAAGAAACAAATAGAGAATTATATGAGGAGAATTGGATAATTATAGGAAAGAAATGGTTAGGAAAGAATACTATTTATTAGGAATCGTAATTATCATAATTATGTGTCATTTATGTACAATAAAATAAACATTTTTTTAATTATTTTGAAAGGGTAATATTTGCGATTGCACCGAGAAAAATAAAAAGGATAGATAATTTTTGGTTGTTTTTAATCAAGCGATAAATCATTGTGTAGTTTTTATGACGAATTTGCATTTAATTATCGCTACTTGATTATTTTTCCGCCAATTTGCGCGGGAAAGCACAATGGGCGCAGCCGGAACAAACTTCCTTTCACGAGATCATTACATATAGGTGCTTTCAATGCACGGCGTGCGATTCTTTATGGTATTCTATCGTCGATCTCGCTCGTCAGGAAAATCTAGTTTGCCAAAGGCGTGAATTTCTTTTCTCAGTATTTCGTGTGCTATCTTTCCAAATAGCGACCGGTTCGGGAAGTGCACGTTAATAAGATCGAACACAAGAAAGGAGCTTCTCGCGATGTTAAATTTCCGCGCGTTGACGCAATAACGATTTCTCTCTACACTTCCGTTGTTTTATCTCGATCGATCCGGCGGTAGAGTTGTTGCCGAGAGCGCATAATTTCGTTGCCAAGTTTACCTTTACGTAAGCCCCTCTTATGCATGGCGATACGGTTTGTATTATCTTACATTGCAGTTATATAGCGTTTGCAGCGTAGCGTATACTTCATAATATTTTTTATTACTTTTATTATTCTATTATCTTGAAGCTCGACTAATGATTGCAATAATAATGTTCCGTTGTCGCTCATGAATAACGCATGCATTGATCAATTCCGTTAGATTTTCTCGTCATTGACTGTAGTAATAATTCTATTATCGCGCGTTAACTGTACGCGCACGGACCAGTTACTTTGGGTCTACTATTGCGCTACTAAACTGACGGAACCTACGGTAGTGTGCTTATGAAAAATAAGTAAGTAGAGATTTCAGCGTTCGTTAAGAGTGTACGAGCGTAACTCCCTCATCATACACTTGCCTTTCCGCTCGTTTTATCAGCTCGTTCATCTCCGGCAAGATAATGAACTTGGCGCGTCTAATATATCTTCCATCGCGATAGAATCATATGGTTGATGCGTGGAAGATGAACGGACTTCCTGGCAGAATCTCGAGCAGACGCGGTGAGTCACATTTTGTGTCCTGGCGGCAAATTATCCCGCGGTAAATTATTCTGCCGTTTCGCGGTCTGTCGTCGTTTTAACCGCCGTTCGTTATGTCAGGTGGAGGAGGCTTCGCTTATGCCATTAGCGACGCGGATCGACCGACGCGAACCGGACTCTCGGCAGGTAGACTCGATTAACTCGTCGCGTCGCTCGGGCAGAGATCAATCGCGGCCTCGAACTTGACACGCCGCGTGATTCGCCTCGCGAGTAACGAGTGTCTCTGATTTCTTGATTACTATATTGTTTCTCACGAGGGGAAAAAAATCCATTTAGATTTCTTGAGGAACAAGACAATACCGCATGTTTCCCACGTCTTTTTTCTTATAAATTTTTCAATCAGTTTCTTTACATCGACTTCATCCTTAACACTTGATCACTTGCAATTCATACTGAAAATTTACAGTGTTTTCTATGAATTTTCAGTACTAAGATTTATTCTTATTTTTTTTATATAATTGCATATCTTTATTATATGAAGTTTATTTATAAATATCACGTTAAGTAATCAATTTTTAATTACTGAATCTAACATTGCAAGTTAATTAAAAATGTAATTTTTATGAACAATGATATTCGCATATATTTCACTGAGAATGATTCTGTTCAAGCTTTATTATATAAAGCCTGTTAATTAGGAAGAGAGCAATATTGGAACAACTTGTATAATCTAGAGGAAGTTAGCATCCCGAATTTATTATACATGATGTAATCTCCAACTTGTAATTAGGTGATGTAACTTAACCGGATGTATTTTATTATTAGATTAATTAAATTATGCGTCGTGCGTTGCTTTATGTAATATTTTTGCACCGATATCGTTACATTATCTCTCAGTATATAAAATACGCTTAGTAAGAACTAGTCGAAATGAATATTTATCTTTTGTTTTCTGAGTTTGTTTTGAATTCAGGAAGTGACGACGTCGCCGAAATATATGAGTGTGATTTATGGCAATTGCATAAGAGATGTATCTGTGATAAGTTAAGGCAAGCATGCAAATTTGTGCATATGTCGTTGCCGTCTTTTGTAAATAATGCCGAGTTTTGTTCACGCGAAAATATGTATGAGAGATTTATCATCATTAAAATGCACCGTATTGTACATCTTACGTAAGGCTTATAACGTTCATGCTATGTTTCATCTTTCTAATACTGAAAGTAGTTACCGAGGTAGTTACTTCGTTAACAACTGACCATATCATGATGACGCGCAGTATATAAAAATTATTATAAGAAAAATAAAAAAGAATAAGTATTACCATTCTAATTGAGGAAATATACGATTATATTTTCCAAGTTTAAATGCGATATACCAATACAAAATTTTCTAAATAGATTTTAGGAAATCGCGTCTTTTTTTAAATGAATTAAAGCCATGCTATCGTAAACACATTGAAGTAAGGTCAGTAATTGTTTTAAGATTAATATTGTGTTATTATTAATGATCTCGATAAAATTAAGATAGTCCTTGTCACACACACATAAACACGCAGGACTATTAAAAAATAGTAACCGTTCCAATGTTTCCACATTCGTAAAATAGGCACTTAATTTATAACCTTTCGAACATCGATTTTATAATTTTGAACGTGGCATTAAGCTACGTAGTATACGCGTGGTGGGCACCTATTTATAATCAGTTGAATGAGAATAAGTGGCACTCATTCTTGTTGCTTCAATTGTTATCCCCACCTCCGTTGCTATTCCCCTCCGATCTCGATGACCTGAAACATCCGGGTAAATGGGGCAGAGGGCGAGGCGAGTCAAGATTCGCCCGGCTATACGGGTTATTTCGTCGACATCTTCGGAATAAGGTCATGTTGATCGTTATACATGTCCTCTGTGCCATCCGCTAAATCATTGTAGTGATCGTGTACGCGTGCAAGACATAGCGCCAAATACCTAAAATATTAGGTAATTTGAGCGATCAGAGTCGCAGTAAATACGTCTATCGGTTATTTCTATTCAGACGACTCACGTGTGTGCCAAATTTTCTTAGCTTGAATACAATTAGGAATTATGACTAAGTAACAATTACATGGCTAATATAAATCTAAAAATAACGTGACTAAATGTCTAGCATGTTTTCTAATATCGTACGTGAACTAGAAAATTATTAAGCTTGGCAAACGAAATGTATAACTTTTAAGTTATTTATAATAAATGTTAGAAATTATTTTCAAACATTTATTGCTTTAACGATTCAATTAGAGTTAATTAAAGCTTAATTAATATCTTGTTGAAATAATGTTTTACGAAAGTTATACGTAAAAACTTAATAAATATGAATAAAATAAAATATTTTATTATAATATACTACTCAAGATATGTCTTGAGTAGTCTTGTAATAGCAAGAAATAGATATGTCTTACACAATTTAGAATCTGAAAAAATATTTTAGTGTTTCTATTCTTCGGCTATTATGCGATAAAATGCATGTATTATCCATGCAATATATGTATTATTTATTATTATCGGGAACGAGAGACGCAAAAACCTTTGACTGTCGGGAGATAAAACTTGAATTTTATACATTAGATAGCGCGGCGCTAATCATTTTCTCATGTAATTCTTGTAAACTTTGACCGACGGAAGTACGAGTGTTATTAGCATAAGCTGCGACGTTGCTGGAAAGTGAATCGAAACGCACCGAACGATAGACGCTATCGCTTTTCGGCATGGAAAATTATTTTCTTAATACAAACTTTTAAGAACACTTTTGATTTTATTTTATATACGTTCCATTATTAATAATTAGATTTTTTAATGACAATTTTATTTGGTTCTATCAAAAATGCCGTATATCACAAGTGAAATTGACTCGTTCGAGTTTTTGCTGTCGCGACAAATGACAACGCAAAACAATACCATGTAAATAAGCCATTTATACGGTGTTTTTTTACGCTATTTATTGCATGTTTATAAATTTAGGAATACATCGTGCTGCAGGCAGTGTCTTCTATCGTATGATATCTGTACATATAATTTACGCTGTTTGCATATTCTCATACGAAATAAAAATGATAAAAATTTGCCATTTTATCAGCTGTTATCGCATTGAAGTTACTGCAAAAAAAAATTCAGCAAAATCGTCGGGCATGCCAGTGCCAGTAATTTTTTAGCGGTTGAAGCGTCCGTTGTGCGAACGTCGATACAATTTGTTTGGAGTTGTATACAATTTATTCAGAATTGATGTCGATACGTAGAGATTATTGAGACTGTTTTGTCGTGCTGTTTTTGGCTGTTTTTTAAGAAAGAGAATTAATTGTGAGTGACTGAGTTTATCGTTTGATGGTTAATTCACAACAAAAAGCTATACAATTTTCTTCGTAACTCGAAATGATTCGGATTAATTGACGTTAATTCGAGACTAATGGAATTAATGCCAATTAATCTACCATTTTACGAAGCTGTAGAAACTAGAGAGCAGAGAAAAAGGACTATTTCAAGAATAAGTGTTTGTGCAAAGATGAATTATGACCTCCATTTGAAAATCACTTGTAATGAAAAAAATCTCAATTAGAAGAACAGAAAGAAATAAACATCATTTTTCGAGAAAACTTGATAGAACTCTCGCTTGTTAATTGAAAATATGTTTCAAAAGGATGCACATAAATGCGCGTAAATAGAAAGTGCACGTGCAAAGAATAGTTATTTGTGCAACAAGTGCTGTAAGATGCAAGTGACCGCACTCGCCTTCGGTTCGTGCGTCAACTCCGCACCCGGGAATTTTCATCTTTACGCACAACTTGCATACCCTATTTTATGTTGCAAGTGCGTGGAAAGTGGTCTATCACGCACGCGTAGCGTGCGCAATGGGCCACTTTCCATGCACGTGTTACATAAATACATTTATACGAATGGAAAATTATGTCATACGCTTAACGCATTGCATCACCGTTGCTCACGTTGTCGAAGCAGTTTTTATTATTAAAGTTTTGTGTACGTTATCCGCGCTATTCACTGCAAATAGCGCAGTTTGGCGTCTATTATAACTACAGGAGATTATCTATCAGCCACAGTAACGAGCTATCGCCGATGTACATTATTCCGCATTGTTTATCGTTGAAAGTTATTCATCGAAAATATTATAGGACCATAGGATATTACGCGTTTTTATGTATGTATGTATGTATGTATGTATGTTCCCAACGAATACATCTGTTGCATATTAAAGACAATGCTGTACCGCGGCTGGCCACGTAAATGCCACACGTGTGTTGTTACAATATTCCAAACTAAGTCCTTTTGTCGTTCATCTCACGTCCCTTTAATTAATCTCTCGCAGACTCGGTTAGTTGTGTATTTTCTCTGCAATTTTTTCGGCATATTGAAACTAAATGGACAAAATTGTTTCTCGGTTCTGGACGATTGTTTTGCAAATTCCCTATCAACTGATGATGCATTATGCACGCGCAAGAGTAGGCGGATCAATAAATTAAGATTATTAATACTGCGGTAGTGGCGCGGTCTAGTAGAATGATCATTTCATCACTCGGACGGAACCTATGCTATTTGTCAGATCAGCGATCGGCAAAGGGCATTCGCGTTAATTATCCTGTCCCTGTGGAGATACGTTATCGAGTCTCGGCTTCCATGTCGAATTAATAACTGCCCGTGATGGTGGCTGATTGATTCAATTTGCTAGGAACGAACTTTCGTGCAATTTTATGCTCTAATTGTTTATCATAGTTGAGAAGGTCGGACGTGTCTATGAGGAAGCTATTCTTCCTTATGGAGCTTTGAAGCGTGAATAAGATGTCTAAGTTTGATCGTCGGTCGGCAGGAGAATGATGTATGAGACGTTTAGAGAGCGAGAGATCTATCGTATGAAATCTACTTCATGTATAAAGTCATATTTAAAACGGAGTTTATTTTGTTCTATTTATAACATTTTATATATAATTTTTATTTAAAAAAAATTTAGATAATAATTTTTTAAGTATAAAGATCTGTAATATATAATATAAAAATATTATAAAATAATTAATATTAAATAATATATTATAAAATTGTATTAATTAAATGATTAATTTATAATATTAATTTATAATAAAATTGTAAAATTTATAATAAAAAATTATTAATTTATAACATTAATATTATAAATTACTAATAAAAAATTATATTTTTTAATTGCAATTACATTCTTGTCTAGATTTTAATAAATAGAATTGTATTTATTAGAGGCATATTTTAATTGTTAGTGGAAATTAATAATTGCAGTATATACTCAAGAGTTTTGCATGAGAAGGAATGAACGAACGGCTCAGTGGTCTAGGGGTATGATTCTCGCTTTGGGTGCGAGAGGTCCCGGGTTCAAATCCCGGCTGAGCCCGTTTTTTTTTTATTCTTTTAATGCGAATTTCCACAAACTAAGATTGCATACGAAAAAACTAAACATTAATTTTTGGAAAAAAATAAATTTTTCATTTAGTATATCATTACAATGATAATTACATTTAGTAATCGTTAACGATGATTAACATTTGGAGAGGCTCGGTGATTTAGAGATGTCCTTGCTTTAAATGCGATATAGATGCCTCTCGACCGTGTTCAACTCTTTATCTCTTATCTCATAGCTTTTTCTCGATTTGCAAAGCATTGCTGTCGAAATTTCGCGATAAATCCGATTCACATTATAAATCACATTACTCGCAATAAAATTATATCACTAATGCGTCGTTATCATTAGTTTTTTTTATTATATAATTGTTACCCGAATATATATACGACCTCACTTAAAATTTCATGAAGAATGAATATCCCACCCCCCATTTAGTGGATGATCACTCATCCACGCAATTTTCACCGGGGAGTCTTTATTACAGCTGTCGTAATTAGTCTTACTCGTTGTTGCAGGACCGGCAGCATGGCAGCCGAGGAGGGAATGCTGAGTGGTGGCTTGGGCGCGAAATTGAAATGCCCGACCCCCATATCGCGGTTGAGGGTGGAGAAGATCGAGGGCGGCCTGATGGTGGCCGGCGTGGTAATAGCGGCGAACTGCCAGATCGCCCTTCCGGCGTTTGGCACTCTCTTCATGCTCGTCGGCGCCGTACTCACTGGTTCGTATATATATACGTGAATGCGTCTGTTTGATTTATTTATTTAAAATTACGTCTGTCTTCTCTCTCTTTATAGTCGCAGAGTAATATGCGTTACATTATTAATATAACAAAGCGTAAAGAGTGCGGATGAAAAAGCAGGATTTATCGCGAAACTGATATTCTGATGATGTTACAAAGAGCATCTTCAGAATCGTTACGAACATTGTTTTTTTTTAAACTGTATTCTGTGTCAAAGCGACTCCTCTAGTATCTCGTAACGTTTCTCTACAAAACATATCACATGCCTTTGTGGATCCTGTTACACAAGTTTTTTCTAAAATCGCAGACCGCATCCTTGATTCAACATTCAACGCGAAATACGAACGGACATAATACGGACGATAAAAAATACAATATAAATGTCACAAATTCGTCAGGAGATAAAGTTATAAAAGTGACGAACAAAATGATAAATACGATTCATTATTCTCGCAAATATTTTTGCAAGATTTTCCGTTGCAGGGAAATCCCGTTTTAACTGCGTCTCATAATTTTGCGGTGCAATTAGAGGTGCGCTCGTATAAATTACGATATTGCAAAAGCACACAGTGTGGCCGGACAATATAGTTGCAATGCGCAGGGCGCGACTCTTGAATTGTTGAATATTCATCGATCTCTTAATTTTTCGTTTTTTTTCCCCGTTATCTCGTAACGCGTCGTTTGTTTCTCATGATCGACCTGCAAAATCGCGGCGGCGAAGTTCTGACAATCCAGCTGAGAATTGATAGTATAGTTTCGACTGTAACGAATGAATATATATCGCGGAATATATCGTTTTGATTTTAA
The DNA here is from genome assembly GCF_048541705.1 of Temnothorax americanus. Lineage (NCBI taxonomy): Eukaryota > Metazoa > Arthropoda > Insecta > Hymenoptera > Formicidae > Temnothorax > Temnothorax americanus. The sequence continues at coordinate 2,102,110 of NW_027509339.1, forward strand.
CCTAATTTATGACTTCGATAATACATAATTTTTTGCAATGTCAGTCGGCGCCGCGCACAGACGATCAATCATTTTCAGACTTTTTCTTCTAGTTTGACTTGTATTTGTCCGCGCGTTCGTATATCTATATAGAGATATCGAGCTCGCGTCACGGCGTGATTTAGCGGATGAGAATAATCTCAAGCTTTCCATTTCGGAGAAAGCATATAAGACTCCGTAATCGCATGTGGGTCACTTAGAAAGGAGAATCGGTATATTTATTTTGTTATGAGATATCATGATTATTCATTATCGCTTAACGAGAAAGTGTGTCTTCTGGATCTTATTGTTATTTTTTTTAGCGTTAATGACCGTATTTATTATTTGTTTTATAATATCCATACAGAGAATGTTATTTTGCCTTTCCTGTTAATTATACGGACAGATTAAACGAGGAATTAATTAGAAACTCTATTAATATATTACATATTTTTTATAATATTTATCAATATTGTTTTTATACAGAAATTTTATCTTAATTTTTTTAGTAAGATAAATTACGTGTGCCTATAATTACATGAAGAAAATAAACTTCTTTGCACTAATTTTATTTTGATTATTAAAATATTTTTAAAATTAAATAATCTTATAGAATCGAAAATAAAGATCTTTCCGTAAGACTGAAAATCTTTTATTTATTTATGATATAATGATGAACGAATAATATAAAACTGAAGTTACATGGAAGAGAAATATATTTTGAACAACGATATACGCGATTATTAACATTAACACGTTGTCGACAGTGCGAACGTAACGAAGAGAGATATGTCTCAAGTCAGTATTCAGTATTCGTCGTTACATATATACTAATCGGACTGAAGCCTCCAATGACATTCTATAAGCGGATTAATTATATAGAAAAGGAAGCCATATTCAGTAAGCTGAAGCAGTAGTAGTGCAAGCAATGCACAAATATTGTAAATTTGGTGAGCTGTATGCAATGCATTTAAGTAAATTACGTCGCAACTGAGTTTGCTCTGATTTTATTATGCTCGTGAATATTAATGTCATTGTTTACGTTAAGCTTGAAAGTTTCTCGCAAATATAAGTATTTTAATCTTAATATTATTATATATTTGTTATTTATTTCATTCTTAATCATTGCCTTGCGGCTCTGGATGGCTTTCAGTTTATACCTACATCTGTATTTTGTATTATACATTTCAAATTTTAATCTTAATGTTAATTTTATATTTTATATTATTATATGATTGATCTTATAAAAGCATTCGATAATACGTAGGTATTATTCAGAAATGCCTTGCCGATTGATCTCATCAGACGTAACCGAATTTAAAAAGTGAATTTTAACATTAATCAATATTAATGTATTAATAGCGGAAGACTTTCGCGACTTCTCTAAAGGTGTGAGAAACTAATTTCTCGTTCTTTCTCGTGTTGAATTAATTTGCGAGGCGCTATAGTTTGTTCGCCGGGGCGCTGACCCCGCGGAGATATAGATACGGCTTTCGTATCGCGAGGAAGAAGAGGCAGAAAAAGAAAAAGAAAAGTAGAAGAGGGCCCAGACTGTTCCACCAAGCAACAGCTGGCCCGTCACATCTCCCGGCGTCACTTCTCGTGGCCACGTTTCTTCACATACGAGGTGCCGAGAGTTGTTACCAACCGATTTATCAGAACCGGTCTGTCCTCTCTTCTCCGTCTTCCTTTTTTCTTGCCGTCGCCGTGCCAAGACCGGTCGAATAGCCCATTTTCCTTTCGTTGTTTCTATATTTCTATCTTCCTCTTGAACGCTCCAGATATCGCTCCGTCTTTACCGGTTACTCGTGCCTCGCGTTAATGTCTTTGTTATAATACGTTTATTGCGCCGAGTCAAGTCCCCTTTGATAGAGTCAAGTGAAACGAGGATTTTTTTTATTGTACAGATGAAACGGGTTTAATAGATACATTATTTTGAATATAAAACACTGAATTTTTTTGTAAACGTTATTATTAATTTATTTACTATTCGCACTTTCTTAAAATTTTTAAGTTTATAATTTATTTGAGATTTATAAGTTTTTATATTTTTTAACTCTATTTTATACCTATATATCACTTTTATTTATACATTTTACGTTTTACGGTTTCGTGTTACTACAAACCTTGGTGCAGAATAAAATACTTTTATTTTTGCAACGATAATAAACACTAAAGAAAGGGCACAATAAATTAATTTCGTATACTAGGAGGCATATATAGTATTTATAACATATTTATTAGGTATAATATTAAAAAATGTATATTTTTTGGAATTTATCGACATTGCTATGTTCAAAGTACTTAAAATTTCAAATATTTTTTATTATAAAAAATTGAAATTATAGATGTGTCGATATTTGAAATTGAATTGATATTGAAAATTAAATTTTGTATTAAATATTGTGAATAATAATTTAGAGTCAGAATAATTTAAGAACTTTCATTCTAGATGTATCAGAAATAACATAAAGTAGATTGTAGATATAAACACGTATTTGCGTTATTTTATTTATTCGTTCATTTTAATCGCGTTACTGCATTTTAGTAGCTCGCTTATACTTATCTTATTTGCGAAATAAGACAAATGCAAAGAGAAGTTCGTCGGATCTGCGCATATGCTGCTGACCGCCTATGGAGCGTTTCACCAGCGTTATCGATTAAAATATGCTCGAAGGCGAGCTCTCTGCGGCGAACGTATTTATGTTCATGATTTCCGCTACTTTGCAGATGCACATTTTTTCTCCCAGATATGCCGCTGACATTTTCGCCTCGCAATTGGCGGGGATAAGACGAGCGTTATTATAACGTACACCGGAGTTTCTTTTCTTTAAGTACATAAAACTTCGTGCTAGAAAAGTTTTCTCATTCGCGTCGTAGTCACAATGCCGGTAATTCGGAGCGGTTTGAACGTTCTCGAGCCAACGCGATTACGGCGGAGCTTCGCAAAGTGCGAAGCGGCTTTGCGGTATATTGGTACACGAAACACGCGAAGAAAGCATATAAATTCTTGGTTCAAATTCGAATGCAGCGCTTCCGCGAAAGTTGAGCGCAACGAGATCGCATCTCTGAATATCTCTTAGATCGTTTAATCACTCTCGCAGTTGAGAATTATCATCTCTTAACAGCTTATTCAACATTATAGAGGAACAAAAATAGATTAAGATACTTTATTGTACAATTAATAGAATTAATATACACACACATGTGAGAATTTATCTTATTATTAATTATTATTATTTTTAAATATAAAATACGATTCTCGTCTATAGTTGAAGAATGAAAAGTAAACGATGAAAAATGTGAGAAAATATTAAGGAGACAGTTTTAAACGTAATCAACTTAACAGTCGTTATTTAATTAACTTTCACGATTAATATTCGATTCGCCCGTTTCTCCGTTACAGCTGCTTCTTATCGCGGCCCAGGCGAGGACGAGGACAAGAACTCGTACGCCGCACGAATCGCCTTTACCGGCAATTCCCGTATCTTGGGGCCGATCTGCATAGTCGTGGGCGCCCTTATGCTCGCGCTCGGCGTGCTACTCTGCATGCTCACGAGACGGGCGAGGCGGAGGGAGCGCAGGGTTGGCTTCCACTGCCCGCTCCACGGGGATTTCTACCCTCTGAGTCCGGTCCAAGGTATCAAGATGCTCGGTGAGTCGATTTCAACGTTGTTCGTCTGTTAAAGGAAATTTTGTGTAGATAAACGTTTCTCAAATTAATTGAGATAAGAAAAAGTCTGCGATTATAATCATAAATTTCTATCACACATTAATCGATTAATCTGAATTGATTAAGAAAAAATTGATTATAAATTAGTTCAAGTTACTTTTTTATTCTGCTTAATTAATTGCCTTGAATTATTATTTATTTAAATGTAATCTTTAAATTAAAATTTTTAATTATAAAATAATTTTAAATTAAAAATTTTAATTTAAAGATTTAATTTTTAATTTACCCGCGTTTATATATTCTTATTAGTTTGCTAAGTTTATTAAAATGCCTATTGTTTTCTTTAATATAATTCTTATAATAGTCTTTACGTCAGAGTTTACTTCAGAATTCAATCTTTTGAAGAATAACAATGAAAATAACTTTTCCCATTGTTTACTTCATCGTTATCGCAAATACATCGACGCGCTTCTGAAGACAAAGTAAACTGTTCTGTGTAAATACTGTCGCGTGATCACCGAAACTCGTTTCACATGTTTCCAGAGTCCTTGCGGTGTCTCGTGATCGTTTCTTGCGTGCACTTATCCCTTCGTCCGCGCGACGATAAATGCGCCGGCAATTTCGATGAGCCTCGAAGAGCGGAATAACCGCTAAAATGCTCCCCGAGAGAGAAAAGATGCTCTATGCTTCTTTCCAACATCGCCAGTCATTATTGTCGTGTCACGCGATGCCATTACACTTTTTTATAGATGTTCTGTCAAAATTACAGCTAAGTGGTATACGATCCACTTTTTGCGAGAAATACGCGTCGCCAGTTAAATTACATCTGCAATAATCAATGTTAGAATGTGAGAGGTTGGCGAATGACTTACTGCCGTTTGCCTTATTCAATGCGTCGTTTTCACTATTTTTGACGATTATTTATTCCAACTTTATTTCATAATTTACTTAAATCTTCGTAAATCTTCTGTAACACAAGTGATATGTCAATTAAATGTATATTAAATGCTTGATATATCGATAACTAATTCCAGCTGATCGTAATAGCGAATGTATGGGATACCTCGCCTATTTTGCAAGTTCATTGTACAGTACCTGACAATACCGTCTTAGGAAATCTATCGGCCTATGTTACGTTATCGTCGCGAACGTGCCAGTTCGTGCCAATTGCCTCGAATTCAGGACGAGGCTGGATCAGCCAGAGCGAGGAGTAGGGTAGGCTAACTGGATTGTCGGAATTCAGGCTAATACGACTCTATCAGATTATTGCGTGGGTCGATCGCGCACGTCGCGAATGCTATACAAGTTTCCGCATTCGCCGAGAGATCGAGAAGTCACTTTGAATCGTCTGATAACAAAATCTTCAGCACGGAGAATGAACTCTTTATTTTCAGACCTTAGACTTGGGAGAATCGGTGAGAGAGAAGCTATATAGATATGTCGTGAAAGTAACGAGAATTATCGATTGCTCGACTTCGAGAGATAGACGGATTATAACAATGTAATTTAGTGTGAGATGTCAGGATATGTTAGATCACCGTCGAACAAGTTTTGTAACGGTTATTTTGCCATCGGACACGGCCGATTCGAAGGCCTAAATTTTTCAAGTCTCGAAAGTAGCGCGGCATCAAAAATTCATGAAGCTCTGGAAATTTAGAGCTCGCGCCAGTCGCATATCTCGACGGGAAACACAAACTTCTGAGAGAATTGTTGCTGCAACGCTCGCATGTGACAGTTGTTGCTGCAGGTAGGAACTCGGCGGTGCAACGGCAAATAAAAATTGCAAGACAGCCAGTCTCTTCGCATACATATCTCTGGCTAGACACGAAGCAACATAAATGTTTCGCACTTTAAAGTAGAATTGTTACGTATTTCCATTTAGAAGGATCTTATTTTTATAAAGTTATAACGAAAAGGTAATGAGAGCGAGATACACATATTTATTTAAATTATTAAAATTATAATTATATATATAAATATATAAATATATATAATATAGGTATCTGATTTGATTTTTATAAAATAAAAGTCAATTTTGATAAGTATTTCGGTAATGGGTAAATATATGTTAAGAGTGCAAGGAAATGTGGTTCCGGTTTGATTAGTTCTTGATTTTTCATCAATCTTTCCGCGTATACGTACGTTCTTACTTTAACTTCAACGTGGTTTTCCCATATGCGTTTCTGCACAACGATTTATTCGGGTCGCAAAGCTCAGAACTGGACTGATTGCCCAGTCGCAATTTCTTTCGCGGCGTAGCACGCAATAAAATCTTATTAGAGCCGAAGGTCACTTTTGCGTACCCCCTGTGCGAAATGTTCCATAGTAACGTGATTCATACCGCGGATCGCTACAATTATTAAGCTTCATCAATGTGCGAGATCTATTAGGAAGCATTATCCCACAAAACAAGCCGGTAGCCTGTTTCACAGGGATTCCTTATCCCACAATGTGTCGCTTAACATGGTAAAATGTGAACGGCTGAAAATAAAAGAATAGAAAATATAAGCAAACATGACAATCATCTCGATTTTGACCGCCTTCTTTTCGCGACGTAAGTACATGCAAATCGTAGAATCGCTAAATGAACGAAATACCGTCGTCGGTTGTAGATCGATGAAATATCGTCGACGTGCCGCAAAATGTTGGAATCTTGCTAATCGAATATGCACACTCGAATGCACCGGAAAATGCAATGTCTGCTGCTGATGATATCCCAGATTTCGCGAAGTGCGTCGGCGTTCGCGGGTGAGGAGACTGCGATTACGTTAAGGAAATAAAGTTGTCGTTGATGAAATTACATCAGGCATCGACCTTCGCGCGCTTTACGCAGCATGCCGCCATATACAATTTTTTCGATGCCGATGTTTTTTATTACGAGATTTTATTTATTTATGTTCTTCTTTCTTTTGAATCGAAGATGTCGATCACTTTGACCTTAAAATTACGATTTCGCTGTCCTTCGGAAATTTTAGATTTTTAACGAAGAGCTACCCAAATCTTATTTTCTCTCTCTCTCTTTTTTCAATATTTTGCTTTCTTTTTTTTTAATCTGAACACGCGCGTAATTGCTATCACGTATAGTTACGTGAAAGAGATAATTACATATTGATGCAGCAGTGAACATGTATTCGGAAAAGAATTCTAGCTGGTATAATAGAAGCGTCGCGCATGTAAGGGAAAGTTTAGAGAAAGATAGATTTTACGCTGCCGAGGGTCAATCGTCTCGATTAATTTTCATTGCGCAGAAGTCGACAATTTCCTGAGGCAAAGAGCTCTTTGCATCCAGAACCGTGGAACGTATATGCAGTGCGACGCTTGTGCATCACTTTCAATTCCGTTTCCATTTAATTTTCAGCCCGAGTGAATCGTTACTCTTTTTCTTCCCTCTTTGTACGTTCGTCGATTCAATTGCGTTCCTTTTCACGCATCTCGCATTCTCGGCACATCCGGAGCGTCGCGCTATATGCCCCAGACGTCTCATCGCGTACGCCAAAGGAGCTTAGTGTATTCTATCAAGAGGACGGATTCTCGTCTCCCATTTTCTTTATGGTAGCGCTTGGATATATCCTTTGTACGGTCCTCGTGAGTTTGATCATTTTCTAGAAACCTCACACCGACAATGAACGCGATATTCTCACTTCGAAGTATTCGAAACAGGCGCGTAGACATTCCAAAATAATCTATTAACATGTAGTTTTGCGAAAACGATTGTAACTTTTAACTAAAGAAAAAGAATTAATTATGACAAATATATACTGCTGAAAAGTTTTAAAATTATTTGATATCTTTGATATTCTTATTTAGACCTTTGTGTGAATTTGGATTTAAGTTATTTTATAAAAATTAATGACTGAGTTTTTTTTATCATGTCGAAAACAGACGAAAAAAAGGAGGAACGAGATGAATATATTTATTGAAGACTTAGATGTTAAAACATCCATGCTTATAAAAATTAAAATTTGCGAGAAAAGATGTTAGTTTATACATGATAACTCTTCGAAAAGTATAACTGTCTACTTTCTGATCGATTTTTCAATAACAATTTAAATAGCTATATATTATTTTTGATAAACTATTTTCTTTATATCAATCCTACTCTAGCTGAAGCTTTCTGACGTGAACTATGCGATAACATTTTTCAAACAAGCACTTAAACATGCTTTGTATGAAGAGTAACATGATATGCTTTTAGAACCATCGTCGTAATTTCAAGCGCGACGAGCATTCGTCGTGCGAAAACAGAAATCTCGTTCTCCATGGCGGCGTCGGGTAATAACAACCGCCACACCGAAGCTCCCGCTTTATGACGAGACGACGAAATTACGTCTGGCTCCGCGGAGCGTGGCTAAACACAGCTTGTCTCGCGGAAGAGGCCGTACAAAAAAAAAAACGCGGGCAAGAATCTTACTCGGGGGTAGACAATCAGAGCGATGAATGGCATGGAAAGCGTGACCGCGGCGACGCGCTTTTAAAATTTCCGTCTGATGCGAGTAACGCTTAATTCGAACGTAACCGGAAATTGAAAAGGAAAATGAAAAAACAAAAGTGAACTCGAGTAGTCGACGATGACACTAATCTAAGCTGCGAAGAGCAAGTTTTAATCCCTATAAGTGCGCAGCTTTGCAAGCACGTGCAAAGCGACTTTTCGATGCTCCGTGTGTACTCTCCCTTATGAAGTTCAAACTGAAAACGTGAAATTGTACGTTTAAATAAAGGGCCTTTTCTGCATGTACTTCATTGGGTGTCCGATAGGACAAAAAAGTTAGACAAAGGGCCAAATTAATAAAAAAGAAATTTTTTAATATTTTTTCAAAATTCCTTAACCAATCATTATTTACTTAAAACATACTCAGAACGCTACAAAATTGCGTCAAAAGAAACGAAATTTGTTTTGTCGATACTTTTTTTAGGAACATAGGAGCAGATACCCTAAAAACATACTGAATTTTTATCTCATTATTGGAATCTTTGAATTATGAAATAAATTTTGACAATATGAATATCAAAGAATAATAAATAATGATTTTTATTAATATTTTTTATACAAGCCCGAGCCTTTCATGTTTTAATTAAGGAAAAATCGGCTGTATTATAGATTGCTCGAGCGGAACATCCGTTGGAAGTTATCGGCGAGGTTCTGCTACACTCTGATGTATATTTTCACAGATTGTCGGCAAGTTTGCTATCTTCCGCGCTAACACGGACGTGAAGCGTTCACGCTTCGATAAATTCATTTCGTCGTTGTCGGAAACTCTCCGTAAATTCGATCTTCGCGTAGCGCAAGCGAAGTATGACTCGGCGATAAGTTCGTACGCAATTTTCCTGCGAGAGCGTTCGCGGCGATGCGTTAAGCCCTGCCTCGAGAAGCAGGAGGAAAGGAAGAGAGTCTATACCTATATCGCGCGTCCGTATAGCGATCTCGAATCTCCTTGCCGTCGTCGTCGGAAATGAAGCGGAAAACCGGTGCTCATCCGTTGTCGCCGAATCGACTTCGCTCCGGCGACAGGACCGATCGTGTCTCGATCTAAATGTAAATTCGCCATCGGCAGCGCAGCGGGCTCGTCCGCGGGAAGTGTAGCCTTGGTGCATCGGCCACGGCACGGAATGCAAATCGCATAATCGCGACGTGTAGACGTTGAGGTGGGGCGAGAAGACGAAGAAGTGACCGCAAGGTGAAATTTAATCGACGGTCGTTCCCGTGACGCAATCGAGTGCATTTTTCATGCGACAGGATTCAATTGTGCGATACACTTACGGCGAAGTATCGAAGCGAGGGATCGGATAAAGTTTTCCAGAACGTACTTCGTACCAATCATTTATTTTCGAACATTTTTCCAAGGTTTCCGAGATTGTTAGACTTCTGTCGCTTTCAATATAACCGACCCGTAAAAGTGTTCGCAAGAACAACAGCTTCGCTATACTTAAAAAAAAAATGTAGACTATTTTCTTTTTAGTCCGGAAATCCTTTTCAAAAGTAAATTTTGAATTAATTCTTTTGTAGAATTTATTTGCGCCATGTTGCTCTATACATCTTACGAAATAAAAACGATTGAGCAAAGGTGACTATAGCCCGTCAATAAAAGATATGCAAACGATCGTCGGAATAGGTGAGGCTGCATTAGACAATGTAGTAGTGATAACGTTATAAGGCCATCGACACGGATTGCTGACTGCTAATCGGGAACCAATGACGGCGGGCATCGCTGAATGTCGTCGATGGTAGTTTAGCAATAGCATTAGCGAGCTAGTTTGTGCACGACACGGCAAACTGGGTCGCGCAGGGTCCATGACATCTGCTGCCCTCGATCCTGCTCCTCTTCCTCCCCGTGCCTCGCCCTCCCTCTCCCGTTCCTGGGGATGTGGGTCTTCTTCGTTTTAACTTCTTTCTGCTCGTCCCTCTTAACGAATACACTATGACGATGTCGGATAATGTCGTTACCGCGTTTCGCTCTCCACCTAATCGCATTTCGCATTTTACCGGCGTTCGTGAACGTCACTGATGATAAACGCGACGTTTATTATTATCGAGGAAGATTCGACGGTAAGCGCGCTCTTAGACCCTCGCGAGGACGTTCCGCTCATAAAAACGACTCTGATTTGTGATTCCATTAGCTCTTAGTTACTCGTATTCCATTTTCTAATAGTATACATGAATCAGTCGTATAAAGGAAATAACACAAATCTAGAAATTAAATTTTTGAAAACAGAGATGTTCAAGTTTAATCTCGTAAATGGAAATTGAATTGAATCTGTTTTAGCAAGACTTTAATAAATATGTATCACGCAGACAAGTAATTTTAAACTGTCATGGACAGAGACCAGTATAAATTAAGGTCCGGTTGTTCCAATCTGTTAGTAAACTAACTAATAGTTAAATCATGTATATGTCTTCGTTTTCCCTTCAAATTAGACAAAGACAGACATATGATTTAACTATTAGTTAACTTACCAACAGGTTGGAACAACCGGCCCTAAATCAAGTAGGAATAGAAGGGTCAATCAAAGACCAAAAGCTTTTAGGCTGTATTTAGCCTTTCTGTCCCTATTGCGATCGTCAAGTCTCTTCAATTTGCTTTATCCAATATTAATTATCGAAAGGTTTGGCTTCGGATTGCTTGTTTGAATTTCATTGAAACGACGAATTTAATAAACTCACGCTATCCATATATTAATTCTCAGTAGATTGAGTAGATTGACTTAGTAGATTTATATATACGAACTTCAAGTGCGCAGTAATATGATACTAACAAGAAACCATGAAAAAAAACCGTACAAAGAAGCTATCTGTTTTTCAAGAATGATACATTGGCTTGCACGAACTGTTTCGTAACCGATTGGCGCGTGGAAAAATGCCATTCCGTCATTTCAATATTCAAAATAATAATGTAGATTTGCGGCACGGACGACAGACGGTGCTTTACAATTTAGACGACAGATGTTGCAGCCGCGTTCTCAGGGCCGCGCGTGTATAAACTATAAACGTTGCGTCGATAAAATTTTTTTTTCTATACCTCAATCTGCATACCCGCCACCTACCTACGCGACTTACCGTCGTCTGACTTTCTCCGGTTCTTCAAGTATTGAAAGGTTTTCCGTGGGCGAGTAGACGATGTGAAAGAGAAAGAGAGAGAGAGAGAGTGAGAGAGAGAGAGAGAGAGAGAGAGAGAGAGAGAGAGAGAGAGAGAGAGAGAGAGAAAACAGCGGTTTATGACGACAAAGTGCTAGAGTGCGAGGTAAACTGCCGCGCGGATGAATATAGCGTCGTTTCATCGACGTAGGGCTTCCTGGTCAGTTATATAATTTGCGTTGGACGTCACTCTTTTCAACTGTGAATTTTTCGGATAATGTAGGGATGATATTTTTTCGGTAAAAATATGGAAATTAAGTTGCTTCTGGATAAAGAGGATTGAAAATCTTTCGCAGAAAAAAGCGGAATTTTAAAAGCTAAAGATAATAGAGAAACTTTCTTTAACTAGGACCAGATTATTTGATAAATTTTTTCAATTTGTTCAAGATTTAGATTGTGACGTATTTTCTCGGCGGTATTAGTGGGCTGAGTTTAAAAATTTTACAGAATTTAACAATGCGAAGAGGTCTTGTTAAATTAAATAAACTAAACTAATTAGACACACGTGCAATGAAAATGCAACTTTACGTTCATTATGCATCACAATTTTACTTTGTTTTTCACGTCTTTTCCAATAATCGCATTTCATTAATTAAGCCGCTCTGACATTTTGTTAATTAGAATATTAATTGTAGCGTTGTAATTAAATTGCTGCATATACAGTGCACACACATCTCGCGTTATTACTTCAGCAATACCTGCGTCAGATTACACGATGCTACCTGCATGATAAGGCTATTGTGCTAGACGATAAGCTATAATAATGCATCAGCGAATTTTATCCATAAATGCAAAGGTCGGATAATCGGCGCATGAGGAAGCTTATCGACTCTTTTAATACATATACGATGATGATAACAAAATAACCGTTTTCAAGTATAGTGATAACATTTAGAGTAAACTTTTGAAAAAATATTCTATTTACTCGTAGAAAAAGAAGAACACTTTCTATTTTATATCTAAATATTTTTTTAAATTTCGTAAATGTCTCCACAAGTTGGGTCTACGAATAGTCCTTTCGAAATTGTTATCTTCAACTTTCTCCATGCTCAATTATTCCATCAGGATTCTGAATTCTGAGCCGTCGATTATATTTCCCGTAAATGCGCAGCTGTTCCACAAGGGACAGAATTGGCGGTCGGCATTATCCCGTTCACCCTATGCCTCCGAGGGGCATTAATTCCGCCGACGATCGAGCATATTTCGCTAATAGTTCGCGATTCGTCAGATCGTCATTTGAACGTCGAATTGATCTTCCATAAGGACGCGTTTCGCCGCATCGCTCACAACCGTGCGATCGTCGGATCCGATGGGATATTTTATTTTGCTGAAAGGTCAGCTTTATCGTATGCTGCAGGGGCACACGCCAACCCTAGCGCGGCGGTCAGAGATATAACGGGGCGAGGGAGACGGTGATTAATACGGCATAACGTAGCGACGCGGGCTAAGCCAGTAGATTTAGTCTTGGCCTTTACCAAAAGTGGGCGACCCACTTTTCGGCGATGCCCGGTCAACCAATTAAAACGCTACCTTCGGCTATCTTTCTTTGACCTATTCCAATCAACTATATGTCAGTCGGTTAAGCAATTAAAACGGTGTTATTTCAGTACTGCATATCTATACGTATACGCGTTACAGTTTATTTTCAACGATTCCTGTTCTAAATCTGTTATGCATACCTGATATATTAGCGTTTAAAAATTGTTAAGAAGATACTCGATCAAATTCTCGTTAGGAAAGAAAAAGGTCAGTTTTAAATTTATTAACAAAAAAGTTGCCCTATATGAAAACTGCAAAGTGTGTGAGACATTTGTAACGCGCGGTAGATAAAGTACCATATAGAGACTCTTTTTCTATTATTCTTCTTTTGTTCTTTCCCCAATACTTTATAAAATAGATCTCGATATTACAAGTAGTTGAAATTTCATTTGTCCAAAATGAAATTTGTTTTCTAAGATCGAAATAACCAACGTTTCTCTTCGCTCAATTAAAAGAAAAAACGGTAAAGTCCGATTGTCAGATATATCCACGGTTACGTGAACGGTGGTAATCGATCGGCGCGGCGGTTCGCCGCGAGTTTATTGAGATCCTGGACGTTGATGGTCAGGAACAAATCCCGGTGGATTGTCGTTTCCAGGCCTCGCCGTCTCATCCTTCTTTCTTCTTCATCGTCCTCCCACGACGAAACTCTCCACCAGTCTCTACTCGAAGACCTCATCTCGGGACGAATATCGAACGGTTTTCCGATACTTTCGGCCTCCGGATTGTGACTTCTTCCTCTCCTCTTATTGTCCGCGCGATTTGTACCGACGACAGCGCAATACCCTGGCAGTATTCCACCGCCGCGTTCGCTCTTTTCTGCCATTGTCGGCTTCACGAAGCCCGAGAAATTCTGACGGAAGTGAAATGACGGCTATTGACTTTGAGATTAAGCGATCCTTGCGCGCGACGGCTATATACGACGGCCAGGCACGATATAAACATTCATGCTCGTACACTCACACGTCCGCCGATAAATCGAATTTAGCTCGAGAGCTTTTGTCCAGACGCTATAAAAATAATAAATGGTGTGTGTGTGTGTGTGGGGGAGCCGAGGGAGGATAATTGAAATTGTTTAAGTGCGTGGGATTGGATAATAACTCGATAATACTGGAATTAACAGTTGTTATCGTAATCATTAAATAATATATTGGATGTTTATTTAACAATTAATTATCATGTAAGAACTGATTACTAATTTTGTTATTAAAACTTCATGCACGATACTACCTCGTTTGTTGAAAATTCTCTTTAAAACTTTTAAATCCTACGTCAGCGCAGCCTTCGTTATAAGATTTTGTAATTTCCTGGAAGGAAAAATTAATCTTCCCACTAATCGCCGTAACCTTTCACCTTATTGAATGCTTGTATTTAGAGAGTCCTGGGAAGGTAGAATTTCATTTACGTCACGGTAGACGGTATATCATATATTGTTTTTTTGCGAATATAAAAGTATACAAAAGAAATAAGCAGGTTTTTTCAAATATCTCATTGTCAAGTAATATTTATTAAGAAATATCTTATCATAAATCATTTTATTAATATAATAAGTTTTTCTCATCTCTCTGAAGGAATATATTTACACATAAACATTTTTCATCGATGTTTGGTGTATAAAATATTTTTGTCGCAATAAAATGACTCTTGTGCTATCGACGAAGAATACACAGCATCACATGCACATCTATTCACCTACATCTTCTCGCCTCGCGGGGGTGTTACAACATCACCGTGCAGTCATGCATTTGGCAACAGCCATAATTTTTTTTCGCGTTCGTACAACGTGCGTACACACGCGTGAAGCGTACATATAGCGGGGAACGAAAACGTGGGCCCCCACCGGCTTTGTCGACGCGCGCTGATCTCCATTGTTGGGGAGATCGAGAATTGCAGAACCGCGAGTATTCCGCGCTCTGTGCAGATCCTCCTCGAGTCGAGAGTCCGACTGCGTTACAAATTTCATGCTTGTACATACTTGCTCACCGCTCCACCGCATTGCACCACGACGGCTTGAGCGGCTTCCTTCCTGTCTCTGAATTATCCAACGTTGATGTTGGAAGGTAGCTAGCAATGCTAGGATTTAATTGGCGAGCGACCGTGATCCCGGGGATGTCCAAACGAGCATTCCTGAATTTCGGACGTAATAAATTTCGCAAAATTATACACCCACTTAAAACAAAGGGTTCAAAATTCCGAGATTGCCATTCACGTTCTTTATTCTAAATTTCACATTCTTTCCTTCATCGGCACCGAGTCGAGTTTCCGTTAACAATGCTAAACAAACGTCGGGATGTCAATTAAGTCTAGGTATATCTCAGAAATCCATTCTCGAATTTTTTAGATCTTTTTTATTGTATATCTTTTTGTATATGACGTTTAATCGCGCGGTGTTTAAAGATCCTTTCATTTAACCTTCAAACAGTCGCGGAAAAAACGAGTCAGAATATTTCGCTCGTAACGACATTTTAAATAATCGTGCCCCCGACATCAGTACGAATTACGTGATCGCAATTTATATCTCTCTTATCGAACGATGACACGCGTTATTTACAGCCCGCTATAGCAACTAGTGTCAAACGAAGAGCGAATCCAGTTGCTGTCTGGTAGTGAAGATGCGATCGTTCCGTCTGCTAATGTATGGGGCTCCTATCTCTTAACGGAAATCTAAACGACCGAGAGAGACGTTCTACGCGCGTATCGTTTCGTCAAATCACCAACAATGCCGCGTATATTTAAATGGCCGGTGGATTCAAAAGAGGTCGCGAAAGCTCCCCTTTGCATACTAAACGCCGCATTATCCCGACGCTGCAATAACGTTACCAATACGGGAGGAGCGCAACGATACTCCAGGCACGGTACGCGTGATAAGCGTGCAGCACACATATACCAGCACGGCTATCTCGTAATGGTTCCTGAGATGAATATCGAAGAAAAGTCGTGCAAGGGCCAAAGGACTTCCTTACGTTTTTTCCCTGAAACTTTCGTAATAACTTTCGTAGGAATTTCCTTGAATTACCGACGGACTTTTCTTTCCTACGTGCAAAAATTTACTAACTTAGAATGTTCTAAGTTGGCGTTCTTTTGTAAATAAAAATTTATTAAAGATGATATATTATAAAATAATGAGGCATTTCATTATCTACATCTAATTTGCTTTTAAACACCGGGAAATTTTCAACGAATAGTATTTTAACGTTCGTATATACGTTTATCATTTTATAACCAGCTCTTATTCACATGTTGCTTAAAGTTAAGCGAAACAGTTTATATTTTCAAAATCGTTAAATAAAGCTTGTTAAAAAAGAGATGAAAGTCCCTGTTTTTTTTTTTATAATGATGTTGAGGTAGTTAAAAATACCAACAACTTTTTTACCACGATACGCTTTTAGACTCGGAATATAATTTGTTGCGAGGCATAATCTATTATAATCTGTCGTCTGTCTAGTATATTTATATATACCTATTATACAATGCGTTTCAAAGCACCGAATGACAATCTATAGATAGATTCTTTATCAATATCATAGTGTAATATCAGTTTAATTAACTATTACGTTTGTAACTATCTAACATTCAAGTTTAATATCTTCTAAAGTAAATCTCAAATGAAATTTTTGTTGAAATAAACTATTTCAGACCAAATACAGTGTGTGTTACACCGAGGGAAAAATATTGTAGAATCAACAAAACAATTTTGTTGATTTTTCAATTTATTGATCTAATTATTTATTTTATTGAATTAAGTACACGTCTATTATTTGAACAAAAAGAACAAAATATTTTGTACAAATGTTTTGTTAAGCCAATCAAATCATCTGCTTGGCAACATACAATCTTCCGATTTTATCAAATCAACAAAGCTTTTATTGGAAAACAAAAAAAAAATTATTTCTCTCAGTGTATATAATCTCACTTCTTTGAAATTCGAATTATCAAAAGCTCGATAATTGTATTCTTTTTAACAAAAAGTTATTTCAATTTCTCAAAAACTCTACCGTTTAATTAGTTAAACAATTTGCCGCTGATGTATCTGCATGTTTCATCAGTGCATCGGTTTTCGGCGCTCGTTCCTAAAATAACCAGTGAGATGTGTGTTGTTTCAGGGGTATCTGGCAAGGACGTGAGCGCATGGCCGAAGATCCCGTGTCTGAGAGGCCGCACGTCTAGCAAAGGCGGAAGCGGTGCGGGAGGACCGCACGTAGGCCCGCCGCAATGTCCGCACTCCGTTTTGAGCAGCACCCGCAGCTCCGTGAGCAGTTCGCCTTTGAGCCCGTGCCCGACGCCCATGCCCTTCCTGGTGACCTCGGGCTCCGTCAGGTGAGAGTACAGCTCACACCTTCTATAATATGTATATATATACGTCATATATAAGTTACCCCCGGTGACACGCCTAATACCGAGATTCGATTTATTAGCGCCAAGCTTGGCAAAACCGACGGATTTCAAACTGTGCGTTATAATAGAAAATATATATCACTGTAAATGTCACACCGAGTGTAAAAATAGGACGCGTTCCTGAAGTTTGATATTGGGTTTTAGAAACGGCTTTCTTGCCGATTCCGGCGTCGTAATATTTCTTTCATGTTTTTCTTTATCAAACAATTTCAAGTTTGCTTTCTTATTCCTTTTACCGAACTCGGAGCTATTTATTTCCCGCGTGGTTGTCTCGAATAAAGCTCAGCCTGACTTGAATTTCTCATCGAGGAAACATTGCGAGAAGCAATACTTATGGCGATAAGGCCTTCCGCAATTATGTAAATTCGCAGAACATTGCTGAGTTCTGTTTTCGACATAACAGCGACATCGCTGTCGCGTTCGCGTAAAGGCCACGTCCACTCAAAATAGGTTTTATACATATTTTATCAGACGTTATATCCAGCCGTGAGACAAACATAGCTCGGTATAGTGTAAGTCGCACAAAGTTCATCCGGGCGGTAGTCAATGTACGTTTTAATTCATTGCTGATCCATTATAATTTCCTGCCACGTACGTCAATCGTCATATTGATTCCTTGATTTTTATCGCCAGGAGCGCGTGACTGATGAGACAAATGACTTTTCTATGACTTAATCATGACTTCAGGGAAGAGATCATTTCGATAAAACGTTTCTTGTTTAGTGTTATTACGCTTGACAATCAGTCCATTAATAATAATTTAATAAATCCATGATTATATATTGCATCCAAGCATTCAAAAGGAATTTATATTTGTTCTTAAAGCAATTAAATTTATAACAAATTGCTTCTCATCAGTGATATTGAATTTATTTATTCAACTACTTTTTTCCTGAAATAAAAAAAATGGCGACATGCAATATCGCTGCATTTGATATATTAAAGTAACGTCGGACGATCGATGAAGGTACGATGGCTAACGCTTCCTCTTTTATTTATGCAATCATTTTTTATCGTCTGGCATAATGTGATAACAATTGATGTTGTGGGAACTGGAAAAACTCGGAAACGCGTTTGCAATATTATGTTACATAAATAATGTTATATATATGTAATACTGTATTTATTTCAACTAATAATATCTGTGCTATTCTATACCATATCTATATACGATAAATTACTAGAAACACTTGTAGGTTTAATTAAAAACCTTAAAAACCTTTTTATTTGTTTTTTCTTAAGCATATTAACGAAGCATTAACGAGTTGTTAACTTTTAATTGCGATCTTCTACACTCGCTATAACGGTTACAGTTATTTCCGACTATAATGATTTTCGTTAATATAATGTGAGTGCAAGAGTCATTAGCAACTTTTTAATATCACTTGTTGTGAGAATTTTATAAGACTAATATTATGTTTTTATACTTGCAAATTTTTTATATATAAATGCACAAAGATAAATTTTGAAGCGGTAGCTTTTAAGTATTCCGCCAGTTATATAGAAAGTATTAAATTATCATAATATACACAAAGTTCCCGAGTTTCATCTCTCATCTTTTTTTATGCGAATAAAATATTCTACGCTGCTTAAGGTAAGCCGTAAAAGTAACGCGAAGCAGACAAGATAAATGCGCTATAATTTTATGATGCGTTGGTGCCGATTCATAAATTGGAACAAACATATTACCGGCAGATAAATGGAATAAGAACAAGAGAGAAAGCCCTTCTTTTCCGCGATATATGAGCGCGGCCGTTAATCGCGCATATAGTTTAAGGGATAAAGCTATTTTTACTCAGAGTTATGAACTTGCACAAAACTTGCTGTTCAGCTTATGCCAAGTTTGGAATATTATCTCCAAAAATTGTATACTTTTAATCTTAAAACGCATTAAATCAATCTCTATATATAGATATATAAATAAATGGATCTCAATTTTTGCAAAAATCTGTAAATCTGTTAAAAGCTTCTGTTAAAAGCTAAATTTGTTTTATTTATCAATCTATCCTGTTCCATTTCCGACGAAAATTTTTTCCAAAAGACCTAAGGGATGTCCCTTCGCGAGGGAACAGATCTTTCCGAAAAGTTCGCGCAAATTCAGCGGATGTGAGCGGAGTAATAACTTCGACATCCTGACATGCCCCGCTCTAGTCTGAATGAATAATTCATGGCATCTCTCAAAGCATTCAGGGCCCCCGCTGCAATATCGATAACCATCCACTTTGGATCAACTATTTCCCGTCCCGTCGTCCGATAATCGTTTCGCGAATTCCCGCGGCACGAATGCGAGATACATTGGAATATATCGCAGATAAGCAGGCTTGTCGTTAATCAGCGTTATACGCTGATAAATGTTTTTGTGTACTTTATACTGTTTATACATTATATTTTTTATCTTTGTGCGTTTATATATAAAAAATTCATAAATTGATTTAAAACCGATTTAATAATTTTTATCATTTTAAAATTTTTCTGCTAAAATATTTAAACGTATTAGTAATTTTTAATGGCCTATAATAGCTTTTTGCGATTCTGAAAATACGCACATATAGCAGAAAATAATATTCTTTATTTAGAGTTCTGTATAAATAGATTTTAATTTAGTAAAATTTTAATTTTAGAATTTAATTATCGAAATGTTTAACACTGGATACGGAAAAGAAGCGAAATCTTTTTTGCGAAGTGAAAACTATAAAGAACAGATTAGTCAAACTTGATTCGAGGTAGTCAATAATGTGACACGCATTTCTTTGTAAAAGAACAAGATATTTTTTAGGCGGTATTTTTGTCGCGATATTTCTAACGGCTAATATACCGTTCCGCATGTCTTGCGTTTTAATCGCGCGTTTGGAGAAATTCTATGAAGAAATCGCTTATGCCGTTACGCTCGTGGTCGCGTTTAAATTCTTAAAATAGTCGCGGCTCTTAGTAGAACGTGGGACAAGAACGAGACGTTCTTTTCGCGTCAGCGAAGGGCACAAATGCCCCGCGTGTAGAGGCAAATTGAATGCGTAGGTGTATCTGTACAGCGTCCGTACTTATCGAAGCTATATCGATTGGCTCTTTTATTGCTCCGCTCTCAAACTCAGGAGGCTTTTCGTCAACTTGACAAATGTTAACGGCGCGAACGAGGCAGAGGCGGAAGGAGGGCGAGAGTGTGTGAAATCCATATATATCTGTTATGTAAGCCGTGATACGTGCGCGAGTTTTCATATGTCGGCCTGCAGATTTTTCCGCGCTCTCTTTGGAATCTCTCGTCTATATAAGAGCGCAGAATCCGTGCGTTTCGCATTCCTCGTCATATATTGATAAAAAATATCTTCAGCTCCTTTTTATATTGATGATGACGGGAAGCTAATCGCGTTTCGGTATATAAAGAACAGTCAGTTCTCTTCGTAAATTGGAGTATTTATAACAGTTTTTTTTTTTAGAGGCATTATCGAAGTTGGATTTAATAGCGCGTTTTGGCGTGTATACGAATGTGAGAGTGATTAACGTCTTGCGTGCAGCATTAATCACGTCTTCGTAACGATCCGGCAGAACCTTGCTCCGGGGCAACGAAGTGTAAAGTTCTTAAGAACTGCTATGAAAAAAAGAATAGATTCTATGCGTCATCTCGCGGTCATTAGGCATATTTAATCGAGGACTGACGTACTCGAGCAAGTTGCACCGTATACTGAAACTGTGCACGAATATTCCGAGAGTTTCTTTTTCATTCGCTCTAACTTATCTTAATGGAACTTGACAATGTCATTTTTTTCCGAGGTTTCTCTCAAAATTTATTTAGCAATGTTTTTTCTCAAGTTAGGCGCTTAGGACTAAAACCCAATTAATTTTTTCCGAAGACTGTTACACAGTTTTACACATCTCTCGAAAAAGCTGCAATAAATATTTCTTGTTTAACTTTTCCGTGACAACTTCGGACGATTTCAAAGCTATCGGAGAAATTCGAGAGAATTGGTTTATCTCTGTATAGGGTCGCTTCATCCCCTAAAATCTATATCCGCGCGAAAGTTTCAAATCTGTTTGAGTTTACGGGTCGTCAAACTTCTCTTGTTAGTCTCCGAAACCGTCTCTTGTTGGTCCGAAACCCCTCGGCTAAGTGATTCACTTGTATTCCGCGAAACGTAAGAACAAAGTCACACGTTGAGTCCACCCTTGGAGACACGTTCGGAAAGAACTTGAGGGTTAAGACAGACGAGCCGCGTGCATGCGCCTCTGTGCGCAGCCTAATTGGCAATTAACCGATGTCCGTGTTCCAGTAGCGGCATGGTGCAAAGCGTCGGGGCCAATTTATCGCCGGCCGAAACATTCGGATCGATCCGGTCGCTTTCGGTGACGAGGGAAGTCGCCAGTTTCCCCCTATCGCGGACTCCCACGCCGCCCCCGCCGCGCAGGTAGGTGAATGCCGTTTATTTTACTTGATTTCGATGTGTATATTCAAATACGAATACCGATAGTGCGGGCAACGCACTTCGTGAAATAAATTCAGTGCCTCCGCAAATGAAGCAGTCTCTAATTTTAGCACAAATTGAATGTGGTAATGTGAAAATTATTCATGTGTGAGTCACGTAATAGTTCAATAAATAAATACGAATTCCGACGAGATTCTAATAGTTTCACTCGTTCATTTATTTATGCTAAGCCGATGCACTATTGAAATCGGTAAATGTTGAAGCATTATTAATTTAGTCAATAAATGTTGAAGGTAGCATTATTGACTACGTTTACGCGGTTGCTTGTAATCCGGTTTAATAACTACTGTGTACTATCTGATCCATAATTTTTCTTCTTTTGATTATAACGATTATTTAAATATAAACCTATTTTGATATTCTAAACATTTGAATCAATTTTTGATATATCTATATTAAAATTACAATCTATTTTGATATTTATACTACAGAAATTGTAGTTTAATCGTAGTTTATCAAAAAAGGCTCATATCTAAATGATTATTATCGAAAAAGAAAAATTTTGAATTGGATAGTATACGGTAGTTATTAAATCGGATTATAAACCGCTGTGCAAACGTAATCATTAATTTAGTCAATAAAAATGCATGAACTTTCTGCCATTGTCCTTTAATCTCCAGTCCGTAAGATCGATGCCTATCGTTTCATATTTCGAAAAGACTGAATTTACAATTATTAGAAAAAACTAAACTAAATCAATAAATATATATTACATCTTAACGGATCTATAACGAATTTAAAAAATCCTAAAAACGGATAAATACAAAAGAAAAGATTAATTTACCTAGACCGAGTTTATCTGATGAAAATGGACGAAATATACATCTGGCTTACGGACTGACGGGTTGACGCGGCCGAGGCGAACGTACGCGACACTCACGAGACGAACGGCGGTCGTCGTTGCAGACCGTCGGTGGTATTGACGACGAACCCCGAGGAGCTGGTGGGGGTCGGTAGCCCCTTGAGGGAGGCTTCACCCAGGCCGGAGGTGCGCGTGGTCGCGCCGTCCCATCGGCCACTACCGACGTCCGCCCTGGCCGCAACGAACCTGGTCGTCTCCACGGCGAACCGAAAATCCGTCAGCATACTGCTACCCGAACAGAGCGGATGACAGCAGCAACAGCAGCGACAGCAGCAGCAGTTGCTGCATCAGCAACAACATAAGCAACAGCAGCACGGCTTCGTGCACCGTTGCGACGAGCAGCCGCTCTCGATCTAGGAGAATCTTCTCGTTCGTCGAGGCTGCGACGATGAAAACGACGCGTCTCGCGCGCGTTACACGCCGATCCGATTCGGGTAACTGAGAATTAATTGATCTCGTCACGTTTCTCGTCCGCCCCAATCTCGGGCACGGTCTCCGCATATACGATGCATGAGTAAAACTGTCTGACGAACGACGGAGGTGAGTGATTGATGACTGGTTAACGTCGGTTAATGGTCCGTTTTAAGTCTGACCGTTTTAGATCGCGATCGACTCGCAAGGACCCCGAGAGGGCTTGAACTATCGTCGACATTAGGAAACGAGGGACCTCGTGATGAATCCTTCATCACTTTTTACCGCTTGATTAACGATACTCTACGCGAATCAATATTTTAAACTATCGTGAATTATCATTGCTTATACGGAGACATTGTCTGATTATATCGACTAGAAACCGTGCTCGGTGTCTCCATATAGTCTGATACTCGATGGCAAATCGTCAAATTACATCGCACAAGTTCATTACGTAATTGAAAAAAAAAAAAATACGATTGCTGGGAATTTTCCAGCACTATACAATAATAATATTCCAAAAATTAACAACGACATTGAAAAATTTTTGCGTTTTTAAGCTGTGGCAGAATCGATCGCGCTTATGTTTACTTACTCTGTCGCATTATTAGGGCATTATTGTGCATTGTTAATAATCTAAAAATATACACAGCTACTAATCAGAAATGCTATTTGATACGCATCTTAACCTTCGAAAATTACATATTAGTAACAAGCATCATAGTGCAAACACAATGATGTGCTGTGTGGAAATCTACCAGCTAGATAAAAATATAGAACTGTGCTGGTTTAAGAATTCATCTTTTGCCTGATGGAAAGCAAAATAAATGAATTTTCACCGAGAAAACGTATAAAATTTATACGTTCGTATATACCACGTTCGTTTGTTATTTAATTAAAAACACGTTGGTGTTTATTTTATACGTAACGAAATTTGCATGTTTTACTCTACAATAAAAAATAAACTATTTCGCAAATTAGACTTGACTCACGGTACTTTTGTGCGGCCCGTCGATAAAATAATTTTGATAAACATTTACAAGCTTTGATATTATCGATACGCTTTCTTTTTCTTTTTTAGCAATTATAATAAAATAAAATATTAGCCGTTATAATTTATAATAAAAATATGCAAGTATTTGCGCATATATCGAAATATTGAATTTTTCAAACATCGTTATATCTATTTCGATCTGAAAGCGAAAAGAAATGAATATCTGAGCTGTTACTTTGGATGTTGGATAATTTTTCTAATAAAAAGAAACAATAATTTATTTATGTTAAACAGATTATTTTTTCTACATTATAAATATGGAATTGTAATATGTTAATTTTTGGTTTACTTTTTATCGCGAGATCGTAATTTTGCGAATGCATGTTCGCGAATTAATATACCATACGCGAACATCATTTGCCTCTTTGCGCATTAAGGGCGTACTATTCTCAGCAGGGCGTCCCTTTCTCGCGCATCGAAAGGGCTAATGTCTGAGGAGGGAGACACCCAGCACGGTTTTGCACTATCAGCGCATTAATTAAGTCTCAGTTATTCTCGACTCGCAATCGAGCGATACGCCTTCCTATTTACACTACCGCCAAGCTCCACCGTCTCGAACATTTACATCCCGGTAGATATTCGTCGCAACGGGGCGCGTTTCTGGCCAAAAGTAGTCCTTAAGGTATTCTCGCGCGCGATTTACCACGTCCCCTCGAGACATCAAACACACGATCCATCGAAGTGAGAGAGGTCGAGATTAATCCGAGTCCCCTCGATCCTCTTCTTGTCTTGCTCTTGCTCCTTTCACTCCTCACTGAAACGCGGTCTCGCGGATTATTAGATTTTTGTCACAGCAGCGGTTTAGGATCAGCGAATAAATACGTTTGCACGTTGTTAATTATTATATTTTATTCCGCACTCTGAAAGCTTAATTTATCAAAATTTTTTAACAGTAACGTAAAGTAAAATTCTGAAAAATAGCGACGTTGACTAACAAGTTGTGAGACAAGTATCCTAAACCGCATTTATCAGCGTAGGCGCTATATATTCACAGCATCTTTTGCTGACTCAACTTCCAAGAACGTCTTTGTTATTGGAGGCAGGCTGGAGGTCAACTTTCTCTTTCTCTTTCCATCTTTCTCTCTCGCGACCAAATCGCCGATATCGGTCACGGGAATCGATATCGCGAGAGCGGTGAAAATTCTCGATTTTGATTCACACAGATAGGTAAATACGTTAACTAAATAGATAAACCGGTGCGGATGACACGGATGACGCTGGCAGATGTTCAAAGCTTGCCTAGACGGGTCGATGAGATTTTCGGTCCAATTCGCGCAGGATTGAGATGGCGCTCTTCTTTTTAATCCAGACGGATTATCCCCGACCTGGTTCATCTGATTCAACGAAAAACACCTAACCGGCATTTACGCTAGGTAGTACGACACAGATTCCCCGGTGCGATCCAGCACTCCAGTTCAGCCTTTTTTCCTCGGCATTTGCATTAGCTTGAAATAAATTGGCTCTCGTAATGACTTGACACTTTTTGAAAATTCGTTTAGTAAAATATGATGGGAATTCTAATTTAGAGAAATTTTTGTGTCATATTTCACATTTACGAGTTTGAAAAACGACGTGAATCATTTGTCGCGGTTGAATGTCACTATTGAATTTATATAGGATCATTTATCACGTTTGAAACGTCGCTGACGAACATTTGTTTCTATTTCGCGATCATAAATAACTTGCGTGATTTCTGAAATGAGAAGCGCATGTCTAGAGACTGAAAAGTTAACAATTCTGCATAAATATTGGCATCCCCGGGAAATATTGTTTGGAGTATTGATTAGTTGAAAAAGTCAGGATGAAACGACTAGCAAAATGACTGTATAACTATTGACAATCTATATAGAAGATATTCGTGTTGCTATAAATCGTGGAAAGAGGCGAGAGGAAGATTTCGGGGATACTTGAGTAAATTAAGAGATCAAAATTTAATAGAACGCGAACGGCTGGAATCGGGACTTGAAAAATTAAAGTGATGGAGGAAATCTCAAGAGAGCGGAAATCTCGAACACCTGACATTCTGTAGCAGTGATCTTTGTACGTATTAAAGCAAACGCTTCAAAGGTACATTTTATGAGAGAATAATTAATTAAACTAATTAATCTTTATTTTATTTTTCTGACTTACGTATAAATGAAATATCTGTTTATAGTTCGAACGACATACTGCTTGGATTTGTAATGTTTAAAAATTTAGAATTTTAAATAATATATCACTTTTGGATCATTATCGGGCAGTATGTCAAATAAATATGAAATTGAAGTTGTTTTCAGTTAAGCTATCTCAATGCCAGTACGTTTTGTTCGAGTAAAGATAAACAATTTACTGTGATCTGTTTTTTATAAAGTTCGTTAAATTCTACTCTTCGTTACTGTTTGCTGCAATATGTACACACACACACAGATCTCCCTGTTCCACATCACGAATTCGAACACGACAATCAACGAATCGCGAAACATTTCTATTTCAGTATAAGATCGCGAACTCGTTAAAGTAATCGAGGTTTTGAATTTTGCACATTACCACCAATCCCTGTCATTCTCAAATGTCGACATTTCTCTCGGAACTCTCGATTGGATCGAGCGTGAAAGGACACGCGTTACGTTTCGTAGATGGTCGATGTCAAAGAGACACGCTTTGTTATCTCGATAATAAGGCGAAAAGCGAAATTCTTCCGGCGCTTGTGGCGCTTCGCGATGAGAAGCAAGATGAGAGCAGGTTTTAACGAGTAACACGATCCTTAACACGACACTGGCCCACGGCAATCGGATTAAGTGCTTTTGATGGAATTGACCGAAACTGGATATGGGGTTTTTTGTGACGCTAATTAACACGTATCGTTCCGAACATTCGCGGAAGATATAAACGGACAGATGGGTGACAACTGAAAATGTGAGCTTTATTACGAGAGAGAAAATATATTATCCCACAGTGTGAATATATATCACGATTAACGCATTTTTCATCATTAATTCTAAATTTGGGAAATTTAAGGAAATAAAGATTACGATTAAGATTATGTTATAAAACATAATGGAATCGAAATGATATAGAAAGAATATGATAAAAATAAGAAGAAATATATATATATTATATATTAATACTTTTTCAATAACTTTATTAAAAGATTATTAAGATAAAGAATATTGTATAATTATCGCGACGTGAATGTTCAATTATATATAGCAAAAGATTTAATTATTATTTAAGATGGGAACGTATCTTAATGAATGCTAAGTTTAGAGGCAAAACAGTATGTCAGTTGAGCGATATCTGTTAAGAGGCGTCCCGATGGCACTCCGTATAATGGTGCTAGCCGGAATATCAGGCAATTTGCGTTGATGACTCTTATCGTAAGAGAAAATGATGGGTACTAATTGCATAGTATATTTAAAGTAAGCGTATAGTCTTTAAGGTAACACACGCGTTTATGCTCATAATTTTCTGCTTGCTCGACGATGCTACGATCGATTCTCGATCACCCCCCCTTTCGCGGATTCGAGACCCTCCTCGAGCAGGCAGCCGAGATTTTAAGTAAGATTCTAGTCCTGTAAATACGTATATAAACGAAGATATCAGTCGAGAAGCGTGCGACGAGTTTAAAGCATCTTCGAACTCATTTCACGCTTATGATTGTAATCGACGAGGAAGAGATATCGCAGATGTACGCGCTTTATGAGCTTACGGTTGTATCGAGAGAAAAAGGATATTGTTAACTCTTTGGGGATACGTTGCCGTAGAAGAACATATATTATCCCTTTACAGGAATTTACCATTTAATCGTTATTTTTTGTATAAAAAGATTAAGAGGAAAAAATCTTAAAAATCGGTCTTTTGTACTTTTTATTTAGATATATATATGTTACGTAGTTATTTATTTTTTAACAAACGCAAAATCCGCTCGAAGAGTTAACAAATGGATGTATATGCGCTTCTGTCCATCTAAAAGAATCGAAGCTGTGAATCGCGAAATCGCACGAGGCCGAGGTATATCGATATCGCGCATCCGGATATTCGGACCAACGCCAGAATTTAATTATAAACGCGCCCTTGTGTCCCTTGATACGAATAACGAAGATTAACGACGCTACAGCTGAGATGGGCGATCTCAGGTATATCGATCATCGAAACGCCGGCGGATGAACTCGTGAACTTTCGCCCGTTTCACAATTTCGATTCTGTTTCGGGGCTTTAAAAATGTATACGGTGCATAATCCGGAGATCCGCCTACGTGCTCCTGTGTCAACGACGTGCTAGTTATTCCACGGGTTTGATCGAGGACCTCCCACACCCCCGGAATTGAGTGACTGTGTTCGGCCGAAACTGTCACGAACTGTTTCGCCCGAGAACTCGAAGCGGACGCGCTTGAGTTTCTGGATATATTCGACAATATATTTACATTAATCGTAACGGTCTAGTAACGCATACACGTGTATGTAGCTCACTCAATATAGCATTTGTTCGTGCTGTCGTATAGGATAATGATTGGAGGTGAAGAAAGATGTTGCGTGTGGGCGAGTAATCGCGCAGGCGGTTCATCGAAATCATTTGATCCACGAGTAGAATCGGTGATTTCGACTGGACGCCGTTTATTTTGAGGATGGCGCAAGTCGAATTCGATTTAAAACAAAGATTACATAATCCGTACTCAGCTATCGCATTTTAATCCCCGATTTTCAGGTCGGAACATCTGGAAATGCAGAGTCGCCTTGTATCGGCGTAATTTAATCCGGTGTAACGGTATTCACTCTAAAATCGCTTCGATAAGATTTCCATGGATTTGATTTGTGCCATCGTCGTAATAAGCGGCCCTAAGTCACGAGTATGAGAGACAAGGGAAGCGTGTGCCAAAATGTAGGACAAATTTCTCTTTGCGCGGGACGAAACGGATGTTTCGTGTATCGTCTTCTGTTTTGCTCCATTTCGTCCCACTGTTCCACTTTTGGCCAGAGCCTAAGATACGGCATCTGGAATAACGTAACGTAATATCGCGCTGAAAATGAAATCCCACAATTAAATGGATTCCAGAACGTTTCCCCGCGAGAATTCTCATCAATGCTGTCTCATTGTCTTCAACAAGATGGAACAGTGGGATCGGGGTGGGGTAAAAGCTCGTAAAGAGCTTATGAGAGACACTTATGTGAGAAATTTGCCGAGAGCGATGCTTTTACTGTTGAAGAGATTCAGTGCAGCAGTGGGCGAACTCTTTTCGGAATTGGAGGAAATAAATCTTACAGATATACGTCTCTTAATTTTAACCTTGGATTTTTAATTCGACAGAATTGAGATTAATTTCCTCGGATTCTCAAAGCAATGTGTTTGGCCATGTGTTTTTCGCTAAAGCGTTCGACTTTACATCAGCGATACAGGTCAGGTCGAGTCATTATGCTCAAGTTTCAATAGAGAGACCCGCATTCTCTCGCTCTGTTCTCCTTCAATCGGTCGATTTTGTTTTTATTTTTGCGATGTTAATTTCCGAGCGGGGTGATTCGAATGAATTGTGCTTCAAGCGTCGGCGACGCTCAAGGTCAGAAATTAACGCGGCTCTCGTCGCTCTTCGTCGGACACATCCTTGCCCGGATGGCGGAGAGTGCATTCTCACGTTGCAGTCGGTGATGGCAGAACTTCGGTTACGTAGATAAGGGTGATACGTTTTTTTTCCTCTTTTTTAGGCGAATTGTGATAGAACGCGTAGGCACGTAAGCCATAAGATTGATTCAAATGACTATACTATAATTACGATTTTAATTCTTACTTATACGAAGCCGATAAGCGAGCAAGTTTGCCGAGTGCAGTTTGCCGCGAGCGATTCGCGCGGTAAGCGCCTACCGTGCTGTAACTAGAATAATTTCTCCGCGATTTGAGAAACGAGTTGAAAATATCTTCCTCTCGCTTTTGTAATTTCAAAGCTCGCGACGCTGCAACGCGAAAGTGGATGAAATCTGCTTTAAAAATCAATTTGCAATTAAAGTTTTTATAAAGAGTACATTCGTTGCAAACTTACAAAGTTAATTGTTAAAACAGATAATATTTTATCTCTTAACAGGAGATAATTAATCTATGCTAATGAAGTCGGTCCTAATTAGATTAATTAATAATAGCAGTATAATTACCTTGAAAGGTAAATGATCCTCCTTCACAGAAGATTAAGCGATTTACGTCCATTTCCACCAGTGCGGATTAACTTTAATCTTGGTTTAAATTACTTTTTATCTTTTTCTAGTTCTAAGAATTAAATAAGTCTGCATGAAATGGATGCTAGTCCGATGGCATATCCGTGAAAACAAATTGACAAACAGGCGAACCGTACTCGTTCGACTCTTGCTTGCCTAAAGGCTTCCACGTGACATAGATGTAAGCGTACGATTTAAAGACGTATCGTCATGTCGAATCGAGTCCATCCGGCGGGACTCGTGCGACTCGCATTCACGGTACTTTTACAATATACATATAATTATACATATAGCCAAGATATATAAAATTTTACGACACATCAGGATGAGTTTTATAGCTGTTGATTATTATAAAGAGGCTGATTAAGTTTAGATATCGTTCCAGTGTACTCGATACATTTGATATATAATGCAGTTAAAGATATTCGTATGGTAGATACGCGTTATTATTATTATCATCATTATCACCGTAGTTATACCTACCTTAAGATAAGTACCCGACAATTTTGTCCTTTTTCTTAGCCGCGTTCGACGCGACGCTAACGCCACGACGAATAGAGAATAAACGGAGTATCTTTAGAATAGAACGCTTCATCTTATCTATTACGATTAAAATTCGATAATAGTGTCATTGTCATTACATGGAATATCATCAACTCCATTGCTTGTTGTATAATAAATGATTGACGGATGACTATGTAACACAAGAAACCATCGGCGAAACAATGAAGCTAAAAAGAAAATTTTATATAACTCTCTCTGCATAAATCGATATGTAGGTCACATTGGATTCAGCGAGAATTTATTTTAGCAAAACAGGACGCGCGAGCCTGCGGAGCTCATTGCGACGGAATTCCGCTTATATACAGTCGGTCGCGGATCGCGGCACCACCGGTGCGATTTTATACTTACGCTCGTAGCGATCGGCGACGGCAATAAAAGGAAGCAGTTATGGCCTATACGCGCGTGTAGAGACACGAGGAACCGAACGTAACACCCAACTGTATGGCTGCGGTCCATTTGATGTTACAAGTGCTTCGAAGCGTACTTCTTCTTCTTCTTTCTTCATTGAAAGAAAGGAGAAGAAGAACGCTTCGAAGCATTTGTAGCATCAAATGGACCGCAGCCTATGTCGCACATGAGTCGTACCGCGAGCTCGCGCGGGCATGTAATTTCCGTTAAAGCGCATTAGGAGACGTGGGACCGAGCGACATTTGTCACTCGAGCGAATCCGCTCGAAGAAAAGAAACCTTCTTTAAGGAAAGCAAATTTTTTTTTATACCGAACTGTCGATCGGTCTCGCTGTCGCTTGACGCGCTTCGCTTCCGGATGCGTTTAATTGGTATCTATTTGATGAACGATCGAATCGTTTTTTTCTGCCGCGAAATCGGAAGTGCTCTGGGAGAGTAACGCAGCGGCGAACGATCGAAGGCGTTGCGATCGCGAAACGAACGCGATAACAAGGCGGATGCATGAATCTCCCCCCTCCCCCATATAGGCATTTTAAGAACGTTTCAAGAGAGACCCAATTAGCATAGTGTGAGATCGTTACGTCTGAACATTGATGTCATCATTATCGCTATATGATTATTATCATCGCGCTATCTATTATCGTCATCCGCCGCGACGACGCGGTGACGAGGTAGTGCGGCTCTATATTCGATATTCTGTGTCGATACACCTACACCTAACTGTATATTAACAATGATCATTGTGTAAGGAGTTGAAATTCCAGTATAATAAAATCGCTCTTCATACTTTCGTCCTCCTACTCTCGACGATACTCCTGATCACCGTGCGAGGGCGAATTATCTACGACAATTCTACGATACATCTCTGTAATATCTTTATATTCTTATTATAGGAATAAAAAAAAAGTCGATATCATTATTTTTCGATCACCGAATGCGCATTCTAATGTAGTCTAATTTTATTACTAAATTGAATATTTTAAATCTCTATCACTCTCTCGGAGAAAATTAGAACGTTCCATTTCTTACAAATAGGAATAAAGAAAAGCAGGTTTAAGATAATTTTTTTCTTAAGAAATTATATTTTCCTTGCTGCTTAAAGATGTTTTTCTCTATTCTTTTACAAAGGATACAAACCAGACAAATCCAATGTCTTATTAAACATATATTGAATTCTTCAATATATTGAATATATTGAATTCTCGCTAAATCGTTCTCGCTAAATATATTAAGAAGAAATATTAAATATTAAGAATGAAACACATAACATCTCTTGAAATATCGCAACATATGCAATTTCGTATGGGTATTTTCTACGAGAGATGAAGCCGGATTGGCCTATCGATCGGCACTGACGACGAAAGCTGATCTATATTCGAACGTTCACTATAAATTTGTCATAAACGAGCGATCGGGCCGTCACAGAAAACTGGAAAACTTCTCGCAAAGCTCTTGCGTAAGAGCATCATCCCCCGCTACCCTAGCATTTACAGTGACTCATGAAATATAATGTATTTGTTCCCCGGACGCATCTATTTATTTGTACATTATTTCACGGAATAAATATATACATGTTTTTTGCATCCTCAGCCGCGTCACGTCCTTACCGCATACTTTCAGCTAGATAATAAGCAACTTTTCATTCAATCCGATTGTCTCTTTCAGAGGCGAGATTTGGAGAAAAAAGAAAATAGAGCCGTCGAGTATATAATATTTCCTTTTTATTGTCCTTTTATAACGTACAATCAACAACGGTATTTTTTCTTTCATTTTTTTCCTTTTTTCATGTAACCCGTGTGCCAGCAATTACTTCTCAAAAGGACACGTTAGAGACGTCTCGTGAGTTATTATATAAATAACGGTTTACAGAGTGAGAATACAATTAGATAGCTGACAATGAGTATATAGTATTAACAAACCTTACACTATAGAACGTCCGGCCGATATACCTCGACGAGACATAATAGATCAATAGTGTAATTGTTATATGCGAGGGAGGGAGGGAGGGGTAACAACGAAGGTTTCACAGGGTAATTTGTAACATTGTAAGTACAGAAATAGCAATTACGCGCTCGCGAGGAAAATAGATAAGATCGCCACGCGCGAATATACATATATATATTTTTTACGTATATCAACGTTAGGTACATTTTGTTTAATATTCCTCGTACACGTTATAAGTACGCATCACAGATATGTCGTTGTTCGTGGAACGAAAAGAAGCACGAATGGCGACAACAAAGATCGGCGAGAGCACGGCGGTGTCCTGAAAATGATATGCAGCATCAGAATTGTATTTTCAAAAGATTCGATTTTTCTGTAAAAAAAAAACATGCTTTGAAACAGTCTTCTGCTATAAATTTATAATTATCCGTTTTTAATAATTAAAGTAAACGAATTGAACGGTGATTAATCTGCTTTTTAAAGAACACACGAGAAATTTAATAGACTTCACTCCCAAAGGATCAATTCTTTTTTAAAAAACGTGTTTTGATACAATTAATTAAAAAATTGAACGGTGATCAATCTGCTTTGTAAAGAACGCGAGAAATTTAATAGCAAGACTATTTCCAAAGAATTTGATGCTTTCCCAAAGCATATTTTGTGAGTCTGTCTGACAGTCTTTTACTATAAATTCATAATTACCCGGCTCTAATAATTAAAGTAAAAGATTGACTGATGATCAACTTGTTTTTTAAAGGACATGAGAAATTTATTTTTTCTTAATTAAAAGATTTATTTTTGTCAAAAAAAAAATAAATAAATAAACTCGACTATTGTTATTCCGAATTCTTCAATTCTAAGAATTCGTAGAGCAGAAACTTGAACGAGATCTACGTGAGGCTAATAAGTGAGTAGTATCCTGCCGTTCGGTGTGCCTCAACTTTCGTGGAACATCTTGTATATTTTATTGCGGGCACGTAAAAATAATCATAACCGTTGACATCTCGGCGCGTGTTACAATTGTAAAACGAGTGTTCCCGACAGAACGGTCCGCGAGGGAAAAAAAATATGGTAAGTGAAAATAAAAAATATTGCTGTTTGTTTAACATCAATAAAAAAAAACGTGCCGGAAAATATAAAATAAGGAAAACGGCACTATTTTTTGCAATAAATCGCTATTGACACTATCTATTTATATCCGCAAGTCCGTGATGAATGTGAACGACGAAAGCAAATTGTACGCATCGGCCAGCAACAATCTTAATGAAGACGTATCGCACAACTATCCAACTTTGCTATTCGCAATAATAGGATATTAATAATAATAACGAACACGACGTAACGTGGGCGTTCAGGACTGGGCAGTACTTCAAATTAATACGCAGTTTCGCGTTATAATTGACACGAAATTATGAGTGAAGTGCAAAATGAATCTTTATATTTTGTATTATGAATAAAATCTTAATATTCTTCATATTCTTCGTTGTAAAAGATAAAACGTTACAAAGCAATTAAAAATTCGTATCTTGATTTTGTACCTGAAAAACATCTTAATAGCATTTTGCTCAACCCTGTGGACAAAATTATTGCTGTCGTTAAAATTATCTTCGCGTACTGCCTCGCAAAAGAGTTCTCGCTATATATTTTATAATTTATAATAATTTAATAATTTCTTTATTAAATCATCTCGTCTTGCAATTATAATATTCGCTTCGCGATTATTTATGCCTTCTGCAATTATTTAAATAATGCATGAATGCACACGAATATCAAATTCATTCGAAAATATTTATTATAATTTTATGCTGATGTATTTCATGAAAGTACCACAAATATTCAATGGCTAGTAGCCTCTTTTTCTTGATGTGAAAAGTTTAAAACTTTTCATCGTCTTCCTTTTTTTATTTAAATTTTTGTTAAGCAAAATTGTAACATTGAACATTTGAAATCACTTGAATATTGCATTTGCTGGTCAATCTTGATCAATACTTACAGAGAAGTGTCAGCGTGGCGACATATACGTAGTTACGTTATTGCAATTAACAATTATACATTACTCGTGATAAATCGGTCACCCTCATTTTAGCTCGTTGCTACTTGCTACAACGTATATTGGTCACAGCAGGTTTTCTTTCTTCTTAAACATCTGAGTTTCATTAATCCGGAATACATACGAGAAAAATATAATTTGTCAGACGACGATCTGTTGAAACGTTTTTTTTTTTTGTTGTAGTTTCTAAGCCAATTTCCATGCAATTTAGGGCATGCCTATACGAATGTGTTCTCAACATCCATCTGTCGCGCGTATATATGTACATATGTAATGCATATAGTCTCCGCCCACGTTACGGATAACAATCGAACGAAAAACGCGCTAGATTCGACTATATTTAAGTATATATATTTTTTATATATGGAATGTGCTTCTACCAAACCGCTAAGAGTGTGTTAATACATAGATTCTTCACGTCGCCGGGTGTGTATGTCACGTGCCGGCATACGCACGTAGCGCTAAATTTACAGGTTCTCTCTTGCTCTCGACGCAACACGCAAATACCTCGCAATAAACCGCGAAATAGGTCCGTTAGCGGATTTCGTCTCTAATTTCTCAATACAAATCCCTGAAGATTTACGAGAGCCGAATCTCATCGTCGCTCGTAATAA
This sequence comes from Temnothorax americanus, assembly GCF_048541705.1. Classification (NCBI taxonomy): domain Eukaryota; kingdom Metazoa; phylum Arthropoda; class Insecta; order Hymenoptera; family Formicidae; genus Temnothorax; species Temnothorax americanus. Next base: position 2,137,922 of record NW_027509339.1, read on the forward strand.
CGAGAAAAGGAAAAGAAAATTGTCTAAAAGTCGTGCGTTTAATCGGCGAATGCGCGAACGCGTGTACGTTTTTGCCAGCGAATCCTAAAATCAAATCACTATACAGAACTACGCGAGACCGGTCGCACCATTTTGATCAACGCCTTTACAATTTCCTTGTTTCTTGTTTCACAGCAGCGATTATAATTCTGCACAGCTTGGATATATCAAGTACTTTTTGCCGATCTCTCTGAACAACGAGAGAATTCAAGTTAACGATTCAATCGTGTAGAACTTAATATTGCAGATTAAAAAATATATCTTATTAATTATACGATCAAAGATCGTACGATTCGCGCTGATCAAGGATGATGCAACCCGGCCTTGAAAGATATGTGGTCGAGTGGAAAAATGTGCATCGTTTTCGAGCGCAGTTCGTTAAGTTGCATTCTGCACATTTTGTACTTGGGTCACCGCGCGCGAAACGAGCGGTGAAGCTTTGGCGGTCTCGCTTCGGTATTGATTAATTTTCACGGAGGTCTCAACGCATTCTCAACGTGTGGTGTGCGCAACGGCGGCGTGCTTTCTCGCGATGCGAGAAACTGTGTACAACTCTTAATTACGTTATTATCAATTATCTACAGAACGCAGGGGAGCTCTCGTCAGTGAAACAAGTTTAATTTGAATATTCAACAAAATTGACACACGCACAATAAAATGTAAAGCAAGATTGCGCAATTTAACTGTTACAAGTCAGCTGTGCTCGGAAGTGTCCTCATCCAAAATAAAAAATGTCTTAAATATTCCGAATAGAAATCTAATATCTAACAGGGAAGATTTAATTAACGGAGAAGCAGATTTGAACAATTCAAATATTATGCATAAAAATAAAACATTTGCGACAGTTACATTCTTCAAAGAGACGCCAAAAATATCCTATTGTGGTGCACGATATGTAAATTGTTCAAATCCATTCCTATGTGCTCAAATCCTTCGTCTTTTCTTCTTCGTCCTCTTCTGTACGCCGTTCTCACGCGATTTTCTCTTCGCGAGCAAAAATAAACGGATGCAGCGGCTTGCGCGGCGTAAGTTAACCGATCCCGTAGTCGAGCCGATCGCACCCTGGGGAGATCTTCGTGGCCGCATCTTCGGGTTCGTTTGAGAATTATTTAATCGTAATTCTCCGACTCCTGTTGCACCAGTTTGAACCGGCGCGGACTCTTCACGTACATGGAACCGTGTTGTCCCTCAAGAGAGAGGCGGCCCTTGCGTTGAAGGTACGTAGTGATGTAGCGTGCGATCAGCTTCTGCGGTCGCATCTGCCATTCTTCCAACACCTCCTTGGGCGCCAGAACCTTTGCAAATCACGAAGATCAGTTGGACGCGAATCTCAATCGATTCAAAAGAGTCGAACGACCAATAATATTGACCAGTCACGTATTGAATTATTATATACCTATACGAGGAGCGTTCAATTATAATGCAACACTTTTTTTTCTTATTTAAGATTTGTTTCATTGCAGTTTTAAATACATCGTATTTTCCCCCACTTTTTGGCTACAAAAACCGATTTTTCTGGCCTTACGTTACTTAGAGAGCCAGTGACTCAACAATTTTTTACTTTGGCTATGACCTTCTTATGTCACTGCCATATCTCTTCCTGCGGATTGTATCTTTTAGATGACCAAAGAGATGAAAGTGGATCAGAAGGTGCAAGATCTGGGCTGTAGGGATCTGTTCCTCATTCAGAGTGGTACCATAAGGCCATAAAATTGAATGGAGATTATCTTGAAAAATAGGTTTTTATATATAGCCAAAGAATTAAGGAAAAATATAATGTAATTAAAACTGCAATCAAACAAACCTTGAATGAGAAAAAAACGTGTTGCATTACTTGTTGAACGTCCCTCATACGTAACAGAATTAGCCTGAATAAGTCGGCAAGCTTTACGTAACTGCGAGCTGAAGCTCATGAGATCTTGCTCTTTCATAATTTCATGCATGACGCGTATACCGGCGCATTTGCCTCGTCGCGAAATTATCACAGTTTCGCAAAGTGCATGTATAGATGAGAATACAGATGATACCCGGCGATAAGCCCCGCAACGTTCGTGTGACGCAAAAAGCTCGTGTGCGGCACATATTAGATGAGCGCACCGAGAGTTATTTGGTATCGAAAATACGTGAGTCACATATCATATATATATATATATATATATATATATATATATATATATATACCTGGTCGCCTTTGAGTCGGTCCAACAGCGTCACACACACGACGGCGGATTGGATGCCGGCGTGGTGTGTCAGCGCGGCGAAGCAGAGGCTCTCCATCTCGATGTTCACCACGCCGGCCTTCTGCAGCTTGGTGAGGTACTCCATCTTGTCGGCCTCCGTGAACTCGCAGAACGCGCCGTCCAGGCGACCCTGGCCCTCGTAGAAGTCGTTTGAGCACATAGTCTTGCCGATCACGGTGTCGTAGGGATCGTCGCGGTGGGCCAGGGCCTTCAGGTCGCGGGCCAGCTGCCGGTCGAGCTTGGCCGGTCGACGTATCAGTTTTCCGAGCACCGTCTGCAACGCGTGACATTCTCGTTTAACACATTCTTGACATTCTCATTTAAGTTTCTGTTGATGATTTATTTTTAATATTCAAGCGTACAATATATACTTAACTTAAATGTAAGTATGCTATATATTTTTGAGAAAATGGAATAAAAGGGAAAAAAATAAATTCATCAATTTAATTATTTATCTTGGAAAATATATCGTTGTATATTTGAATAATTTTCATAAAAAATTACAAATTAGTCACTTTTTGACTACTTTGATATTTCTAATGTTAATTCTTTTATGATTCTTTTACGACTTACGTTATAAATCATAATTACAAAACAGTTTGCGCATAGGCAAATTGTAATTAATTAGTTAGAAAAACATAGAAACATAGCAATATATATAAAGCTTTGCGAAACTTATATCGGGTATGGATTTTATAAAATCACTAACCAATTCCAGATAAGGTTTCATCGTCTCATCGAGGGCTTCCTCCGAGATGATTACCGTGCCACCTTCATGGCCGATACCACCGCAGGTGCCGATCCTGATGAAGATTGGATCCCTTATTTTCGCGTGGTACATCAGCTTGATAACTTCGTGGAGCAGAATGCTAACCGAAGGTATACCCATTCCGTGCTAAACAGATAAATATGGCATTTAAAGTGTGACATTTTCTTTTTAAATAGTCATGTTCTCTTTTATAGAATTTAGTAATATCTACCGTAAATACAACTAAAATAAGAAGAAACCGGCTCTATTATTTCGGCATGTTTCGTACTAAAACTCCACGACATCAGATACATTCGCTCGTAAAAACGCCAAGACGTTTCTGCCATAAATAATTGCTTCCAGCAATCAGCATGCCTAACGCAATTGCGTCCTGAACTCCACTCGGCTCGCTCGGCATACCGGGTGCGTAATTCGCGCGAAGCGAGACGATGAAAAACGGTTTGATCGTCCAGGCGTGTAAACCGCGTAAGTAAAGTGCCTATTATAACAGCGAGGCAAGGCAGGTGCCGAGCGTGATTAGCGTGGAATGTTAGCGGGTTCTCTATATTGCCTGCCAGGAACGGATTGTGTATCTCGCTATACCGTCGGTATCGAATCTAGAGATACTATAAAGATATTGGACACTGCGATATTTTTCTTTTTAAAGGTATATCATGTTCTCTTGTGCGTGATATAGCGTTCACTTATTACTGCGATATACGCTCTGCAAAAACGGCACTTTTCTATTCTTCGCATTTGACATTATTATTGCTTATTTAAAATCAATTTTCAATTTCGACATAATAATTTTGACATTTTCACTTTAAACATTTTGTTAAGAAATCACACGAGCAATACTGTCAAAATTATTTTATTATTCTCCTATTTTTTTTTAAATTCATAAAAATATTAATTTTGTAATTAATAATAATCGAAATATCGATGCTATACAAATTATTTACTAATTATATACTACTCAAAAGAGACATTAAGCTGGTCGAATTATGCGAAATTAGTCACGGCTTGAATAAAAGGATAACAACTTTCAAGCATCGCGACCACGTTCGTCGGTCATTAACGCCGCGATTAAACAGGTACCACTCAATTATGCAAAGGTAAATTTGCTCGAAACTTAGCCGCAAAGTTTCCAGTATATAATCCATTCCACATTCCAATCACAGTACCCCGCAGCACACGAAGTGCTTTAAAGAACCAAACTATTTGGCCGTCTACATGACTTCGCTCTTTCCACGATAATTAAACCGGCAAATAAAATTATTGTCGAAGAGAAAGGAACGCGTTTCGCGGGAAACGTTCGAAATGTGAAAAACTTACGCTGATAGAGAGGACCGGGCCGACTTTGAACATCGAATAGCGGTAGGAATTTTTAGTGATGTCGAGAAGAGTCGTTCCGGCTGGCAGCTTGTGACCTATCTCCTGCATAATGTAATTAGCGAAATGTTCCATCCTTTTCGGCGTTCCGCCCATGCAGACAAACTGGAACGAGAGAAGAGCGCAATTGTACTCAGAGATTTGATATGAAAAAAAAAGTGAAGACTCGTAAGCCGATTGTTCAAATAATAATATTGTTGAAGTAATAATTGGAATAATATAAGTGGCTGAAATAATGTGACCGACAAAGAGGGGGCAAGACGAGTTCATATCGTTAGGGTGATGTGACCTGAATCTCGAGACGCCCTGATTCATCTTAAATGTCAAAGATCATCGGTTACGTTAGTAAAAATAAATGAGCGGCGGCCGATGGTGTAATCGCACGTCATTGAAGTATATTTCGCGATTTATTGATGTTGCCGGACATCACGAGCACATCGCGTGACATCGCGACTAACTTCGTGTGGTCACGAGTGGTGCGTATTCCAGTTTCTGATCCAGATCGAGCGTCAAGTGCAAGGCGTAAGGATGCATTGACCAATCGATTATTGACAAACGTAATAAATACCCACCGAGATTGTTGTACGAACTCTTATCGCGGGAAGTCAGAGGCCCAATATTAATAAGTGATGTAACATCTTACGTCACATTGTTTCGTTGTTTATGTGCGATAAATTTAACGTAACTGTGTATGTCGAAAGGAAGACAGATTAGTTATTCTAACAGCCAAAATTACGCTTGATTGAAGGAGATCTTCGAAAAGTACAAATTAGAGAAAGAGAGAGAGATTTCTATTCAAAAAATTGTATATTGTTTATTTATATATTATCTTTCCAATAATTTTTTAAAACAGAGAAACGTAAGAAAAAATACATGTACAATATACTATATAGATACTGCAGTATCTCTCACGTTGATAATTATTATTTATGTAATTATTACGTGACTTACTTACTTTTGATTAAAAAACTGCATTGAATATTTACTATCGCGTATTATATCATTGAAGTGAAATAACGAGAAAGCGGGAATAACGCCAGATGAAAATACGTAGTGTTAAGGAGAAAAAAATAGCGATAAACTGTGATAACAACGTATGCGACGTAATACGCGACATATGCGATATATGCTTCTTATAATCATTTGTCATACGAGTTCCATAATATTTAATATGAAAATGTACGTTTTTAATTTAATAAAGCTACATTTGTCAAACTTATGCTAATGATAATAACATATTTGTTATATTAAAATATATTATCTATTACGACATGATTTTGTAATATATTGCAAATTACAGATACCTTGGTAGATAGTTATAACAATTATGTCACGTAAAATATTCATATATAATTAAAAGCTATTAAATTAATATAGATAAAAGCTATTAAGTTAATACAGATATAAAAGCTATTAAATTATTATAAAAGTGATTAAAGCAAGAATCTTTCCTATATTAAACTTTAGGCGTGGAAATAGATAAATTTTGTGCATTTTTTACGGATTTTACTTTAATAGATTTTTAATACCGATCTTAGTTACCGAGACACATTGAATGTCACTAACAAGTATCGAAAAAATTTAAAAAAATTGCAAAAACGATGGCGTGTCGAATTAAATTTCCGTTAAGCGGAAGTTGGAAATTAAAGAATGAGCCAATTATGTTTGTTCAAGTATTTCGCTCAAGATTTTTTATGTAAATATACTTCATTCCTTTGTACAAATATAATAGAAATTTCTTTGACTTACCTTGATGTCACCGAACATCTCAACCAGATCGTGGGAGCCGCTGCCGAGTGCGAGATGGTACAATATGTCCTGATCCATGAGTTCGATATTGGGGTTTCGTAATCGTACGGAGCCATCGCTGTACCTGTGATAGATGCAAAACGTTTGACTTACATTTTATTGCAGAGTATTTTAAATCCTACGTTCTATCAAAGAACTTGTGGATAGTTCTTAATACAATAAAACATTTAATACGATAAAGAAATAAAAAAAAAAATAACTTCACCGTGAGATGAATAAAAGGTTGATTCACATCACTATACGGCACGGACCGTCACGTTCCGGCAACGACACGTACCAGCACCGGCGCGACAAATTTTACGTATATTCAGATTGCTTCGGCAATCGACCGTCAGTTTTATAACAACCACAAAATGGATGGATCATCTAGCGATGATGAATTGGCTGTTATGGCCTTACTTTTAGACGAAGATGAAGGCAAAGTGAAAAAAAGAAGAAGAATCGAAAATGGGTATATCCTATATTAAAACAAAGAAAACTTGAAGGAAAAAAAAGCATTGGACATTATTGAAAAATTTATTAAAATATGAAGACAAATTTTACCAATATTTTAGAATGCCGCAATGCAAGTTTTTGGAATTATTAAAATTAATTGAGCCTATGTGTTACAAAAAGAAAATACGTCGTTTCGTGAGGCAATTTCACCGACAGAAAGTCGCAGAAAGTTGCAGTTTGTTTAAGGTAAACATTTTTTATTAAATTTACATTGTCTACGTATAATCTGTTTGATATTGATGACAAAAGACGTGATACATACGGCCTAGTGTGATATAATTCGGCAGAATGTTGACGTTGTATAGGTGCATTAGGAGGTTGCTCTTGCAAAAAGAGAGAGAGATGTCAGGAGCAATATCTACAAAGATGTCGCACATTTAAAATCAAGAAATGGGTCAAAATAAAGCTGAACGAAACAGCAAAGTTGTGGTTGTTTGCTCATTTTAAGATTATTCGCTGGGTTGTTTGTCTTTCCGTGAAAAGTTTTTTGTGGAAGAAAATACTCGTCGCGCGTCGATAGTTTCAAGTTCAAGTTCATTCGTTGTTCCTGGACAACGTAATGTAAATGTATACAGCACACCCTTGTTGATCCTTGACAGACGGTTGTCGATATCAGTTTCGATTTACGAACGCGAAATCGCGTCTATTGATCCGTTTAGTTGCGATGAACGCTAACGGACAATACTCACAAGTCATATTTATTACACTTTGACATCTATTGCACGTATCTATGTCCGGAGCAACCGTAAAGGAAAACGCCACAATGGAGTTTTCCTCAGAGATTATTCTTTAAATTGATTTCGAACATACGCCAACTTTTATCACACGGTTACACGAGGCATTTAAATGAGAGCGAACCTTTCTTGTTTAAGGATGAACAAAGAAATGTGTCTCGAGAAAGATTCATTGTATTGAGATAAGTATAATATTCGATGAGGGACAAACATAAACATAAGAAACTTTGTGTTGCAGTGCTTAGTCTTCTCGTCAGTACATTCATCTCGTTGTCTGTGTGACGTGTAACACCGTGCACGCTGTAACGGTCTCCTGAGAAATTTTGCATGCATAATCAGCGAAGATGCTCGTCAATTTGCATCTAAATGTCTCACTATATGTATGTAAAATATTCAGGGGTTACCATTTGCGTTTCTTCAGATATAAATATGATATAAATTGATAAATATGAAATATAATTATTAAGTAAATTTATGGCTCTGATGGAGATTTAAAAAGTTCTCTCGGCCACGTTTTATTATATATTCTCAACGATGTGGCAGTTACCTAATTATACTAATCCAGCCTCGGATTACGTTTCTGACGACGTAAAGTTCAGCTGAAATTAACTGAGAAATAAGTTTCGATATCTAGATCGAGTTACTTAACAAAGTAAATAAAAGACTCTTCAAACTGATTAAACTTTAAATATTGCAGATGCATCAAAGCTTCCTTTTCCAATTAATCTTAGATTATGGAATTCAATTGAAAACTTCAAGATACCAAGGTCTGTTTTAATGTCGATAATTAGAAAATTATAATGACGAATAAATATGTTCTTCCGTATCTTCAAATATAAATAAATCCGAAATTTCTTCGAATTATCTTCCCTTTCCGTTATTAGATAAAAAACAGAGAAGAGAGAGAAACCCACAGTGTAATCTAATATCTGACCGGTCGCATCTTTTTATCAATTTTATCTCTTAGACACAGCTGCGACTGGTTCTTTTCTCTACCTTATTATATTTAGCAGATCAAAAGATTTCTTCGAATTCTTTATTTCCTTTATCGATTATCGAAGAAGGGAATTCCGGATAAGCTCCGAAATCCGTCATTCTTTCATTGATAGCTCCAACTGCCTATATCATTGTCAACTTGATATATTTTAAATCCTTGAAAAAATTCTCGTCGTTTTCTGTCGTTCAAATAGAAGCAAGAAATTTCTTCGAATTGTCTCTTCTCTCTATCCGTTATTGAATAAAAATTGGAGAAGAAAACCAGTTAATCTGATATCTGGTCAGTCGAGTCTTTAATCGCAGTTACGACTGCAATGGTTCTCCATTTTGTTATGTATATTCAGCATTGCAGATGAAGAGATTTCTTGAAATCCTCCATCTTCTTTATTACAATTATCGAGCGAAAATCGAAAAAGATGAACTTTACACAAGTTTCTAATTTGTTTTTTTTTATTAATCACAGTTTTAATTATCCGTTGCCCACACTGAAAAAAAAAGTAATTAGATCCAAGAAAATATTTTTTCACATAGTACCAATGACCTTATTTACTTAATATAATCACATTAAGTGTGTGTGTGTGTGTGTGTAAAGATATCTAATTCTAAATAAATATGTGATGGATCTAACTATTTTTTTTTCAGTGTATTATTATCAATTTGATATATATCTTAAAAGAAAATTCTTGACGTTTTCTGCCATCCTGAGATATCTTCGTTCGAGGAACTACCCAAGGTCTCCCGTTTTGCGTTATCTATCTTTTGTACTTCGCGACAGGCTTTCCATTATTTTCTTCACGCGAGCTCAACAGAAACTATGCTCTCACGCTCGAATAATATAGGGAATGTGAAGGTACACAGTCTATGTCGCGGAGTTGCGTTCGCGCTATATTTCCGTCATTACCATCAAGCAGGACACAGCCGTGCATCTTCGTTTCAGAATAGCATTATTGTTCGATGTTCTCTTCTTCGCGCATTTCGCAATAACTTCTCATATTGCATATATTAAAGAAGAAAATAGCCCGGGTTTTCCCATCTTATGTAGCATATATGATAAATGTTATGAAAACGAATGCATCTTTTTAGCTTATTACCTGGAAATGGCCGCCTAACATAAACTTTACGCCTCCAGTATAAGAACAAATAAAGCTCACGCGACAGTAATCTTTATGCGCGCTTATTTTATTGTTTTTCAAAAATTTTTTTGGTTTCTCTTTATTCTTTTCAGAAAATGTTAAGTAAACCTATATGCATACTGTTCTCAAATAAATTATGAATCAATGAAAAATATGCAATATGTAATTAATAACAATGACTTTTAATTGGGGTGTAATAATCATCCCAGGTGACTATTTATATAAAAAAAAAATTAGGCGGTCGTTTATTCTGCTTTTTTCTTGCGATGCATTGAATATGAAAATTAATGAATAATGTAACTGTAAATAAACTATTGCTATCGAAGTAATAATCTCATTAACGCATGTAATACACTATTTGCATACGTAATAATGTTAATAAATCAATTAAATAATAATTTATTTGTAATTACGTAAAATGTTAATGTTGTTACGATCTATTACGTATTAATATATTGGGATATTCTATTAAAGGATTAATCTGTCATAGACTCTATCCATCATAGGATTAATATGGCACATAAATGATATATAAATGGTACATACATGATACAAGAGAGATGAATGCAAGAGAGATTATAACATTTTCAACAAATAATGTATATGTACAAAAGATATACATATATAAAAATGTACCTGGCATACATAGAAATACATTAGCGTTCGCGCGTATAATCCTTTATCGCCAAAACGTGTGGTGAATTAATGCCTGTCTCAATATGAATTTCAAAAGCGCAAATATTCCATTTTCTCATGTAAAAAATTTCACATTCGCAATAGTAATAAAATCTACAAAAGCTGTGAGAGAGACTTGTTTGAACACAATTTCCAATTTATTTTACGTCACTTTCAAAACATAAGCGGAATTTGTCTTTTGCTCGACATTTACAGTCTATCTCTTTTTCTTAAATAAAATATAGAATTATGACTGAATTGAATGGTGAACTTAGTGGCAAACGAAAAATAAGGTTCACGCTTTATGGCATCCTCGAGAAATCCCATATTATATTAGAAGGAAAATCGATTCTTGCGGTCAGTTGAGTTTGTTTGTTGAGATCCGGTCGCCTGTAGGAAGAAAGCACCTCTAACGGCTCTAACCGAACTGCCGTACTACCTGATCTTCCTGTACATACATACGTGCTGTCGTATGTATTCCTGTCTGCCAACTTCACGCAGAGAAAAAACAATGATCCAACTCCGTATCGTAAAATGGAGTTCGACTTAATGGAATAAAATGGAAAAAACGACCTTTCAAACATCAATCTCTCTATTTTCCTATTTTATTGCGTGTATTTTCTATAGATTCCGTATTTCGACAACAAAAAGTAAAATTGCGATACGTCAATAAACGTTCTCGTTTTTATAGATTTTAATTACTCGTGCAGTGAAATGACGTAAAGATCAAAGCAACAATCGCACACACATCCATTGTATAATTTTCAAATTTAATTTTCCGACAATAACGCTACACTAGATATAAAAAAATGTTATAGCAATTTTTAAATTAATTTTGATGTAAAGAATTTTTCGCCTTTTTTCAAATACGTCTGTATGAAATTTTAGAGTATTTTAGACAATCTGTAAATGAATAATATTATGCAAAAAGAAATTAATCCATCAACTCGAAAAAAATAAATTACATATGTAGTCGGGTTAGTGTAAAATTATGTATTTTAAATTAAATTTATTTCAAATTAGTATTCGGTGATGTAACTTATTTTTTACTCATTCCAGTTCGCAAAAAATCGGAAAATAGGACGCGAAATAGATCTGCGGCTTCTCTGTCTACCTGATCCTAAACCGATACTCGAAACGAGCCGGATATATATATATATATATATATATATATATATATATATAGGGGCTCCAGTTTTTATTATCTAATAAAAAAAGCGCCCTACCTAACCGGATTGGGCGACTCTTTGGGCTCCTTGACTTTGTCCTTCTCCACCGGTGGCTTCAACGAGCAAACATGTTCCTCCGACTCGTCCAGAGTCCTGTTCTGGCAGTCACACGTCGGCATCCCGATTCTTTTTCGAAGCACAGGTTTCACCACCTCGAAAATCGGCGAATCGCCACGCGGTTTCCGGTCTTGCGGGGTCTCGCGAAACTGATCGGTCTCGATCTTCGCCCGCGACGTACGCGTCGGAGAATTTCGAAGATCGCTTCGCGGTTCGTTGACGTAGACGGTATAAGATAGCACGACGTAAGTCGCACGTTTCGTGACCGAAACGATGCCGGTCGGCGACGTTCGAGAATAGTTGGCGGCGGTTGCGACGAGGATCTTTATACGTCGCGTGGCTCTGGCCAGGCACTGTGCCTCGTTCCCACCACATCGCTGCCAGTCGCAGCTGCCAATCGCCGGACACGTTTTCCTCGGACGCTGACACATGCGTAACCGGTCGCAATAACTGGCCGGTGCAAGTGCAAATCGTGGACCTTTGGGCTGCCTGCGGTCCACTTGATGCTAGAAATGTTTTGGAGCGTTCTTCTTCTCCTTCTTTCTTCATTGAAAGAAAAGAGAAGAGGAATGCTTCGAAGCATTTGTAGCGTCAAATGGACCGCAGCCTTGATTGCAAACGTGCGGCTCACGCGCCGTTACCGGTAACGGCGAATACGATGGCATATATGGGGTGTCTGGCGGATCGGAGTGGCTATATGACAGGCAGTTTCAAAGACCAAATCGAGGGGACAAGGACGGTTTGCGCGTGGAATTTTTTTCTGCTCTCGAATCTTATCCCAAACGAGCGAATCTGTGGTAAAGGTGAAACATTCTTATCACGCACGATGATAAGAATGTATACGCAGAACTTTGTTTCTCGTGCTTCTATATCACTGCGAATGTCGAAGTTTCGATTGGACGATATAAAGTATTTTTTGCGCAATACAAAGATACAGCTACATTTTATTTACACTTCAAATTAGATTAGACTTAATTAAGGCAATATTTTGTCTAGCCATTTCTTCATTTCATGATTGACAATAACCAGTTTTTAATAGTTCGTCTCATTAGCTCTTCACATGAATTCATTAGTTTCTTCCAGCCAATAATAAAACAATACTTTAATATTAGCAAACATCAGGTCGAGATTGACATATGTTTATTTCTACTTAGATTAACTTTAATCTCGGTTTAATATACTTTTTATCTTTTTCTAGTTCTAAGAGAATTAGAATGAGATAAAAATAAATTAAATCGAAATTAAAGTTAATTTGCAGTGATAGAAATGGACAATAAATATTCGATTTGTTGTAACTTGGAGTAATGGGTGGAAAAGTTGTGCCGTCATAATTTCCTCGAGATCTAAATTTATCCCCTCTGCAGTGCGCGCGCGTTACGTCTAAAAATTACTTTATATATTTATATTATATAAACTTCTTGCAAAATAAATTCTCGAAATAACTAAAACTCAAGATGTTTTGATGTAGAAATTAATAATCCGTGTCTCCTTATTGAAAACCTCGAGGAGAATTAACAACCTTGAACTCTACACCCTATATGTATAAGCGCCCGTCATTTTAAGTCGATCTCGGGTGGAATTGCGTTCATCGGATTTTTCGCGTTTCACGAGCTACAGAACCGCAAATAACAGGAATGAAATTCACCGTTTCCCTTTCCAGCCGCATTGCAGAAACCGAGAAATTGGAGTTATTTTCGCGCGACTACGAGGGTCGTCGGAGACGTTACGTAACTAAACTCTCCGATCCACACGGATTGCACACATTGCACCTGCCCGCTCCGAGGAAACATGGGGTTCGAGGTTCTTTCTTTTATTTCCGTTTGTATGACCCTTTCTTTCGTGGTACGTGGGGGGGGGGCGTGTTTCTCCGCGGGGAATCTCTCACGATGGGTGAGAGTTCCATCCGCAGGGCTTCCCCGAGCAATTCGTTTATAAATATTGTTCCGAAGCTTCCCGCGGGATACCGATAAATATAAGTGTCATCTCGACGGGCCGGCTGCGCACGCTTTCTTAATAAACGCTCTGGGGCGAACCACTTTAATTTCCGCTATGCGTTTCAAACCGATAGAGCGCGAAATTTTATATTGCCGAGATAAAATACGCTTCTACTATACTTACAATAAAAAAAACTTTTTTTTTTCCATTTCGTTAGAGAAACTACCATACTTCTTCTAAATACTAAAATTAAACTGGAATATTATATTAATTTTTGATGATAGATTCTTCGCTAAATTTCGACTTTCTCTTAATATAAACTCAGTGTCCCACGACTCCCACGATGTATCCGAGAGATAGATTTCTCTTGGTTATTTAATTATATTCCCAATAACGGACCACTTTTATTTCTGGCTTTGGTTATGTCTGTATCGAGTCACAGGACACTTCTTCGTTCTTCATATTCTTGGCATTGATGGTAATAGAATTAACAATGACCTCACGTCGCGATGACGTTCAGACACCTATATATCTTCCGTATTTCTTAAGCTTGGTCGCTGTTCATTTTGTCGATCACTATATGCCGAGGAAAAACATTGTCATATATTCACAGTTCACAAGTCACTATTCATATTTTATAAGCGGAGTCTCTCACTCTCACGAGATGGTCCGGAGCAACAGACAGGAGTGTCGGTCGCTCGACAACCTTTGCACCGCGAGACGGTCGTGGATTGTCGCTACTTTTAGACCGACGATGCCGACCAATGGTTTACTTGCTGCGTCAAATGCATTTGAATCGTCTTTTGGCAAACGGAAATAGGTGCGCGAACTTAGAAATATCCACATATTTAATATTAATCATATCAATACCTATACATCTCTGGTGTAGATCAATAAAAATAGGTATGTATGGTTTAATGAAATATCAATAGCGTATAATGTTGACGATTAACGATATTTATAATTTACAATTGAAAAGAAAGGGATTTCTCGAACGAGCTAAGTGTCTCCAGAAAAAATATAAATATAATAAAATCAGAATTTTTAACTCATGATTTCAAATTGATATTTTATTTTATTATATAATCATAAGTTTTGTATATATATATTTTAATAAATAATGATTTTGTTTAATAAAATCTTTTAATCCTGTTTTACATTAAATATATTAAATGCAATAAAAAATTTCTTTCATCCCTTTATTAAAAATAATCAACTAATAATAAAAATGCATTCGTATAGTGAAATTTACATAGATTCAATGCTTAATTATATCGATTTATAAGTAATGAAAATCTATGTGAATAAAGAGATTTCTTCCGAAATGCTTCTTGACTGAAGCTGATTTTTCTGAGAGATCTGTCACACGATATTATATAGAACGCGCATTTATTGCACTTTTGATAAAATAGTATACGCCGAATAGATATCCATCTTGTGCAATTATTGATTATTTATATAACCAAATATTTTTTTTATAGCAGATCTATTATAGATTCGAATCAATTATAGATTATGATCGGTAGTAATCATTCATCAAGATTAATCCAAGAAATATAGTTAGGTCTGATCATTTTATTAAGAAACGCTGATAATTTCGAGGTATCTCAATGTCTTTAATTAACTGCCTAATAAAACTAATAAACATAGGATCATGACAAAATGGAATGTATCGTCAATATTTTAATTTATAAAAGTTTGGAACCACTCAAATTAATAA
Source organism: Temnothorax americanus (assembly GCF_048541705.1). Lineage (NCBI taxonomy): Eukaryota > Metazoa > Arthropoda > Insecta > Hymenoptera > Formicidae > Temnothorax > Temnothorax americanus. The sequence goes on from NW_027509339.1 coordinate 2,153,124, forward strand.
TAATTATTTGTTATTAGCACTTGTTTCTTAAATTCTATGGCTTGTCGAAACAAAAAAAAACATTTATTCCGCTCCGCCAAATTAATTAATTAAATCAACACGTCCAATAACTTCCAATTTAATTACAAACGCGTGTAAACTTCTTCCCGCTGTGTTGACTTTCCGCCCGCTCCTGTTCTACTTATTTCAAGCTTGCAGTTCTTCCTCGCGATAGAAGGCGGCGCCTCGTACAAGCCAACGATCACGTCCCTTGTCGGTCTCTTGCCCAACCTATCAATTTCGCTTCGTATCGTACGCGTGACGCACAATCGCGGACGCTTTTACGGCCTCCATCGATTTTGGATTTAATCGATGGCGTATGAATTGAATAAGCCGTATCGTTCCGCGCCAGGCAATGGCACCTCGGGACCGATAGGAGCCGTCGATATCTCGCCGCGTCAAACTTATTTATTACGTGTATTTATTTATGTGTATGCGATCTGCGTTATCAGTCATGTGCGCACGCGAACGCAGCCTCGCGCATTCGTAAATTCGCGGGGGCCTAATCGACAATTGCAATTGCATAATTGGTGTCGAACATGAAACGTATATAGTGCAATGTGCAAGAAAGTGCGTGATCCGCATTATGAATGTCAATATAGCATAATGAGACGCGTGTCATTAGCTCCTAAACCACTAATGACTAACTGAACAATCATTTACTCACACGGTATCAGGATGCGAAGTATACCATCACGATCGGCGTGGCAAACGCATACACACCCCACACGTTGAACTTACTGAATAATAATTACGGTAAGAGGTTTAAGGTATAATTTTTCAATTTTCGATTTTTCAATTCTATATTATCAAAATAAAATTATATTGCGCTTAAAATATTAAATATTACTGTCGTAATCATCAAATTATTAAAAATTAATTTAAAATCCACAATATGTACATTATAATAATAATTTTAATGTATCTCTTAAAATGCGGTTATTTTTATTAAATATAATAAGATTATGAATCTCTAATATAAAAATAAATTCTATTTTAAACCCTAAACAAAATTTTATTTCCAGAATAAAATACTTATATCATCTTAGCTTTTTCGCGTAATTTTTCTTAAATTTAATACAGTGCGGGATATATAATTTATAGCATGGAAATTATGGAGCTGTAGAATGGAAATAATTTTTTTTAATACATATTAATATCTCTATACATATTAATATATCTTTATACCAACTCCATGTAACATTATATTATAATTACATTATTATATTCTGTATTTATTATATAATTATATTGTCTATTTATGTTTATTGTAATCTAAATTTATATAAAAAGCAGCTTTCTCGAGTTTCACTCGCAGTTGGAACAAAGAGATAGAAATGCACATATCAGAGAAGAGATGAGTATACATGAATAGCGCGCGAGAGTATCCATGAACTGAGTCACCTAACAAGCGGGAATGTGTTTGACTGTTGTTCGAGTACTCTAATTCTATCGCTTTTAGGTGATCAATGTGTCGGCATTATGCAGGAAACGCGTTATCACGTTGCTCCTGACCTCTGACCTCATTTTCGTATACGAGCTTAAAGTGGCACCGGTCATATGCGTTAAAATATAAGATCGCGTATATTTCCTAGAATTTGAAGATATGCAACTTGTAATTCCTCGCGGAATGATAAAAACGCTTTCCCTTCTTTCTCTGCTAACAAGACGAAATCGGCAAGGAATCAAAAACGTAGATACTAAAATTCAGTTCAAAATCTAATCAATACTAGAATTATATTTTTTAAATTCCTGCTCGCAAAAATGCAATTAAATAAAAAATGTAAATTAAAACCATCGGGCACGTACCATCTTTGCATTGTAAATTTTTAACGAGCAGTTCTTTAATCATGCAAATAAAAAACAATGTTATAATTTGAGAAAACGTGTATATAAACGATATTACGTTCAAATTCGAACAATAGACTCGCACTTGCTAAAGCCCGTATCAGACTGCGTATTGGGATTGAGATTGGGATTGAAAGTTAATCAATCAGAATAAAGAAAACTGATCTCAAATTTAGTGAACTTCGCTCTGATCGGTCAAATTTCAATCCAATCTCAATTTCAATCCGTAGTCTGATACGGGCTTAACGGATTCATTTTGTATCCCAATATAATACATGATATGCGTTTCCTCTGCATATCAGTGAAACCAATCTCGCCGGTCTCAATCGGAAAATGTATACGTGTCGATACGTGTCTCCGATCTCTCCGATCTCAATCGAGTCCATTCTCGTGCTCTACGTAAGTGATTCTTACATTTCGATAGAGCACGAAAAAACTTGGGAAGTACCGTTGAAAAGCTTCAGAAATTATTGATCCTGTTAACGGCGTAATTAAAGTTCGCCGAGTATGAACAGGCTTATTTTACATTACGTAATCTAACACGAACGGCGAGATTAATAATTAACAATTTATCGATTGCCCGAATAACGCAGATTGCGAGTGACACGATTGCAAATGTTCCCATGCACGATTTTGCTGCATCATATATCTGCGAATCCCGTACTTATTAGTACCTCTTTTATTATGTTAATAACAATTATGGATAACAATAGCTATTACTAAAAGAGAGATTAATTATTATTAAATTGTATAAATTGTTGAATTATATATGACAATTATATTTTACAACATATATTCTATAATATTATATTATAAGTTTCTATTTTTTCTTGCGATTATAATTTTACGATTTTGTTTATAAAAAACGAACGCTAAAAAATTCATTACCAAGTTTTGTGTGTACGATTTGTGTGTATTTTTGCAGTGCGATCACATATGTTCCAGCTTCAGATTGATTCTGCGATTTTTACGCGATCGAAAGACGGTAATGTAATTCCGACAAATCTCTGTCACTATCTAGATACAGAATAGATCATTATCACGTGCCACTTCCTGTAACTATGGCGACCAAAACATAGAGTATATGGTATGCTCAAAGGAAAAAATTATGTTTATGTCGGAAAAGGATTACCGCAAAAAGCAGAACATTTGAGCTAGCAGCGGTCATACACGTGGACCGAGTATACGAGCTTCCGGCGATTTTGGCTCACGTTCTACATGGGGTTCTGATTCAAATACGAATACAATGAAAGCCAACGTTTACAATTACAGGACTTTTATATATAACACTTCAAATATAGATATAAATTAAAAAGTATTATAAAGTAAATGTATACCAATGCCTGGACACGTACCTATATGTCTGGACATTTTTATCATTTTAGTCCTTAAATAAGTTATAACGCGAATTAAAATAAAAAAATCAAAGATAAACACATTTTTTTTGTATTATATTTTTACCTTTGATTTTAATTCGCGTTATATTTAATTGAAAACTAAAATGATAAAGGTGTACGACATAGGTCTTAAATGTCCCGGTATTGGTACATTTATCTTACACTGAAGAAAAAATGCTTAAATCCAAGAAAATATTTTTTCACATAGTACCAATGGCTTATTTACTTAATATAATTACATATATATATATATATATATATATATATATATATTTAGAATTAGATATCTTTACTTAAATTAAGTAAAAATATCTAATTCTCTCTCTCTCTCTCTCTCTCTCTCTCTCTCTCTCTCTCTCTCTCTCTCAATATGTGATTATATTAAATAAATAAGCCATTGGTATTATGTGAAAAAATATTTTCTTGGATCTAAGTTTTTTTTAGTGTAAACAAGATTATAAAAAATTCTGAAGAAATTCTGAATGAAGGTAGCATCGCAAAATCTGGATTTTTTGGGGGAAAGATATTGAAATATTGTTCGAATTAGTAATAAAATTATTAAGTAATGTCTGTTGGTATAGAATCCGACTTTTTTCTTTTGATTTGAAAAGAAAATTGCCCGGAAGATCAACCAGATATTGTGCGACTCCAATGGATTTCTGACGATGAGACGTGGATAATCTCCTATGCAGGTGAAAAAGCACGAAGGTAAGATATCGTAAAAATTTAAGCCAAATTATAATTAAAAAATATTAAACAAGGAAAAATTGCGGGATATTAAATTAACATTAATATCAAAATTAATAAGAAATATATTCTATTGTAAATCATGGGAGTAAACTTCAAAATATGAGAAATAAAATATTTTCTCGTTATAAATGCATTTAAAAAGCGTATGATAAAAATAAGAAATAAAACGACAGAACGCTACTTATAATTCCATTTTTATATGATACTTTTTAATATTTAGAATTCTGAATATTTAATATCCAGTCTCTCCCTCTTTCAAAAAATTATAACATAAATAATATTATATAATATATTATATATTATATATATCTAAACATTAAAATATAAAATAAAATAAATAGAAACATAATAAAGAGGAAACACATATCTTGTTGCATATTCAAATAACTAATTAAATAAAAAAAATTAAACCCTGTAGCTCATTGTCGGAAAGCTCATTGTGTAGCGTATATAATATTGTGAAATGGATATCGTGTCACAATATAGATATACTGTGCATAATCCGCGTAGATAAAAGAAAAAAAAGGGGGAGAACAGTGCAACAACTTTACACACATTCCCCGAGGGAATATTGGAGTGTATGCAAAAAGGTACGACCTAGTTTTACAGAATCTTCGTAAAATATTGTCCATTTTTGTTGAGGATACTCGAGCAATTTCATTTGCATTCAAATAGGTACGCACGCACATGGCTAAAAGGCTTTTCGTCGTGCGCGACATCCCGTCACGTTTCTCGCATTCGTGTCCGTCGATGACTCGTACTTGACTATCTGATTTATTATTTATTACTTCAGCTCGCTTCGTCCGATTTACCTCGCGCTATCTATTATATTATTGGACACGGCAAACATGAAAGTATATAGCGATAAAAAGCACTCTGGAATGGCGAGCATCGAAAAACACCTATATGAATAAAACGTGATGTGGAATTATTGAGTTGCGGGATAGCGCGCAATAATACGCTCCAACTGTTGAAATGGAATCGTGACTTCCGATTCCGTCTTGTACCAATTATTGAGACCGAGTACTTTACTTACTACGATGTTTTGAAAAATATTCCATGGTAGATATATTACATCTGTCAGAGGATGTTTACTTTCTCCAATAAAGTTAAAAAAAAAATTAAAATATATACTTCTTCAAGGATAGGAGAGAGAAGGATTTTTTCAAAATCTTGTTAGCAAGATTGATAAAAGATGTGATAAAAAAGAATTTTAAATGTCTCTCTAAAAACGTTTTATATATATAATTTACAAATTACTATTTAGAAATATTTTCTATTTATGTGTGTAATGTATTGTACCTATAACTGTTTTATTGTTAGAGTAACTTTATTTGTGATTTACGTGGGAGAAGGTTAAGTAGGTAGCAAATAAAAGCGGAGGAAGGTTTGCCTTCAGCCCTTTGGAAAAACGACTTGATATACTACTGCGTAAAATAACAATGCTTCGTAACCTATTAGCGTTTACATACCCCGATGCAATTTTATTTCATAAACTGACGCGAAACTGAAAAAATGAAAAACCCAATTTGTCGTGCAAATAACTCCTGAATTAATCTCTGAAAAAATATACGTATTCCTGTTTGCGGTAAAGCCGACATTTCTTCGTCAAAGAAAGTTTACGCGTTTTGTAACGAATTATTACTTCCCTTCTGTAGACGTATATTTACCGGGTTTCTAGAGGATTTTCTCCAGACTGGAAAATAATGAAACATTTGGAATTTTTGTTACGTGAGATCAGTATACGCGATACCGTGAGACGTATCGCGATAAGTACAATTCTGGAACGATTCAGGGGTCTGTTGTACCCTAGCACAAGGGTTGACGCGCAAGGGGACGCGACTGGTACGTAGAATATAGAAAGGGGCACGATCTTCTATATGTTCTTATTAATAGAGTCGCATCGATCGGTCCACTTGGTTACCAACGGAAAGCATGCAAGTCAACGTACACGTATTCATGCGTTTCATTCGGCGTTTCTTTCGCTCATCGTCGTCCGCGGAAGTGTTTCCTGACAATCTTGCTTTTCTCTGAGCAACCCCCCTACTTCTCAAATAACCTAAACTGCGAGGCACGATGCACGACAGAAATTCGTCAATATGTTTATCGCTTATTTAATTTATTAAAACAAACGTTTTCGTTATGATTAAAAACAAAATAATAATTTAATTGTTATAAAAACTTTCATTTAATTTATATAATTTGAATTTAATTATAAGGAAATTTAATCTAATTGTTTTGGGGGAACTAAGAAGGAAAAAATTACGACACTGTGTTTTTTAGTTAATTTTAAAATTATATTTTAACAACATTTTTATTTCAGTCTGAGCTACAATGAAGCATGATACGAAAAATTAAAAACTTTCACTGAGCATATCTCTAAAAATTGTCCCGAAATCTGCCGTTAAAAAGTAATACGCGTCGATATATAATATAACATAATTTATATATAATTATAAACTGCCGTGTTAATTTTTAGGACGCAGCCTTTGTATTGTTCCGGCTGATTTCCTCTTGCATAACTCGATAACTCCGGTTGATTTAGCGGAAAACTTTTCAACGGACACTGCGTATGACACAGTTGCAGTTGCCCTAATTAGACGCGCCTGTGAATGACACCTGCTTTGAAATAGGGAGAGAAAGAGAGAGAAAGAGAAACCGCGCACAACTATAAATCGTTTAGCGACATAAAACGTACTTGACTGATTCTGACGAAGGCCGCCGGTCTGATCGTTGAAACTCGATTCCGATAAAACGTACGGCACACAAATATATGCCGTATATAATAAGGTGTATACGAAAAGAGGAATATTACGTTGCGGTCTACCTCCATGTCTCATCCTAATTTCAGTTTTCTAAATTTAGCGACTTATTCATTTTTGCACCGTGAATGTGGTCGACTACTTAGCACGATTGCACTTTGCAGACATAATTAAGAAAATTGATAATTTAAAAATATAATTGTTGTAAAATACTAATTAAAAACGTGGAACCCTTTCTCCATTAAAAATTAGTATTTAAAAAAATTGTGTTACGGTATTGAAAAATAATTCGTTAATCTCTGTGCCATTTTTCTCCGTAACTTTTATATCGCAATTATCTTTTTTAGGTCACTTCTTTTGTCTCTTGCGTTTAATCTTTTAATCGCAATTTTTTTTATTTAAACATTAACTTTAAGAGAAATAAATCAAATCTGATCAATTTTCTATATTTGAAAAACCACTATTCACAGATTATTATTTGTAGAAGTTAAAAAAAAAAAACATCAGGGATAAAGCTCTCAATAACAATAAATAAACAAACAAAGGCAAATAAGAGCTAGTTCGCAACGATGGTCGGGCGACAGTAATAAAACTAAAATTACAATAATAAATAAATTAATATAATACAGTATTACAATAATAAATTAATTAATGTAATACAGTAGTATATTGTATTATATTAATTTATTTATTATTGTAATTTTAGTTTTATTACTGTCGCCCGACTATCGTTGCGAACTAGCTTTTATTTGCCTTTGTTTGTTTATTTATTTAAAAAAAAAACCCATAGAATTTGTTTCTACTAGCGTTATCTTATATACGCTTATTTACCTCGAGAAATCTTTTCCGTTGAAAACGCGTGCTGTAAATACACCCGTTTCTCAGTTTTAATTAATAATGGAGTGACAAAGAGTCTAATACACAAAGCGGAAGAGAGAAAACGTTTAAATCAAGTCATATTAATATCTCGGTATTATACCAGAGATATTATTCATTTTTACGAATATATTAATTTTTTATTAATGATAATATCTTTGGGGGGGGTCTGTCAATTAATCTAAATAAATTATGTACTAAATTCAGGCAAGAGTTTTTTTTATCGTTGTCCAACATTTCTCTCTCTTCTTTTAGTCCGATGAGCATGTACTTTGCATGCTCGCAAAATACACGTCATCCCTTAAAATGTTGCGACACACAACGAGACGAGAAACGAGACACGCATTACGCGACTGCGACTGTCACACAAAATCAAATTCCTCAAAAGATGTCCGGCAGGACGTTATATAAAAGCACTATATATTCTTCGAATTTTGCAGAAACGAAGGGAGAATACACGTCTTTTATATATCGAAATAAAATAAGAAGAGACTGTTATACACTGCGAGATTTTTATACATATTGAATAAACGCATCGAAATAAAATGTGACATAAAACACCGCAAATTAGGTGTGTTGTGTGGAATCGCGTCAATTATCCTCGAATCTTTAAAACCGTTCGATCAATCTAATACACAGATTCGCGATTCGCTCCAAGATCCGCTCAGGGTCAGCGCGAATTAACGCGCGGGTGGCGGTTTTCGCTCGAGCGCTCGAGCGAAGGGCGGCCGCGCGATCGACTCGGACGGCCAGCCCAGCCCTTTTTCGCGCGCCCTCGAGGAACGCGTGTGTGCGAGACTACCCTCGGAGTGAGTCATTGAGCCTGAGCGGCGGCAGCGATTTTATCAGATTCTCCTCCTGAAATTCCTTATCGAACACGAACAACAACTCACTCGTCGAGCTCCTCCTCGTCCAGCAGAAGACTCATCCTCTCCGCTTCGGAGCAGCGCGCGTCGTGCGATGCGTGCGGGATACCGTTATCGGGGAGGATTTTGATTCTCTCGTCACACCGCGGCAAGGGTGTAGTCCTCTCGATGATCTTCCGCAGGACTATAGCCGCGGAATCGCGCCGTTACTCCGCTGGCGCGTTTTCCCCCGCTCCTCCTTCCTCGCTCTCTCTCTCCCTCTACCGCTCTCGTCCTCCGTTCTCGGTCTCTCTCCTTCCGCTTCGCTCTGTCCCCCTCTTATTATCTCGCGGTTTCCTCCTTCCCCGCCCCTATTCCGTCGTGTTCGGCCCTTCTCCGATTCACGTCGTCGCTCCTTCCTTCTGCTTGTTTCTTGTCCTTCTCTTCCACGCATATAATTGAGCCTATCTTTCTCTTTCTGTGGCTTTGCCTTATTCTCATTCTTTCTTGCGTTTCGCTCTTTCTTTTTCTCCATCGCAAATTGCTCTTCCTTAGCTCGCGCTTAGTTTCCTCCTTTCTCTCACCGTCCCTCTTTCCTATGTCCATCTCTTCACCTCCGACAGTGCATTCTTCTCTCGCTCACACAGTGTCCGCCTTCCTCTTCGACTCGTGTCATCCTTCTCTGGCACATAGATCAAAGGTACACCACGGCCAGGTGGTGGCATGCTCACCCTCTCTTGGTGCATGCGCACTCCACGTACAGCTGCTCCCTTCTTTTAATTCCCCTACCCTCAGCTGTTCGACGCACGCGGTAAAGATCTCTCCGTGTGGCCTATTTCGCAAAAGATCGCCACATACTACGTTTACGCGAGCTTTACTTCCGTAGTAACTTACGATAATTCCCTCGCGTAAACGGGATTTTGTAGTAACTTGCGATAATTTACTCCGCGTAAACGAGTGATATACCGTAAGTTACTACAGAAATAACGCTCGCGTAAACGTAGTAACAGGCTAGCCAATTAAATAAATCTGTCAATAAACTTGACAATTGACAATTTATTTATTTGTACATACAAAGTTGAAATATAGAGATGTTACTTTATATTTTTCAACTTCGATATGTTTGACGAATACGACGATAAAGGGACGTTCGATTGTGACGGGATAATTCGCACTGTAACTTTATAAATTTTCAAAATTACTTATCGTCGTATAAATTCATCGAAACGTGAGGTAAATCATAATTGAATGAAGGGACATTTTGTATTACGTTTACACACAAGAAGTATTATATTTAATATTATTCAGATATAAAAAAAAAAGAATCAATTTGTATTTAAATATTTGTAATTATTACGTCTCTCTCACCGTTCTTTTCAATATCATATAAGAATGTCCGATAAAAATTTAAAGTTACACCTTTAAAAATTATCGAAGAACACTAATAATATTTCTGATTTTTGGAAAGTGAGATAAATTCGTATATGCCATGTGCCAACAGATATGTTATCTAGCTGATTACGTCATTTGATTATGGAATGTTCTTATATGAACTCATGCGATATGTTCCATGTAAGAAATTTGCTGCTGTCATATTTCTATTACGTCTTCTTTCTTAGCAATGCGCATTATAGGTATATTGTGAAAAGGTCGGAAGTCATCGTATTCCATTTCTTGTTGTGCTCAAATCAATTAAACAAATACATAAATTTTATTAATAAAATATATATGTAAATACGATCAATAATAACATATATTTTAATTGTAATTTTGAGAAATGTAATAAAATTACATTACATTATTAATATGAAAAACTTTTCCTATAAATAAATACATTTCTTTATATCTATTTCCAATTGCATTAATAATATTAATAAAAATTTTAAGAATGGCAATTTCTAGATTTTGAAGTTTAAAGATTTCAATGCGAAAAGAAAATCGAATAGTGTCAAAGGTATTAGAAGAATATAATTACTCTTGGAATCTACATTTCAAAAATTCCAAGAATTCGGGATTTCAAATCACATTTAAGAAAATCGACAAAGTATCAGAAGAATATAATCAGTAAATTGTGCTATTTAAAATTCTAAGATATAATTTTTTTAATTTCCACAAATTTTCTAAATTTCCAAAAATTATTTTAATTTCTACGAATTTTCTAAAATTAAGAATTTTCTCAATTTCCAAAAATTGCGATTCCGAAAAATCGGAATTTTAAATTGCAAAAATAAAAAAATCAATAAAATATCGACGGAATATAGTCAGCAAGGAGGTTGCCCATTCAAAATACCAAAAATTTTTCCCAAAAATTTTAGGAAATTCGTGATTTTGAGAAAACTTGGTTTCTTTTTAATTTTTTTTTTGCGAAAATATTGTCAATATATTTTTGCAAGAAATATAAATGAACGGTATGAGACAACGCATGGGTATTGGCGTTGTAAATATGCGGGATGGAGAAGGGATCGCTGTTGCGATTGAGAGATGAATCCTCTCATCACACTCGTCAATACTACTGTCACAAACTGTGTTTATTTTTATCATTAATGTATATTATTTATTATAAATAAGTTAGAAACATTGATTTTGGGCTTGATAGTGTTTACAATTTTATACACAGAGAAAGAATACCCAACATATTTTACGCTCTCAGAAGGGTGGTGTACGCCTCCTGACGAAGGAGGGATGATTTACAAATGAACCTAACAGCCCCTTGGAGACTTTTACACGTCGTCTACTCGCCGATTTCTCGATTAGGGTTGTACAAAGCCTAGTAGTGTTGCAACCGATCTTCTTTTTTGTGTTTATTTCTCGATAAATTGTCTCTCACGCACGCACAATGAAACTTACTCCCTCGCCTTCTTTCCGCCTCGCCTCGCCTCTCTTTTCTCTTGCCAACCCCTCTCTCCTTTCTTTTTTCTTACACGCGAACGTATGCTCACGCAATTGCACAAATACGCATACACATGCACAGAGACGCACCCACAATAATGCACATACGCATATACACACATACTTTTTCTCTCATTCACTATTCGTATTCCTCACTAGCATCGTTTTGCACTTCGTGTCCTGCACACGCGTTATCTCTCCCTCCCTCTCTGCCATCATCCGTTTTTAGTCACGCGCTCTCAATGAAAACCAAGCAGTATTACTATTATTAATTATTATTACTATTATTATTATTTTATCATTATAATTATTATAATCATTATTATAATTATTAATGTTATTATTCAATATTATTTGTTGGTATCCGCTTAATATATAATATATTATCCAATGTATTTATATATATACTTTTTTTTCTTTCATATAAACTCAGTGTTCCAACCAAGGTGGGTGTGACACAACTAAGGTATATGACACATACTGCCCGGTGTATGTGCGTGCGCAACGCCGGCGGAGTCCGGTGATGTTCGGGCCGTATGGCACGGCATCGTGCCCGAACAGGAAACCTCCCAGACTCAGCCGATGTCACGTAGAGAGGAGAATCCTCTCTATCAGCGCGACGTACTCTCCGGGTTCGCGCGCGGCTCCCGCTATCCCTCGCGATTACGCCTAGTGAGACCGCTCTCGACTCGGAGAAATCGTCTCGTAACACCTCGCATTACTGTGAGCAGAGTTGATCTTTCACCCCTCGCATTTCCACCCTCGAAAAAAAAAAACCTGGCAAGTTCCGGCTTGTCATACCTTCTCGTTTCCGCGCTTCGTCGTAATTCTTTTATATATGCTTGAAAGATCTTGATTTTGAAATCGAACGAGACGAGAAGAAGAGTCTTTCGTTCTCATCCACCGACAGTGTATTTATAAAATTTCGTTTCTTCCTTGTATTATTAGCTATTCCGTTCCTTTCATCGTATCTTTCAATAGAGAAAGAAACGTTTACACAGCTAATCTCTTGCCTCTTTCTTCCGCGCTTTCCTGGCTAATTTATTATACTAATTTGCAGAACTTTTTTCTAATTTCTTCAAATTCAACATTAATTTATTTCGTTAATCATCTCTTTCGTTCCTCATTCGGCCGCTTCCACCCATGCGTCATCGGGGAAGGAGGGAAGGTGGCGAAAATCGCGGCTTCGAAAAGATATCGAACCGTCGGAGAGTACGAGAGCAACGGGCAGCGCGCTAGCCAGCATATGACCAAGCGCAGGCAGTGAGCAGTTCATACGTACATATACTGTATAACGTGGATACGGAGCGAGCGAGAGGCATGAAACCCCCCTCTTCCAAAGGAGAGGGGACCCATGATCTTGGCTGCGCGCGGTGGCTGTGCCGTTGCGTGGATAGGCGAGGATACCCGATGAAGGGAAAACCGCGACGAACCCCTCCTTCCTCTCATCACGTTTTAAGAAATTCACCCTCGAAAAACCGAGGGGTGATGCTCATTTATAAGAAATTCGCCGTTCTTAAAGAAATCGTCCTCGCAAATCGAGACGAGATTTCCTCGTTCCCGAGAATATCGTCGGGTCTCGTATTCTTTGAGACTTCATTTCTGTGCAAGAACGAAACCTCTCGTTCCCGAGGAGGTCCTTGTCCTCGCAAATCAGAACTCCATGCTCCGGAGGAATTCGCTCGCGGCTCGAGGAACGTTTTCCTCGCGCGACCCGCACGCACAGCCGGCAGAGAGAGGAGACGGCAGAGAGAGATATCTGCGGGCTCCTCCCGCACGCCTTAATTACCTAAGTCACATCGAACAGACGCTATACACACACACACACACACACACACACACACACACACACACACACACACACACACACACACACACACACACACACACACACACACACACACACACACACACACACACACACACACACACACACACACACACACACACACACACACACACACACACACAACCACACACACACACACACACACACACACACACACACACACACACACACACACACACACACACACACACACACACACACACACACACACACACACACACACACACACACACACACACACACACACACACACACACACACACACACACACACACACACACACACACACACACACACACACACACACACACACACACACACACACACGCACACGCACACGCACACGCACACGCACACGCACGCACACTCTCTCCCTCTCATTCTTTCTCCCTGGCACACGTTTTTACTTTCTTTCTTTCTCCTCTCTCCCTCTCCGCCACCACTGCTGGTAATCTTTCACTCTTTCTCTTTCTCGCTTTCTCTCTCTTTCTCTCTCTCTCCCTCTCTCGCGCTCTAATCTATGTTTCTCATTCTTTTTATATATTATATATAACAATATTTATATGATGAATTTTTAATGGTTCGAGTCACATGCAGAAAGAACTTTGAGTCATTTCTGGCACGGATAAAAAGGAAGAAACAAAAACACTTTGGCTTTCGCAAAAACTCTAAACGTAGGATGTTCTCATAATTTAGCGTTTGGTACACTTGAGAAAAAAAGAAGAAAACAGAAAGGAAAGAAGAAAAGAAAAACAACAACACCACACTAGTAAATGGCACTAGAATTGCTCTCACTTGTGTCATTGAATCTAATTCGCGATTAAAAAGCTTGTTTTTTTTATTTTATTTTATGTTTTTTCGTTCGCTCGCCTCGCCGTTTCGCCTCTTCAGTTTCTTCTTCTCTGTTGAGATCTCTTGGACTCGAGACGAACACAAACGGACGCGCCATTAAAAATCCACGCGGCACAGCCGCGCCGTGCGCCACGCTCACGCACGTGAGACACGTGATTCGCTATCGTTCGTTCATTCATATATATATATATATATATATAATATATATGAATTATATATGAAATATATATATATATATAAAAGTCAGACAACGATGCCCGGGACCGTCAGGTATTGACGCATCCTTGGCCCGGGAGTGGAGCGCATTCGCCCGCGATATCGACTAAGAACTAATCTACAAAAGAAAGGTAACAAATCCCAAAACGGGAACCGATGTACGAGAGAACCGAATCGACTCGCGTGAGTTGGTATCGACAGTGAAGAGATTTCGCTTTCTTCTCATATTCCCCTTTCCTCCGCCGAGAAAAAAGAACGCGTAACGCTCGTGACGTTTTTAGGTCCTTGTTCGCTTTCTTATCTCGCTCCGCTTTTATGTCCTTCACAATTACGTGTATATTACGCGTCTTAACTACTTTGTGCTAGTACAACACTCTCGGCGCAACGAAGCTTAACGCGGAGCGCCGCACGTTGTCGATATATGCGTTGCGCGTATGCATGCGTATACGATGGCACCACGAGTTTTTGTCTCGTTTTTGTCTCGCGCTGCCTCTTCGTCGTTCCTCACGTCGTTCCACGGATCACGCTCGCGAGTCAACGGAGTAGAGTAGTCTCGCACTGATACATTGGTCAGGGTGCGAGAGAAACTGGTCGAGTCCGCTCGGATTTGTAGCGCGCTTCGCCGTCTAAACCAGATTGTACTCCTTCAGATTGGACTGTAGAATGGTGTCTTTCACCGCCGCGAACACGAATCTGATGTTCTCCGTATCTGTGGAATAGAAAAAAGATATGTATTCAAATACCAGAATATACCTTTAAGACTTGCTCAAGAGAAACGCTTAACTGGTTGCATAAAGCACCGTTCGGTATCATGCCATGATTGCCATGAATGATTTTCTTTCTTCTCAAATGAAATTTTCAACTTGTTGTGACTTGTAATAACATTTAAACCTTGCGAGAGATTTCTGATACACATACGCCACTAAATATATTCGTAGAAAATTGATATTGAAACTTAAGACTAATGACGGTGAGCATTATACTTGTTTGTAAGTATATCATACTATACTATGCTAGTTAGTGCTATATAATATAAATTATTTATTAATCTTTAATAACTTCAGGATATTGTGTTAAAGATCTGTCTTGAAAAAATTAACAAAAAAGCGCAAAACAAAGATCGGCACTTACCCCCTATATAAGAAGCTTCAAACCCTGGGACAGTCATGACACGCATGCAGCATGCAATTCCCTTCAAGATACTTTTTGTAGCATTACGAAAGAGAAACCATAAACACAATATAAAATTCCCTTTTTCGATACTTGTTTTAAATAAGCTTAAGTAGTCGAAGATTAATAATGCAAAAAAATTATAGTAATTATGTTAGTATCCATTTAAATATTTAAAATATTAAAGTATAATGCATATTAAAGCGCGAAATATTTTAAGTAGGTACTTAAACAAATATATAAATAGGTATTAAAGATTTGTTTCATTAATTTCATTAAGTTCAAAGTATTAGAATACATATACATAAATAATAATTTTACAATCGTTATAAAAATATTGTATTATCTTCATATATCAGCGTTTGTAAAACGATTGGAACCTTAACCACAAGTGGAATATTCTATTTTTGCCAGACTCTATGATAATACCTATAATAGACATAAAAATACCGCAAGGAGCCTTTGTTTATTACAAAGGCATATTAGTAACGCAATGTTGCAAGAAATGGATTAATTTAGCAATTATTAATAGCAATTATTAGAGTAAACATCAATTGTGTTATATCCCTTTCATTTAGAGTTTACAAGGGTTTGACAATATATTTTCACTAAATGTATATTGTAATACATTGTTGTCAACGACAAAGCTGGCAGTTATTTTCGAAATTTTCGAGAGTAAAGTTGTTGTATTCGCAGTCGACGATCGATCGCCAAGAATGACACAGACCTAATGCTACGGAATCAATTTTAAAGAGCAACATATGATAACATTTGACAAATAATCAACAATTCATTTTTGCAATAATATCCGTCAAGCAATCGCTATACTATTTGGTTACTCCTAGTACTCGTTGATTGAATTATTCTAAGGCAGCTTTGTCATACAAATCTGTCGTATACATCTACGTCATTCTCGGCGTCAAAATATTCAATAACATCGTCAAGAATCTGCGTTTACTCGATAATATCTGTACAGTCGCGTTAAGCAAGATTAAACTCCTTAAGCGCGGTTTGCATGATCGTATCCTTAACAGCGCAGAATACAAGCTTGATGTTTTCCGTATCTGATGGTTAATTCCATAAACGCAGCATGCAAAATATAAATCGAGCATCATTGAGATTGGCCTGCTCCATTTTACGCCTTTGAAAAATCAACCTGGTACCGAATTTATCGATATTTGTATATTTTCTTCTAATATCGTATAATAATCTATAATTCAGTAAACACTGAGAAATATACAGACAATATTTATAAAACTATACATACTACGTAATTTACATTAAATATAAATTGCACTAAATAAATTTGAAAAATTAGAATTGTGCTAAAGACAATCAATATATTATTTGTAATTTATCTCACTCTTCTTTGCATTCATTTCTCTTTTTAATAAGTATATATATAAAACTATGCTTTAGATCTTATCTACTATAAAAAATAATTATCTACTTAAATTAGTTTATTTTGTCTTTTTATTTTTATGCAATCTTTTACATGAGACATAAATATATCTCTTCTTTCGTCCTCTTCATCGAAAAAAGATGTCTTTCATACATGTATATAGGTTGATTTTTCCACGGTGCATTTATAACATTTAATTACACACCTGATTATACGGGAGACAGGCAACATACAAGCTCTGGTACAAGACACAACACATCGAAGAACTGTTATAAAGCGAGAGAGAAATACGGTATTTTTGTACACAGGAGTTTATCAAGAGGCTAGCCTACCTGTGGCACACGTAAAGTGGGAATAAATAATCTTCTCGCTGTCTGGATTCAATTCAACGAACATCTTCAGGATGAATTCTCTAGCTTGTATAGCCTCTCTTGGCCGACCTGCGGAATATACAAGCAGGAAGGGGCATGGCATTACTTACGTTCAACTACGAAGCGAGTACATAATGCATAGTCAATATTTTTTAGCGGTCGCTCAATAACGAGACGATTAATTGATACGTATTACTGAGGTTTTTTACTAGGTGTAAATACAACAAAAGATAAGTTGGAATCTGGCCAAGAGAGAAAACTCTTTCGTGTTACAGGATTTCTAAGTGTTTTACAAGACCGGAATAACTCTGCATCTGGAAAATGTCGCCGCGCGACATCGGTTTTGCTCATGTGCACAGCATAACGCGAAATGCAGACGGATATCGATCTATTTTAATGGAATAATGTTGTACTCCACTCAAATCCAATATACGCTCTCTCCAAGGACAGCTTATTAAATTAGTCGTAGTGAACATCAAAGAAGCCTTTCGAAAGCCTCATTAATAAGCTAGAAAGCTTATGTAAGAACACCGAGTATAATTTTGCAAATTCGAATCAGTTACTTACACGTTGTAGTTCGTAATAAAGTCTGAAAATCTGTCGTCGCGAACTAAGAATTTCAATTTAATATAACTTTCGCTGGATACTTAGAATTTCAATGTGTTGATGTAACTTTTGTTGGACGTTCAATAATTACATAATATTTTACAAAGTTGTAAATTACAATACAGGATGCAACGAACGTTCTAATTATTGCTATCAGATTAACTAGCTTGAATCTACATACAAGTTAATTTCAATTTATCAAGATTACGTGCTACTGATTATGCGCAGAAATAGATATAGGTTTGGCATTAAAATAGCCTTGCAAATAGATTATTACTAATAGTAAATAACCACGTAAATTCAGAAATATCGGAGTGGCAAAGTTACAATAAAAGAGCATGAGAGTCGCACGAAATATCATTACTAAACTGTTCGACGAATAACTAGAGAATCTACGTTTTCTGCTCGGGACACACTCAAGTATTCGGACAGACCTGTCGCACACGTAAAGTGAGAGTAGCACATTCGATCAGGATCGGGATTACAATTGAGATACACCTTTAAGATGAACTCCCTGGCCGGCACATCTTGTTGTTTCGGGCCTACACGATAGAACTTATTTATTTACCAATATCACAATTAACAATCTCATCACTTTATTCAGCCTGTACCTCAAGGTAAATTAACAATTTTACTAAAGAGCAATGTGTTTTGTTTTAATTTTTGTGAGAGCACTGCAATGGTGCAATGATGCAGGAACTTCAAATATATTTTTGTCTTTTGTTAAACATCTTGTGTGTGTGTGTGTGTGTGTGCGTGGGGAGTTATTTCCATTTTTAAATGTAAGATAAGATCTAATTTGACTAATTAACAATCAGAATAAATATTTAGCATTTTATGTTAAATGGTTAATGATAATCCGTTTGCAGATTCTATTTGTATTTGTAAAAAGAGGATGCTTGATATCATAACTTACCATCATATTCCGGAAAGTAGTCGACAAGATGAGAGTACATAATCTTTTCTTCTAGCAGATCTTTCTTGTTGAGAAACAAGATAACAGAGGAGTGTTGAAACCAGGGATATGTTATAATCGTTTTGAACAGTGCTTTACTTTCTTCCATTCGATTCTAAAAAGAAATCAGACACAGGTAAGTTACAACAGCGTTGAAATTCATCGACAATTCCATCCATGAAAGTATTGTAATTACCTCGTTCTCCGATTCAAATAGAATTTGATCATATTCGCTTAGAGCTACTAAAAATATAATTGAAGTAACGTTTTCGAAACAATGAATCCACTTTCTTCTTTCCGACCTCTGTCCACCGACGTCTACCATCCTGCAAATAATATTCTGTTAAACCGAGTACTGTTAATAGGATATAAATGAAATATAGTCGAATCTTCGTATTTTTAATTTGTAATGATCTATTGAACATCTCTTCTCTAATGCAGTTGAAGTTTCAGATTTCTGAAAATTTAGATTTATTGCTAATAAGAATTAATATAGAAATCTACGGAAAAAATTGTATTTTAAAAGACTATTTTAAAATATTTTTAAGAGAAATATTTTAAAATAGTCTTTTAAAGAGAAAGATCCTAGAGAACTATTCTAGAAATAATAAAAAACTATGACTATGAAGATTCAGCTATATAATCTTCCCGACTACTGAAAAGTGTAGTCTATCGAATATAATTTCTACACGCTTTTCAATGTTTAATGTCAAAGTCAAGAAACGCGTAGGACGAATCGGGTCATAAGATGAGTAAGATGGCCCTTAAATCTCGACAAATTCGACGAATCACATGCAATGTGTCGCTATTGTGACCTACGCGTCTACTATGCTGTGTTCTTTATTCTTTATAGATTTTGTAGTTTGCAATAAAAAAAAATACAAGTAAAATAATAGAAACTCTCTTTATATCTCTTTCATTAATCATGTGCGCTTGTAAATTTAATTTTATTTAAAAAAATAGACTATTATGTATTATACCATAAAAATAAAAAAAAATACATAAGTTCTCAATTTTATTAATAATCTATTATAAAACAAGCCAGTACATGTTTTCTTTTTTGATCCAACTTTGAACTCTACAAAATCCGCAAAACATCTAATTGTATACATTCATAAAAAAAGGTACGTATTTATTATTCCCAATCGTAACCACGTAATTACAAATAATATTATTATAAAAATTTACCGCATGCACAGTAGCATTATTGTAACGATACACTGAACGAACAAACAAATAGCGAACGAATAGCGAATGTAAATTTAAGTTGGTAAAGTTTGATAATAAATTATTTATGCCATAATAAATGCAAACGCGGTACGTTCGTTAATGTTTAATTTAATTCATTAATAAGACACATTTAAAAAATAAATATTAATTTCAAATAAATTTATCTTTGCATTTGCTGTCCGTCCGCTTTTGCCACCCATTTTAGCTAAATAATCTAATGTTAAAAAAATATAAAACACATAAAAATACATGCAAGCGTCAAAGCTTCTTAATTATATATATATATATATATATATATATATAATTATATACAATGTAACTCCTGTTCATCCTTTTCCTTTCTCGGGAAAATGAAAGAGAAAAGGATATCTATTATAAAATTATTTAATTGGATATATTGAATTTTATTCCAATTTTTGTAACAACCAATTTTAAATATGTTTGTGTAATTAGTAGTAGTTTTATTAACACTTAAATTAAAATGTTATTGAAGCGGTCGACTTAAAAATAAATTCTATATTACATATTATCTTATTTGCATTTCAGAAGTTTAATTCCTTAAAATGTATTTCTATATTCCATAGATTTTCTATTGTTCTAGATTCTCAATTATTCATTAAGAAAACAATCTATATTTTAAATTTATAAAAAAAAATTATTCAAAATCATTTCAATGATAAAAAGAAAAAGATTTAATTGGTTCACATTGCTTCCTACGTATGGATATATCTTGCGATGCTAAAAAATTCAAGTGCATGTTCGAAGTTTTAGAATTGGATTGAAAGACTATTAGTACCTAAATATGATGGAGTCCAGATCAAATGGATATTCTATAATTCCGGTGGTGGGAGCTCGTGCCCGGAGGATGTCTTGCTCGGTCGGAAGGAAATCGGGCTTTTCGATACGCTCTAGGTCACTAAGATAACTGCAAAACGAAACAAAAAGCTGCTGTCTGGAAGTGCATGCCATGCGTGGTAACTTAAAAAAATATATATATGTAATCGAAAAACAAGGGAATATGAAACGTTTCGTATGAAACAATTCTCATACATGCTTGTCCAGTGGTTTAGCCTGAAAGAATTTTTTGACGCTGATGCCGAGTCCTGAGACTTACTTTGGTACGTTTTACGACATATTTTTGTTTTGGAAATACATAATTTGTATATACATCACACAGATTTCTTTAAAATACAAAAGCAAAGTCAGTTGCGTTCGTATATTTAGATCTCAGATAAAGTAGAGATATCATATGTGTAATAATCACATACATCCACAAATTTCAAATTTTTATCAACAATAGATATAAAAAAAGAGTTAATAGTTTGCTAGTGGATTTCAAACTTTCATAAAATAAAAAGCAATTAAAATTTTTCTTTTATCTACGGAATCAATTCAATGAGTATGGGCTTATCGCCAATTAGCTTTGTTTACATTTAATGGAGCGTAGTCACAGGACTTAAATAGCATCACGTAGAACGAGGGGGGGGATAGGTGAACACTTAATCGAACAGCGAATCCCAGGTGCAAATCACAGAAAACGAAAAAAATGCAGAAATGGCCCGATGCAGGGTGGTTTTGCAGGCGCAGGCAGGCAGCTCGCTCCTTCTCTCATCATCTTCGTCGCCCGACCGCGAGAGACACACATACCTAAATCGGATCTCTTCCAAGTCAAAGGGATATTCAATTATACCGGTGGTGGGCACTCTCACACGAAGAATGTCCTGTTCTGTGGGGAGGTAGTTTGATGCCGCGACTCGATCTATCTCCATTAGGTAACTGAAACATCGTGTTCTCAATACCCGGTGTACAGGAAGGAGATGGAGAACAAGGAGGAGTGTGGAAGGAAGTAAAAGCCACCGTGAGAGAATTAAATCGTGTCCGGTGAGCGCGTGAATATCGAAGGATTGCTTCGAAACGCAAACGCAAGATGGATCAGGTGGGCACGTGTTTGAACAAGATTCCGAAAAATCATCTCGGTAAAAGGTCTCTGAAATGAAGAGCTTGTTGAAAGACCTTAAGTCAACTGTCCTCCTCTTTCACACGAGAGAGAAACTGAATGGAAATATGTTCCTACACACGTTGTGTGTTATATAAGACACGTTTCTATTCAAAATTGAACCTAAGCCCTTTCGGAAGTGAGCTGTTATGCTTGCGTGTTCGGGAGACGGAAGAAACACGAAGTATCTCTTCCATGTGATCGTACACAATTCCGACAAGAAATCTTTCTTGTTAATTTAGTTTTCTCCTTTCGCTCGATCGGAATTGTACAGACGAACTGATGAAATAAAATAATTTGTTTGCAAAACGCAGAAGTGTTTTGATGCTTTTCTCAAGAGAAAATCCCTAATTTGTTGAAGACAAAATCAACGAGAAAATGACAAAGGTGCGGTGAACCTGGGTCGTTCTGTTGTACGACTTCTTCGGCGAGGAAGGTCCGGAAGGTTACAGACGGAGGAACGGAAGGATAATCTCTCGGTAACATGTGTGGACGGAGATAACGCGCGTTCGGTTCCGCGAAAAGGAGACGCGGTGCGATCGGCAGCTGGAATACTCACTACTTGGCGGAATCCGTGAGCTGATATTCTCGTCTACGATCGTAGCACTCCTGTATACCCGCGTCCGCCCACAGGTCCTTGATCGCCTCCACGTACGGGCTCTCGAACGTCGTAACTGTTTCGAAGTCGACGCTCCGCACCAGTTCCGCTTTTTCCTGGAAAGGGAGAAGAAGAGAGACGTATGAGTCTATACGGAAACGGCGAAGCGGAACCGCGACACATGCGATTTATGCGTTATACGATTTCCGGTCCGGCGTATCGGGACGTAAGTACGATATCAAGTGTGCAATACGAAGTTATCATTAACCTTTGATATTTGATATCCGACGTGTAGAAAAGTTAAGTGCGCAGCTCTGCATATATGCAAAGCGACTTTTCGACGCTCCGTGTACTCTCTCTTATGAGGTTCAAACTAAAAACGCGCGGCTTTGTGTACATCTGCTCTCATATCATCACAAACATAGTGCAAAGAGGGTGCAAAAAAAAAAAATGGTTCAAAGAGTTTAAATTAGTAAAGAATTTTTTTTAAATATTTGTTAAGATTCCTTGAGCAGTCATTTATTATTTAAAAAATACTCAAAATGCTATAAAAAATTGCACATTTAAGAGTTAAGGCTTTAATTAACCCTTTAACATAAGGCCTGACCTGCGTGCGATCGTAATGATGGATTTAAAACATTTGATATTATATTCAAAATATATACACCTGGAATTCATGAAAACGTAAAATTAAACATGCGATAGGATCTATAAACTAATTAAAGAAAGCAAAAATTATAAAAGGTATAATATTTTTGTGTCAAGATGCTGCCTATTTAAAGCCATTTATACCGACTGTCACTTCAATTTCCAAAATACATCGAAGAATTAATAATTTGGCGCATTTTGCAATTTATTGCTGCCATAAAATCTTCCTTTAGAGACTTTAGACCAACTGACCACACAAGCAATTGGCCCAGGTAGTGAACGATACGTACTATATTCGAAGAATCGCCGTACTGGATCTTCAGGAGATCCATCGCCCGGATCATGGACTGCATCGCCATGAAAATGTTTTGGTATACAAGTTTGATAAACCCTCTCTTGTCCTCGTCCGAGTAGCCGGAACCGTGGATAATCCTCATCTGCTTAATGAAGGTGGACTTGCCCGACTCGCCGGTACCTGCGACAAAGTTTCGGGTCTCGATTAGCTCCGCTGTCAAAGTAAATAGATAAGCAACGGTGTCCCTCCCTTATAGGGAGTGAGAGACCGTGCGGAGATTTCCGATCAGATATATCCAAACTTTTTAAACGAGATAACGGAGCGCAGATTTTTAGCGATAAAATTAGCAGATAATTAACGAATTATTAAGACATAAATTATTTAACTTTTCAGTAACGAGAACGAGCGTTCTAAAATTATTAATAAAAAAGATGGAAAGGCGATATTGAAATCTAGAGAGACAACATACTGCTCCGATTGATTATTTCCACATCAATCGGCAGAACACAACGAAACGTCGCAAATTAACAGAAAGATCTACGCGTCGCGCGTAAAATTTAGTTCCACTAAATATATACTCTAATATATACTAATGTTAATTGCTTTGGAAAAAAAAATTCTCGTGATGCCAGTTTCTATCATTCGACACGTTCGCGACTTCGCGCCTTGCGGCTCGCGCGAAGATTGTCCGCTTCTGGGAAACAGTGGGACGCGACTATGTCGGTCAGATGCAAGTGGAGGGAGGGGGGTTGCTGCCAGCAGCGGCCGCGACGGCGGCGGCAGCAGCAGCAACAGCAACGGCGGTGAACGGCGGTGGTGGTTCTGGCGCTGATGCTGTTGCTGGCGGCGGCGGGGCGGCGGCGGCGGTGGTGGCGAGCGTGTAGGTGGCGCGTGTCGCGTCGCCACCGTCGTTTCCTCACGAAATCATGAATGAACGCGGCCGCACGCGGCCGGCGCGACGCGCGGCGGTTTTCTTAACCTTACGAATATCTCTCCCAACGGCGGGATAACGATGCCGCTTTGCATCGGGAACATTACTCGAGTTACTCGGCCTTTTCTTGAAATTAAAACTTTGTGAAAGAACATGATTTCGGACTTCCGTGTTTAATCCTAGCTAGCCACACTTATTTTCGAGTCCTTTTCGTCATACTCCCGCGGTTCGTAAGACCGGAGCGACTCTGTCGCATTGCCATTTTCATTCTACTTAATATTTTTAAGCTTGTGCTGCAGAAATTGAAAATACAGACTCTGAATAAGATGTTTATGATAATATCAAGAAAATTATTTGAATTTAAACTGAGTTTATTATATAAGGAAACTAGAAAATCATGTAATTATGTGAAAATAGTCCACTGGAGCGTGGCGAGCTAGAGTTAAGATAAATCATGAGAGATATCAGAATATCGACAGATAACTTTTAATAACGCTTAAAGATAACGATAGGACATTTATTAAGTGATATAAAATATCTCATGAAATATCCTAATTGATAGATAAATTAAGAATTGAATAAGTAAAAGACTTTCGGACTGAACGGAGGAACGTTTAACTCTTTCAGGATTATAAAATACATACAAAAGCTATTGATGGAAATAATGCTACGAATGCATTCAAAAAAAATTTGGACTTTACCTGCATAGAATGGTAAAAAATTACTACAATAAAGCATGTGCAAAACACTCGATTGTTCATTACAAATTGAACGAGGTTTTTTGGAGTTGAAAAAATTCAATAATAAAACAAGGTAAAAGCCAATAATTCGTGTCTAAAATAGACCTCGTAAATTATGAATTAAACTCATCCGTTGCTCTTCGATGCTAAAATCTTTCATTTCAAATTTCTGATACTCCTCATTATCGATTCATTTAGTACAATATTTACAAGTTTCGATCGATAGCTTCCCTGGAAATTTTTTTCAGCTTCGTCGAAAGATCTATCATTAAAATTAAACGATCGAGAAGAGAGGCGCCGCGCGTTCCGGGTAGGTATATCAGTATACTTCGAGATTCGAGGAATCCCTCCCAATTCCGCTCAGATAAGGACAGGAGAAGTGTTTGCTGGTACCCAATGCTGTGTAATAATGTTGGGCGCGTAACCTGAATCGATCCTCATGCACGCGAGGGACACGCTGGATGCAGAGGAAAGAGCTTTTTATGCCGCGTCGCCAAGAAAAGACGCTTCTCGCGCGCCCAGAAGCACCGCCTTTCTCCGCCTTAATGAGGATACAAAAAGGCCACCGGGCATACGCGGTGGCGCCTTTTATCGATAAAGACGGCCGTGTGTTATCAATCGAAAAAACGCACGGGATACCCCTCTCCCCCTCCACTCGATTGGGAATTAACTCTTCGCGCCACGATAAAAAAAAAACAGCTTTGCATTACAAAAAATTCGAAAGTCGTTAATTGAAATTGTCGTGGGATTTCCTTCACTCGTCGATTACTCTTCTAACGACTGTAATCACGAATTTATCGTGTAAAACTTCAGGATACTGTGTGGAAGCGAATTTTTAGAAGCGATCTTTGAATGTTAAGTGGAAATTATACGCCACGCAAGATAATTGTGAAATTACTATTATATACTTATAGATAATCCTGTATTATCATAATATTAATTTCACAATTATACTTCACGCGAAATTATGTTGTCTTTCAATAACATCAGGAAATGTAAAAGACAAAGTCCGCAATTTCTTGTGCGGAAACGTTATCGGTTTCTGGTTATTATATTCGGGGCAATCTAGTATTTTTTTTTTAATTAGAAATTACATAAAGCCTGATTGGATCTGTCTTCTCGAGATCTACGAGGGAATATCAATCTCCCAGACGAAGAGTCGGTTTAGACGCGTTTGTCAACTTCGCTGAATCCCGGATTCGCTTAAATCCCAGCGAGTTATTGTGCGATGATGAAACTTCGCACGTGCAACAACAGCGCGATTATACCTACGATAGGGAGAACATAGTGCGTTTGTCGTGCTTGTTTGCTTAGGTGCTTAAGATTCTCTTTGAAGTCTATATATCTTCGCGGAGTTACGGCTCTGTCGCTGATCAATGCCGACGATGATTACACTTCGGTGACTGCATCGCGCGTTAATTTTCTCGCGCGAGTCACGCTCAGTTATTATATTAATCGCGGCACGGTTAATTAAAGTAGGTAATTCCCCATCGGATCGCTTTTCCAGAAAATTGACCGGAGAGTGGCGGACTTTCTTTGTTATACTTAATTTTTCTACTTTGAATAATCGTCATCACCGAATCCACACTAGCTCCTGCAAAATTGTAATTCCATTTATATATTTACTTTGGCGTCACTGTATTTTATTGTATTTTCACAAAGATGCATTTCAGTATATTCAGGCAAATCAAGAAAGTGATTTTGTTGATTGTTTTATTCCCCCAATTTAAAGATAAAAATACTAAAATAAATATCAAGTTGCTAGGATAATCTTTTCACCGACAAAATTGATCTTTCATCTCTACTATATTAGTGATATTCATATAAAAAATAAAATCTCTTTCATTCGTCGACGGATTTCAAGATCACTCTGTATAGACGCTATTTCAATTTCACGCGACGCGTGTTCGTGGCGCGAGTATCAACGGGTTAATATTAGCCTCGCAACAACATTCTCCGATTGTGTGGGGACATCGGCTGGCGTTGGCAACGACTTCGCGGGATCCCAATCGACTGTTGAACGCCAAGAGGAAAAGCGAGGTGAAGCGTTAGAAACAGCGGGTTAATGAATGAATGAGAACCGACGGTGGGCGGGACGCACAACTCAAACTGTCTTCCGGTATTCCTTCAACGGCGTAACTAAAGCTAGAACTCTCGTTCAACCCGGGAAAGAGAGGAGAGAGGCAGGGAGGGAGGGAGGGAGGGAGAGAGAGAGAGAGAGAGAGAGAGAGAGAGAGAGAGAAGAACTTAACCCCCCATGGAATTATTTTCCCTCCGAGAAAAAGTACGCTGACTCCGCTTATCGAAACTCCCGATCGGCTGGCAATATACAGACGCATTTACAAATTCATTTCTCCGGCCTTCTTGCCTTCGAAAATCGTTTGACGCGATTAAGACTAGATACTCAAGCCAACACTAATCTCAGTTAACGTTTTAAAATAATAATGTTTTATTTTAAGATTCGCATAAAGAGACATGAAAAATCTTGCAAACTTTGATATCGTAAAATCTAAATTTTTAATTTTTCCAAGGCTCCTCCGATGTGAAAGATCTTTGAGGATTGATGTAAAAAGAGACGAGTATAGACATAGAAAAAAAATTAAAACCCGACAATTGGAATTGCAAATTACGTGTTAAGAAAAAAAATGTACAAATGCGAGAATCAGAAAGACATGGTATTTAAGTTCGATGATTAATTAAAAAAAAAAAAAGTCCCCTTTCATATATTCGCTGCCTCGCGTTCCTGAAAACAGGTTGCTAGGAATGGATTGCGGTAATATACCGAAGTATCCGTTCTCCCTGCACGACAAGTCCGACCGGTGTGTATATTCGAGAGACATCCTGAACGATCATCAAGGACAACGACGGATGAGAAATACGCGGAGATGAGAAAACAACTCGGCTAAAATTGATTTCACAACGCGCATAACTTTTTTTCTTGTTTTCTTTTAAAATATATAATAATTGTATTAAAATGTAATATAACTGTGCACGGTTGTACCGCGCACGTATAAAATAAGACAAATTCTTGTACCGTGCGTGGACATGCGCTGGAGCTAAATCTGGAAAATATATCTATGTAAATCTATGTAAATCAGCCTCGTATTCCGGATATATTTTAGATGCCCGAATAATCAAATGTTTCTGCGATTCGACTTTAAAAGATTTAACTACTCGAATTCTCGATTCGAATTATAAGAGATTAGATGAATCGTTTGGGATTGTCATTTTGTTTTATATAAACTTTATTTTAATATCGTGCTTGTTTTAACGGCACGTAAAACGTTTTTATGCCACGTCATATCGTCAAGTTCTTCTGAATCTTTAACGTTTGCGAACAATGTCTCTTTTGCATATATTTTTACGTTGCACTGACAAATTCTAATTTTACCGATAAAATACAAAAATGCTTTCAACGGTATAAAATTCGATTTCTGAGACCGTTCCGAATGCCGGTAATATTTGAAATTAACTCGAGCATTCTCAATTAAGAATCGTTACATTCGAATTTATTCGATTAATTCAAGTAAGGTGACTATTCGATTATTTTAATTTCAGTTAAGTTGTTCTTCCGGCGGACTCCGCGACGCCCCTCGCGCGAAAGGACGAGGCATCGCTCCGCCCTGCACGACGACGACGATCGACACCCTTCTTCTTCGACGTATACCGTTGGCGGGCGAAGGGAAAAGCCCGAATCGACGGACGTGTACGCGCCAAGCGCGGAAGCTTTCCGGGGCGGTGGAAGCTCCGCCGTCGCCGGGGGTGGGTCGATAGATGCCGACGTGGAGAGATAGGGCAAGAGAGAGAGAGAGGGAGAGAGAGAGAGAGAGAGAGAGAGAGAGAGAGAGAGAGAGAGAGAGAGAGAGAGAGGGGAAGATAGATAGTGAGTGCCGGTTAGAATGAGAGAGGAAGGCAGAGCACAGGGCTCTTTCGTCTCCCAGGCCGCAGCACCACCGCGCCCCGATATTTGCGCGCCACCCTTTGCCGGCACCTTCAGGCGGCACTCACACCGAATTGCACACGTTGAAGTTCGTACCCGGATGTGAACCGTCTCAATGGGTTGTGGAAATAATGCTGGACACGCGGGACCACTAAAAATTTGAGAAACGTGGGGAGAATCTACCGGTTGCGTTCCAAGATACATTTCTTTACATCATGTATATTACAACAGATACTATTATATTTTCAATAATTTGCCAAATAATTTCTTCCTATTATATATAATTTCTTGATATATTCGATTTCAATGCATAAAAATAATTATAAAAAATGGTTTGTTACACAAACGTAGAAAATTTAAATTTACAATGTACATTATTTTATGTAAGGTATTCACATATGTGTATAACCGCGTATGTAGAAAAGATTAATATAAAGATAAATATATTTTAAATACATTTTGCTAAATTGTTATAAAGTATTTTTTCATATACGGGGACATTAAAAGTCTAAGAATGTGATGGGTCATTTTCATAATTATCGGCATGTGTGCCGAAAAGTAGAGTAAAATATAATAAAAAATCATAATATTATTACACATACATGTACAAAAAAAATAATAAAAAATACATTCAAATGTTGAGAAAATGCAAATTTTAAAGTCCCTAATTTAACTGTGTCATGTGATACTCATGCATGATAATGTATACCGTGATAATGCATAAGATTTATGAACTTTTCCTCCAAAGATAACCCGAAACGCACCGACAATGATTCTCTGAAAATCATGTTTTGTATGAATTGCGTACAAAACTTTACCCGCGAGAAAGATATCCTCCTTCGTGTTTTTCGCGATTACGAGTATAATTTGTAAACCTAAAACAATATGTTTTTCCTCTTGCATTATTATGTGTCGTACGATTCATTTTTACTCAGCCCGAAAAATGATTTGCTATTTTATTCGACGCAATTAACTCGCGCGAAACGTCATTGCGAAATATAATTCCTTTGAACATATAACGTAAAACAAAGCGTACGCGGTTCTTCCCCGGAATTAATTTTTACTGCGCGATAAAAGAACGATAAATATACAACGAAAAATTAACCGGCACAAATTCAATAATGCGAAATGTCGAAATATTATTTCCCATGTTGTATATTTTGCGCAACAAATAACCAGGCATACCCCGTATAAGAGGCCGGCCAATTTTGACGTCGTGTCGGTCACGCGTTGATATTTTAAACGTATCGATCGAACTTGCAAATATATACATACTCGCGGTCCCCGGTATCGCGGTGAGTGCCGATTGAATTAGCCCGTTCGCGAATGCGAAATATGCAAATCACTAAGTATTTACGCAATTCGTGTAAAACGTTACACCTGCTACGATAGCCCGGACTTCCATTAGCCGCGCTCAGCGGCGAGTCTGGTCTTCGCTAGCGATACCCGGTATTAAACATTGTTATATACGAGCAATTAAAAGATTACACCTAACAATTTAGTAAAACATTAAGTATAACTGTAAAAGTATACTGAAAAAGAGATATTTAAAATACCGAATAAGTTTACCGAAAACCGTGAGCTTTCTGATCCGCTAAGCAAACGTCATCGATATACGTCATCGGTATAAGATGCATGTTTTGATAATAGCTGACAATGTTACAAAAGCTCAACTGTCGCGACTCAGAGATCAGCACGCGATAAACTTTTTGGCAACTCCGAGAAGATTTAGCACAGTCGGATTTAATACAATCGGATTAGATTTAATATTTTGACTCGCGAATAATCCCTCCAGTTTTTTCGAATATCATCCGTTTTAGATTACATTGTGTGAAACGGCTCTGTAACTGCGAGAGATAAAAATCTGAGGAATAATTATTCTTCCGGATAACGTTTCTCCTACAAATTGTTAGATTTTAATATTCATTGATTTTGCTGAGAAATAACTCACTCTAAATTCTCAATACTAAGATCGATTACAATGCTATGTGTATTTGTTCCTGTATAGACGGTTTATTATCGGCGAACCATCTACGACAGAATCTGAAATGAAACCGGATAATAATTTTCCTATAGACGACATTTGTTCCACTTTTCAGATTCTAATATTTATCGATTTAAAAAAGATTGATTCTAAATTTTACAACGCACAGTAGTATTTGTTTTTGTTTTACACATTTTTGTCGGATACTCCAGTTATCTCTAGTACAATTCATTGTTAGCGAATTATCGATAGAATCCGAAATGCATGAAACAGCGATTGGCGAACACGGTTGAAAGAGATCCAAATGCCTTGGGACCGTTTTTCGAAACTCAAGCAATAATAACTTCCGTTGATATATTCACTGGCGTTTGATAATTTCACTCAATCGCGAGAAGTTGTTAGCGGTCGCATTATCGACATGTGCGGATGTGTGGTTTGTCTATACATGGTTTTCCGCGGCGTTATGACAATGACAATACACGCGTGTGATTATCGTAATTTAATTTATCGCTTCTTGCTCATGTGTTTATTCGAACGTTGTGCCATGCCGCGCCTATAGCGCATTGTATATCGAACGTAGCGAATAGATGTATAAAAATGATACACCATGTCTCGCCATCATTCACTACTATCTAAAAGTACTTGAAAGTTCGAATGTAATCTACGTAATTAAATTATATTATTAATTATATTATATTATATTTATATTATATTAATTACTTTTTGTATTATATATTATAATTAATTAACACATCGCATGAGGAAAAAAATGCAAATTAATTTAAGTATGAAGAAAATGCAAATAAATTTAAGTATAAGGAAAAAAAATTTAAATTATAATTTAAGTATAACGCGCAGTCAAAATTAAAACAAAGCTAGCTCGAAGGAATAAAGAATTAAGCTTCAGCTTGCAAACAAATCACGCAGTAAATTTAACAAAGCACAGAGATCACGAGGCATCCCCTAAACGGAGCTCCGTAAGTTTATTCCGTTTGCGAGGATCGTGCGTAATAAAATATTCAAACACCCTCGTTTTAGCGCGAACAGAAGCAGCGAGAGAGAGATATATATATTGTCCAAGCAATTCGGCAAAATATTTTCGTTACGTGCATATACACATGCACATACCGCACGTATGCGCGTATACGGCATAGCGAATAACACATCAAAATACAACGGAACACACCAATTATACGCGCCAATAATTACACACACTTTATGGCATGTAAATTAATAACAGCGTACGATAATTAACATGCCAATAAAGCGGTAATTAAATTGAAAAATAATAAAAATAAAATATATGCAAACTGAGGAACCCATTTTTATTGAATCAACTAAATCATCTTGGTTGGATATGAAGCAAACAAATTCTTTAATTAATATAACAAAGTTAACATAACAAAAATTGTTTAACATAATTAAATTTTTTGTTATGTGAACCAAATTTTGCTCCATATCCAACCAGAGATTTAGTTGATTCAACAAAATATGGGTTTTTCAGTGCAGTAACACACGAGTATAATGTAGCGTCTATAACGAATATCTCACAAAGCTTTAATTAACAATATATACTTTCTTTAAATATTATATTATTCTGTTCTAATTTTATTTCTGACGCTTGCAAAAATCTTTCATTTTTCGATAATTTTATTAAAGAAAGATCGATTCCAAGGGAATACGTATATAAAAGTTGCGCGACTATAATTTGGAGCATATACACATTGCTCTATTGCAAAATTGAATCCGACGTACGTTTGGGCTTCTCGTCCAAAAATGATTTCGAAAGCACGTACCTAATTCGGTTACGAACGTCCCATCATTATCGTGCGACACCCTGTTTGCGAATAAGTCTTTGTTTCTCGCACGACTATATTGCTATTAATTACCTATAGTTATTTGATCGCGCGATACACGATAAGCGACACATTCGTTCAGTGGCACCTCCCGATCCGTTTGATCAGTTTAGAAACGCGCGACGTTAATACATTTTCCACTTTAATTAAACGCCGCTTAAGCGCCGCTATCGAATTACTAAAATTACAGCCTTAATTCTGATCTCGCACTGTCCCCTTCGAGTAATAATTAACCGATTAAGTCCTTATAAACATACGTTAAATCTCTTTAATTTTTCAAAGACAATCTACAACAAGAGCAATTTAATCCTTTCGCGCCCGCGTGTCCACTACATTCTAGTACATCCTATATATTAATCAGTGTCTGCCCCTCTCCTCTTTGAAATTGATGAAAGAAAATAAAGCCAATTAAACTGCAAGAGTTATAAAATCTAGAGGTAAAAATCAACAATAAAAGAAACAAATAAAATTGTCTTTCGCACATTGAAAAAAAGATATTCGTAATAGAAATAAATTTACAAACTTTACTTTTTTGTTTCCCTAAACGATCTTTTCTTTCGGATAAAACATTGGATGCCGGGGACGCTCTAAAAAATTAATTCCAATTTAAATTATCCGCGATTAACCGCGAGCAATGTTGTATACGCGCGACATACAATAATTCAGGGAGCAGGGGAATGCACCGGGAGGTATTGAAAGATCAATTCGGTACAGCCTTCCCATAGAAATAATTGTTTATAAAATCGCCGGCGTGCGTGTTCATGCCCTCTCCCGCTTTCTTTCTCTCCAGAAGTAACATCGTATCGTCTGTCGTCGGTGCACGCGCACAATGCACGTGAAAAGTTGCGCGCGCGGCTGTAAAAGTCTTGTCGGCGGAGGCCTTTGGCGCACAATCGTGACATTATTTCCCGTACTGAATGCCAACGCCGTTAGGTACATTGTTCAGGCGCGACTGAATGAGCACCGATTAAAAATAAATGGCTATATAACACCGCTGACGTAGGGAAGCAATTTTAGTTATTAAAGAGGGACGATCGCGGAGAAAAATATAAAATGTTGCGTCCGAAGTAAAGGTGAGGTATCGATAAAATGACCAGTTTTTCTGCGACTCGGAGCCCGATATATACCCTTTCCCTTCCCTTGCGTAAGAAGGGTAAATTACAATTAACCCTTGAAACGTCCACGTTGGAGTATAATGCGTCAAGAGCCTTTAGAAAATACAGTGAAACTCCCGCGTGACATATTCTTCGCTAATTATTTTCAAACAGTGATTTTTGACTCGTCGATATCTCTACTCAGATTTCCAAGAAATCCCTTCGACCTATTATCCAGTGACGAGAGATATACGGAGAGAGAATTGATTTGCCATTGAAACTCTGCTGTGCCTGTTAGACCCCAGTGTGGCGTTCGAGGTTGACTCCTGAAGCGTGACGTTTGAGGATTATCTCACTTCAATTAACATTATTGTTTATTTTATATATATATATATAACCAATATTGGGTATTTAATAAAGAAAAGAATATGTACTCGGTATTTGCGTAATTACTGCATCTGTCCTATAATTGCTCTTATTCTTTATGACGTATTAAAATTGATTAAAGTACAATTTTTTGTAAAATGTTCAATATAGGTTTCTAGGAGAACGACTCGCATAAAGTTTCACAAACGCCAACAAAACGCATCGATACCGGATTGGATCGCTCAAGTGAAAACGATAATTCAAATCACATTTCCGCTGCCGCGCTAAAATTAATTTTGACGGTGCATGCGGAACGTTATATATATGATCGACGGAAAACGCCGTTTAATACTTTCCGTACCCGCTTGCACATTTGCACAACAATTTTCGACTCGTTTTCCTTGGAAGGGGGGGGGGAAACGTAGATATTATTACATAAGCCTTCCGCATTTAAAAGAGGTTACGCAAGATGTTCAAAAGAAAAGGTCAATACTTTCGGAGAGGATAGTAGCAGCCATTTCAAGCGAAAGAAAAGAGAAGTATTTTGAACCGAATAAGTAACATTTGCTTCGCCAGGCAATTATTTACCCAATTAAGAATTTAATCGACTGTACTGGCAATTATTATAATCGTGGCAACGATTATAATCGTCGCGACAAATTGTCTCCGCGTTTCGACCAAGGATTCTAATCATTCTAAAATTGCTTATATTATTAATATCTAAAATTATACATCAATTCTAGAATGACCAGAATCCTTGGTCTTATAGGTTTTTAGATGCTTACAATATAAGCATATAAATTTCATCAATTTTAGAATGACCAGAATCCTTGGTCGAGACGCGGTGCGTTGCCACGATTATAATCATTGCCAGTACAGTCGATTCTTAATTAGAAGAATAAGTATTTTGTTTAAGTTATCGCGTGACAACTTTATGTAAATAAATTGTGAGTAAATAAATTATTGGCAATTGTTTCTATAAACATATTTGTATAATAATGACGGTGGAAAAACGTGCGTGATGTAAACCAGGAAAATTGCACGCAAAAAGCACAATAAATCATCGGGGTTCATCATTTTCTTTCACGTTAAAAATTGTTGTTTACGTCTGTCATCGATTTGATATTACCAGCGTATTGTACATTAATTTTTATTCATATAAATAAGATTTATTTTCGTTGCGCAGAAAATATTTCTATGTAAAAAGCAATTCTATTTTCTCTCTCTCTCTCTCTCTCTCTCTTTTCCATGCTAAATTGTATCTTTTGTTTCTATCTCGCTTGCGAGAGATAACGCAAGATATTGCCAATTTCTGGCAAATTTTTATGAAGTTATATACAGATTGTCCTAGAATTGAACAAATGGAAGCAAAAATATCTCGTGAAATCTGGAGTCTGTTTTCATTATTTATTCCAAAAAAGTGTGACAGTACTAATATAGTCTTCGAGCTACAAGATATTAAAAAAAATGTTCATTTCGTAAATTAAGTTTCACAGATATAAAAAAACCTAATTATTGGTTCTTCATTTATGAAAACGATTTTGTCTTACTAAATTAAGATGACTGATATCAAATGCAAAAATAATGGCCGTCTTCAAATTTTCGTTGAATACAAAAAATTTACAAAAAAAAAGATAATATTGACTATTTCTCGTCAATATATCGGGATGGCCCTGTACAGTTTTTCTCTTTTATATGTATTTTCGGATGTAATATACACAATTGAAGTATCGACGGGTCGTGGAGTTACATTCCGTGCGGAGTCACGCGCACGCGTTTCGATGTTTACGCGATCCCCGTCTATATAAAAGCGATTAACGCGCGATTAACGACCGCGTGTTTTCAGCGATCGCGTGATTGCGCAATCAGCGACGGTGTTTCAGCGATTCAATGAGCTCTATTTTTAAACCCTGCTCACGGCCCGAGGAGCTCCACGGGGCTTTTTATCGGCTTATCTGTGTTTATCGCCTACCGCGAATAGGAGAGGAAACTCGCGTTATTTGTTGATCGTTAGCATGGCGATTGTTCGCCGCGTACACGTGGAATAATTTGACGGCTTTTATTCCGAGTGTAACATTATATGTGCGGCGATTATTTTTAGAATCCGGTGCCGGAATCTCGAAACGAGAGAAGAAAAAGAAAGGAGGGATCAGGGGAAGAAGAGCTCCCTATGGAAACGCACGTGTCCAAAAAGGCATAGTTACGGCTAATGTGCGTTGGCTAATATATCGAAGGTAAAATATCGATACTTCGATAGTTCAAAGTGTCATATAAGTATTCTTACATGAGTCGTGGGGTGTAATAGCGATGTGTAAAAGCCGTGAATAAAAATGGATAAAAATATATAACTTTTATATATACCAGGACTACTACATATATATGATATATATGACTGCGGCCTAATGTGAACTCTTAGATTCTTCATTTTATGATGAAAAGGTGACGCGGTAAAGTCACTGTATTTTATATTAAATAAAATTGGACAGACAAAGGATCTTAATATCATAATATCAAACCATTTATAGTTTTTTCTGCTGTGAGCGATTAAAAATAAGAGGCTTTCCATAAGCTAAGCTTTAAAAAGTCAAATAAATAATAATCTTGTTCGTTTTTAATAAGCATTTCAGTATAATGAAACTTTAATTTGTTTGTTAACTCAGATGTCGTAATTAATGTCAAAAATTAAAAAAAATTTAATAGAGAGTGATTTTCTTTGATAGATATATTTATCAAGAAAAAATCGATTCGAGGAGAGATTTGTCATAGCTTTTGCAGCAATTAACTCAGTAAAAGCATGATATCTTGTAATCCAATATAAATGTATAAAACAGACAGGTATATAATAGGTGGTACATATAGTGCACATAGCATGATTTCACTGTGAATTGTTGATTTGAACGTGATTATATCATAAGGAATTATAAATTCGACCAAAACCGAATATCGACGTCTTGCGACTGTCGCGGCAGTGAGTTAGCGCCGCTAGTTCGCCATTTAACGCGAAATAGACGAAATATTCGAAACTGGGATTAACGTAATATTCCGCTCGATCGAACGACATACGGAAGCATCCATATATGGACGCATATACTATACATACACACATAAACACACACACACACACACATATACGTGCACAGCGAGTGACACTTATACTTGCAAGATCCGTACGGAGTGTATGCAGATGCTCCCGATATATCGAACGCGCGTAAATTTGCTGTAACTTGCCAATGAAGATAATTAAAGATTATCTAGGATACATCATGGAACAACGTTCCCCTCCTACCACGCGGTCGACAAAATTGATTGTCGCTCCGTTAAACGACAATACGCGCGATAAGATTCATTACTTGTCGTTACTCGCCTGATTACGATGTAACACGTATATAAAAGCGGTCGCATTTGTTAGCGCCGCGAAAGAGGGGCGAAGCAAACTGAGTAAACAGAATGAAAATAAATACTGATGCACACACGCAAAAAAAACCGGCTTCGTTATCGTCTGTCATCACCTTTTTTACCATATGTACCTCTTTCTTTTTATTTTTTTTCCACTTTACATATGTATATTTTATCTTATCATATTTACTTTACGATTTTATAGTTTTCGTCTGCTGCATCTCTTCATGCATAACGACGGTTAGCATAATATATTTAATCCACCGTCTGTAACACGGAAATAACGGTTTTGCTGAAGTATCTAAAAATTCAGCTATAGATACAGACCTGAAAATAATTTTGTTGCACCATCAAAATAATTATATGTATAGGTCGCTGAAGTATGATGATAATGCTGATAATAATTTTCAATCAGTTTGAGTGTTCTACATAATTATTTTGATGGTGCAACAAAATTATCTTCAGATCTGTATCTAGCTAAATTTTTAGATACTTCAGCAAAATCGTTCTTTCCGTCCACGGTGGTCGAGTCAAAATGATATCTGCTCGTAATTGTAAAACTTGCAAGCCTGCCATAAAATATTAAATAAACGATGATTATCAAAATGACTATAAAATCGTCAACTACAATGTAGACAGATGTTTTGTGACAATTTTTTTCCAGATTTTTCTACGTACTTTAAGATAAGGAAAAATAGCGTCAAACGTGACAGACCCAGCACGTATATATATCACTCCAACGGCGCAAAAGAATACGTATACAGAGATGGAGGGTTAAATATCGTTAAAATTGTTGATTAAATGATTTTTTATCCCGCTTTTATATACCTCGCGATGAGGAACTCTGAAAATGTTTACCGATTTCCCTGGTTCTCTTCGGTATCCTTCGACCAGTTTTAACTTCTCGCCGACTCTTTTCCAGGTTTCTATACGGTTTCCCAGACTCGCAGCAATCCTGCATGATGTGTCAAACGCACGGCGAAAATAGCGTCGCGCGGAAAATACCTCGGCAAGGACCTTCG
This sequence comes from Temnothorax americanus, assembly GCF_048541705.1. Lineage (NCBI taxonomy): Eukaryota > Metazoa > Arthropoda > Insecta > Hymenoptera > Formicidae > Temnothorax > Temnothorax americanus. Next base: position 2,192,047 of record NW_027509339.1, read on the forward strand.
CGAGCTAATGCACACGGATTAAAAAATAACAAATCGATTTTACGACAGGCTTATTTATAAGGGCTTAATTTTAGTTATTGCTCGCGCCGCAAATTGCCTAAAAATGACGATCTTCGTTTCGCGTTTAAAATGACATGACTAAAAAATTTTTGATGCAATACTCCTTACAATACAAAACAGGTTGAATACTATCAATTGTTATTAATAATTATTTTAATATTATTTGCTTAAAACAGTTAAAATATTTTGAGATATTTATATAGCGTTCAAAAATTTAACATGAAAAAGAATGCGATTATATATAATATTTGAGAAATTGCCATTCCATTGCAAAAAAAATGTAAGATACAATGTAGCAAAGTCAGATAACAAAATTGAATGACTGCTATTTGTAGAAATATTTTAAAGAACGTTTTATCTCCAAACATACAATTGTAAAAAAATGTAGATTTATACAAAAATTTTATTTTTGGTATTTCCTCATAAATCTTCAAGTATAATATATTATAATGTGATGCACCTCCGTGAGATATAATATAAATGCGTTGTAGTAAGAACGTATAATTTTTTAAGAACAAGGAGTTGATTTTTTCTTAGAGAAGATTTAAATGGATTGATAGACTTAATTATGGAGTTATTTACCTCACTGAAGGCCTTCGCGGCTTAACGCACACGGATTAAAAATAACAAATCGATTTCATGATCGACTTATTTATAAGAGCCTAATTTTAGTTCTATACGACGACGACGCGCGACAGGACTTTCCTAAAGTAAAAATTATTGTATTTCAATTGTGTTTTTTTACGAGATAACGGTAATATTCATAAATATAATAAAATATTTTATATACGTTATCCACCCCTCCCAAATTTATAGAATAAATTTTTATCTTTTCAAGCCCGGTACACAGTCCTCATTATCCTAAATGTTCTAAGAAAACCTATTTTAATTGTAAAAAATATATATATACATCACGTGTAGCAGACGCGCGTCGCGTCTTTTCTCGGACTAATAAGTGTCGGGACGGCACACGTGTATTCTCACGACGATTCCTCGAGGAAAGAAATCCGGACGAATGCGGCATGGCTTGTTTAACACGGTGCACTTCGTTAAATAACGGTCATTCAGCTCGCAACCGTTTCTGTGCCACATTGTTCGACAAAAGGACAGCGTGGTAGTAGCCAGACCCGGCGCGGCGGGCACGCGGCTCGCACGCGGCTACGGAAGCGACCGCAATCTTTAATGTCACTACTTCCGGGGCCGCTGTTTACGAGCGCGCTAATAATACTCTCGGACGACCGGCACGGCGGCGGCGGCCGACTCGATACTACAGCGCGAATTACTACCGGCGGAATTTACTCCGGTGCTTTTTTCCACAGATCGTCCAGAGATCTGCTCTTGCAGATTTCGCAGCTCGAGCGAGGTGGTCAAAGCCCGGCGTAGTCTAGTCACGTTCGAGCCTTTTCTGAGAGGGAGAGACAGAGAGAAGGAGAAGGAAGAGGAATTTTCGGCGAAAATATTTCGGAAATACTTCAATGAATCCGATGAATCGGGCTTGGTACGTCGAGTAAAAAATTTAACAAGTCGCACGAACAAAATCTTTGCATATATTACGTGAGATGCAAAAAGGCGCGATAGCTGAAGATCGAGAGCTTAATTGGCGACAACTGGACCTCTTATGAGAAGAAATGCGACCGAGAGAATCATGGCCTCACTTGTCACGCCGCTCACGTCTCTCCGCGACCGGAAGAACAGAGTCCGAGAGCAGAGAGTATCCCGGTACTTCTTTCTGTGGTATCTCCGTTACTTCGACAAAAGGTGCAAGTGTGCCGAGATTATTTGAGGATTGAGGATGACGTGAGAGACTGAGATCGTATACTTGTGACGAAACTCTCACGGATTGGTCAAATAAAGTGCCATAGCCGGCCTGCTCGTATCTTCGATTTAAAAAAGTTGCTCTAATTATAGCATTTAATTCTTTTAAATCGATTCATGACTGCTCGTATATAAACGCAGGATGATTCATACCTTACGAAACGTTAGGAGAGAGAGAGAGAGAGTTCTTAATTTAATTCCGATATGAAAATCTGTTCCAGAAAGTTATATATTTTGACTATAATACATTAATGTTTATTTGCAGTAAAAAATGCAAACTACTTTTATCATAATAAAAGAATTTTAAACGTTTGTTAAAAAATTGAGTTTAAATTAAATAAAATTAAATAAAAAACAAAGTCTTATTTTTTTACATTCCAATTACATTCTTATAGTTTTTACGACGAAACCTTCATCTTTAAACGTCTTACAACTCGAAATTGTTTTTATGCCTCGCCATCTTTATACAAAAATTTTCGTTACCAATTTAAATAGAATAAATATTTTATATGTATATATTACTTGCAAAGCATTTTGTGCAACGAATAAATTCTTAATAAAAACAAAATTTTGTCCCTCCCAAATTCAATTTATAAAATACTTTCACTATCTTGTGAAAGCTTCAGACCAGAAAATGATCGTTGATATTAGAACAAAGTTTCAAGATAAAAAAAAGGCAAACATCTGCCGAATCATATAATGCTTGGGGAAAAAAAATTAACGATGTTTAATTAACGTGGTATTATTAGAATAATCTTGGTGCGGCAGATTTAATAAATTCTCACGGAGTCACGAAGTGGCCGCCACTCGCAATCGTACGGCGACAAGGAACTCGTCGCAGGATCACGTATCGTCCAATCGGGGTGTATCACGCGTTTAGCGGATGCATTCCACAAGAAAGAACGCGTACGCGCTCTCGATGACCAACGGAACGCGAAACCGCGTTAGGAATCGCGCGAATTGTTCTTCCAACATTGTTCTTCGCGCAAATTGTTGTGCCGCGAGCAGCGCGGATGCGTGCGTATTGTGGCTGCGTTCGGGGAGCGCGCTATTAGCGCTATTTGCTTATTCTATCCTTGTTTTACACCTGATGAGCGATAAAGATAGAATGATCCATCACAATAGCGCTAATAGCGCGCTCCCCGAACGTAGCCTGATGTACGTGCATGCGTAACGTACAGCAGCGTGGTCGCGTCACAATCGTCGAAATTGGATTGCCGCTGGCCCGCGCGATTTACAATTTCGCCGAGTCGACAGAGTCGACACGTCTCCGCAGTTCGACAACTCGGGAACTTGGCCGGGCGCCCCGAGAAAGGACTGAATCGGCGATCGGCCGGCGCCGCATTAATTGAACCCTTTATTTTCGAAATTGGATTTGATGAGCGCGAGCGCGAATCTTGGGAACTCACGAATGTCCGGATTGTCCGACTGAATGGCCGATAATTCGCGGTAATTTACAGCGACATATTATCCGACGAAAGTTTACGCTTGAGTCGGACATCAAAAACATTGAAGTACGGTTCAACTTATAGTATAAAAAAAATATATATAGTAAAAAATAAAACGTAATTTTAACCTATTTTACATGGCCCAGAAAGTCCACGCTAAATTTTAAGTGAAAATGACATTCATCGTGCGTTAGCGCTGGTCTATACAACCTTGCTTTAAAGAGTATTTAAGCTCTAAGCCGTAAGAAATTGACCATATCACAATCGAGTATTCTCCTCACATTCCATTGTGATTGGTCAATTTCTTACGGCTTAGAGCTTAAATACCCTTTAAAGCAAGGTGGTAGACCAGCACTTACTTGTTAACAAATTATAGAAATGTTAATTAATTGACACTATACTTTACATTTATATTTGTTCTTTTGACTTTATTTTTCAAGTTATATTAACACATGATATTAATTACTTTTTTTTGAATTGTGTGTAATAGAAACATTAAATTTTAGTAAAATTAATTATTTTTTGTATGTCAAAGTTTATACAATTATTTGAAAATTTACTTTAACTTTTGTTTATGTGTCAAAATAACTTTAAGACGTGTTAATTTTTAAAAAATTGTGTTAAAAGAATTCAAAATGATATTTAATTTCTAAATGACATACATAAAGTGTTAAGTTATCACGTTGACATAAATGTAACGCATGAAAATGTTAATAAAATAATAACATAGCGGTTGTATGTTAATTTTACATTGAAATAATCAAATCTTGGTAACATGAGAAAATTTTAACATATGGACCGCTATGTACACACGATTTTTTACTGTGTAAATATATAAATTATATAAATATGTATGTGTAATCTATTTTTTTTATTTATTTTAATAAAGATTTCGATTAACTGGTCACTTCATATTGCACTTGTTAAATTCGTAATGTCAAATTATACTCAATTTAAGTCATTTTTAATCATTCTCTACTCCTACTGCCACTCCTACGCAATATGTTAATTTAATTAAATCAATGGAGTTAAAATAATACTTATTTTGCGTTGAAATAATAAATTTCGACACACATGATAGTTAAAAATAACAAAACGTTATTTGGTTCAAGGTACTGGTTTAAATTTTCATCCTTTAATATTCAACAGCGTGAAATTCGCGGAATTGTAACGTCCGCGGATAATAACATCCGCCAAAATATTTTCTGAGCAAAAGCTGATCGCATAATTTCAAAGTATACGATATCAAAAATAATATAACTGCAAATTTTCCAAGACATCACCTTATATATACGCGATTCATTGAAACGCGTCCAACGATGACAACGACGATTAGCTGTTGCTCTTCCGCACCGGTGCATCTCCGCGCCAAGTCTATTAAATTCGAAAGTCTATTAATTTTGAAAGCGGATGTCAGATAAGGGTACAAAACAACGGTTAAACATCGAGAGTCATGATTTTTCATTTCAGGGGACATTATCTCCGAGAAAATCCAAGATAAAAGCGCAGCTGCAATGAGAAATAGTGATTATCGATAATGAGATGATTATTGGACGATTACGGAATTGATCGACAAACGCAGACGACATCAGTTAATTCGCTACATATAAAAATAATTTGTAAGAATTCTGATTAGTCCCAAGTATAAAAATCTAGTGATATAATATAAGTATCTCGAAATTTTTTATGGGTCTACGATATGTGCAGATTACTACAATACTCGACAGGAGTTTGATTTTTATCCGTTAAATTATAAAGATATCTAATTTTGAGTAAAAAAAAAAAAACTGAAAAAAATATCTAGATATCTATCATGCAATATCAGACGAAAGAAATATTGCTGCATCGACCTTCTGTCCTCGAATCGATTTCATCGAATATTCCGCAGATATATGTCTTCACTTCAAGCTTGTCATTTTTAAATAAATACACATGTATATGTGTAGAAGAAAGGAGATTTATATGCTTAAAATTATATTAAAATACGCGCAATGTATCAAATGCGAACATATAAAATGCGTGTCAGAAAAGAGCATCAGGGCCTGTAAATGCAACCGGTTTTGCGCGTTGAAGAAAAAGATATATATACGATCTTCCGTACGATCGAGATGATAAATCTCGATAAGGGGACGTCGCGAGTGCACGCCCAGTGCTGGTGTTTCGTTTCGCGGAATAGGTGGGTAAATATGCACACGCGGCTCGCGTGAATCACGAAACCGCAGAGAGCACGTCGGGGAAAACAATGCGCTTAACGAGCGACGACTTCTCGTCAGATCGTATAAGCGAGGCGAATTTAATACGCCGAGTCGGCGCGACGCAAAAGGGCTCCTCCGAGCTGGCGCTCGCATTACCGATCCGTATGGTGCGGAGACGAGATAAAAGTTGACGTATCAGACGCTGTGATCGGGTGACTTTTAAGAGCTTCACACGAGCTTTATGAACTATCGTTCAAAAGGCCTAATCATAGGCGTAATTTGCGCCTTCCAGATCTAGATCTAGAAAATCTGTGAAGCAAACCCTCTGGGTAAACTTTTGTTAATTTTTTTACACCGCTAAAGACGCGGTTCAATGTGGAGTCGAAACGTCCGAATTAAATTCCTATTTCGGTTCTACAATACGTCGCAAACGATGGCAACTGCTGGTTGAAAAAAGTGTTATTTCTGATTGCCGATTGCCAGTTACACTGTCGCCAAAAAAAGTTGAAAGTTTGCCAACTCTCTTTTGACAACCGCAATTGACACAAGCGCAACGTGGAAATAACACTTTTCAACTAGCAGTCGCCATCGTTTGCGACGTATCGTGGAACCGGCTTTAATCTATAAAAACTTACGCACAAACAACCACGTAATCTCACAGCCCCATTCGTTATACCCCAATTAAAACCCTCTGATTCATGTACATTTAACGATAGGATGAATTAATATATTTGACGATTAATTAATCACAACATTTAAAAGATCTTTCGATCCGACATGCATCAACTCCGATTAGCAAGGTTTATTTCAGATATACGTCCTCGGTATTTGCGTGGAATCTTATAAATAACAAACTCGATCCGTCCCGTCGCGTCGGCGTCGTCGCGCGTCGTCGGCTCGTTTAAAAAGCTAAACATCAAGACGTTATACCGTGCTGAAAAGTTAGACGTCCGACGGAGATTGTCGCTAAGAAGAGATCGGCGGCGGTAACGTTCCGAGGACACCGTGTATAAGCAGCGGTACATCGCGGAGCGGCGCGCGGCGCGGCGCGGCGGCCGGTCGGGAAAGAGCTGTCAAGAGCGCACGCCGGCCGCGCCGATCGACCTCGTGCACAGGACGAGAAAACGTACCGTGACGCGCGGACGTCGCCTCCCGGGCGGCGCCGGCGTCGGCGTCGACGTCAGCGTCGGCGTCGGCGTCGGAGTCGACGGCACGCGGCCGCGGCCGCCGCGCCGCGCCGCGCCGCGCCGCTCGCGAGAGGCGCGCATGAATGAAACGGGCTCGGAGCGGACTCTTTCTAAACGAGAGTACATAGGGGTCAATCAGGGTAATCTCGCCAACGGCCAACGGCAAAATTAATAATCGTCATTCTCTCTCTCGGACGACGACGGAACTGACAGTCGTGTGCTTCGACGAGCCTTACGACGTCCGCTGAACGAATTTTTGTTTCTCTCGAATCGTATGTCTATCTCGATTATTATTCCGCAAAACCGCTGTCGGCTCGCGTTATTAAAAAGGCGTCTTCCTCCGCCGCCTGTCGTGATTATTCAGTATCGCGGTCGATTCGAATTGGCCACGCAGCCTGACGGGAATTCCGTCAACGTTGCGTTGCATTTTTCTACGTAATGATAGATAGCGGCGTGTAAATCGATCCGCTGGAAAATTGACTATTCGGGATATCGGTAAATAAAAAAATTCCATTAACAGACAAACTACGCTATATATACACCTCGCGGAGAAAGAGATAAGATCTATATTGTGCGCGTCATTTTTCGCCGGTTTTTCGCCGAACCTTATAAAGCTCTCGACCTACGTAGATTTTTAGTCAACGATAACGGTAACGCTAATGCCAGATTTACACGAAGCCGGGGAGCACGTTATTTCACCCACCTGTTCCGTAATCATCTCTCTGTTACTACCCCGAACTTCGCCTCCCTATATCGACTTCGAGCGAAACCGCCGCGGCGTTCTACCTAAGATTTAAATCGCCGGTAATGCGGTGCTCGGCGAAATTACGTCCTCACAACCAGCGGTTTCTCGGAAACAAACAAGTCTCCGTATGCGAGGTAAAGGAAAATGGGGGGGGGAGGACTATACACACCTATATCCGCCTCGATCGAAATAACAGGGAGAGTAGGCAACTCGCCGCTATACTCGCTATACTAATCTCTCCCTACCGGGTTCATACAGCGTTATCGTCCTTCATTAATTTCCTCCACCGGGGAGGAAAGCGAGCGAGCGAACGAGGCGATCGACTTGCCACACACTCGGCCGGTCTCTGCTTTTACCGGCTTCGTATATTCCCGACTACAATGCCGGGGTTTACGCCGCGGATATAGTGGGGAGGCAAGTCGAGTGGCAAATTACTCGCTTTACCTTCCCCGGTAAACGACGGCACGGCAGGCACGGCACGTAAGTTTAAGCCGGAGTAACCAACCCGGCTATATTCCTCGCGTGTGCGTGTCGGGGTTACAATTTTCGCTATTTTTGGAGTAACCTGCCCGCGCCTGCCCGTTATACGGCTCGATCCGCACACGGCCTACGTTCCCCGCCAACGTTTTCTCACGGTGCGAAAAGATGACGAGGCGCGATGAGAGCGAGAAGAGCGAAAGACTTTTACAGCGCTCGGCCGGCCGTTCTATCGGCGCTCAGCGGCGCCGGCGGCGGCGGCCTTCTTCTTTCTTTTTATGAGCAAATGACGAAACTCACCGAGCAGGAGCAGTTTGAGTTCCCGCCTGGCATCCCGCTTGTCCCTCCGCAGCTGCCGTTCGATTTCCTGGTTGATGCGTTTCTGTTCCTTCGCCTCTTCCGACAGGCAGCACGCCATGGCTCAGAACGGCGGAATCCTCCTTTGACGGAGGAGACGGAGGCGAAGAAGGAGAGGAGGTGGAGGAAAAGGAAGTGACCGAAGGGGCAGGAATATCGGGGAGGTCGTGGACGAAGAAGGAGGCAGGGAGAGGAGGGGTATGTAACGAGCGATTCGCGGGAACGGCGAGCGCTGCTGCTCGCCGACCGGCGGCGACCTTCGTCGCGGCTGCTGCTCCTCTCCTCTGTCTCTGTCTCTTTCTCTCTTTCACGCACGCGGCCGCCGACGATGCGGCGCTCCCGAGAAACGCGTTGAGATGCAAGTCGGCGATCGTCCCGGTGGAGACGACGGGCGGGAAACCGGGTATTGTCTCGCCACCGCGGCGACGACGGCGGCGGCGGCGGCGACGGCGAACGAGCGCCTCGTCGCCGTCCTCGTGGTCCCCGTCTTCTTACTCTTTCTCTCTCTCTCTCCGTCTCTCACGTCCCGGTGGTGCTTCTCTCGCTCCTCCTCGCCGCCTCCCACTACCGCTGTTTCTACTACTACTACTACTACTACTACGGACAGTGGACACCACCGGCGACGGCGACGGCGACGACGACGGCGACGACGGACGACGACGGTCACGTCGACGGCAGCGGCGACGACGACGATGACGGTGGTGTTTCACTCACTCGCGGCAACTCACCACCACCACTGCCACCACCACCACCACCACCTCCTTCACCTCCTCCGCCTCCTCCACCTTCACCACTGCCACCACCACCACTGGCACTCGCACGGCCGGCACGACGACGGTCACCACGACGACGGCGACGACGACGGCGACGGCGACGGCGACGAGTACGACGACGACGACGGGGGAACGTCCCCGGCGGCGCACCCGTGTTTCCCCCCTCAACGACGGCGGCGTCTACGCAGCGCCGCTGCTCCTGGCGGGGCTCGACGACGCCAGCGACGCATCAACGCGCGTCTACGCGCACGCACACGAACCCTCGCGCCGCCTGCGCCTCTGTCGTCCACCGACTACTCGCCCGCTCTGATCTTTCTTCCTCTTCTTCTTCGCTTTCCTTCTCTCCCGTTATACGCCCTCGTCTCCACGCTCCGTCCCACTCGCGCTCGCGCGCACGCACGTTTCGCCCCGAGTGCGAGCGAGTGCGAGCTTTCGTCGAGGCGCACTGGGCGAATCTTGCCGTGTGCGTGTGAGCGCGGTTTATATATGTATATAATTATCTATTACGTACCTCTCGTTCTCTGTCTATTACTCACTACTCACGCGCGCACACATGTAACCACCGCGGTCCGCGGTCGCGCACGTTTCGCCTTTCCCACGGGCACGACGTCGCCGTAACCTCGACGGACGTTCCCTCGCAGAGGGCGAGGTCCGTCCGTCCCTTTCTCGCTCGCTCCTTCCTTTTTTCCGTCTCTCCCCTTCTCTCTCTTGCTCTTCGCGCACTTCTTCGCTCCCTCTTTGCGCTTCCTCTCTCTCTTTGGTTACTATCCGTGTGTTCGCCGTTCTTATCCCGGCGCGCAGCGATGGAAGGTAACACTCGGCGCGCACGGCGGAAGCAGCACCCGGTTGACAAGCAGCCGGTGACGATCGACGGATGAATCCCTGGATGGTCGCTCGCGCCTTCTCACCCGCGTAGTACTACACGCACGGCGCGGCCAGAGAGAGGCTCTCGAGAGAGCGGCGTAGCGGCGACGTTCGGCGATCGGCTCCCCGGCTCGCGCGGTGTTGGGTGTGGTAACCCACCGGCGCTCCGTCTCCCTCCTCTCTCTCTCTCTCTCGCTCGCTCGCTCGCTCACTCACTCCTCGCACGTTCTCGCTCTCGCTCGCTCCCGCGCGGGCCTGCTTTTCTCTCCGTCCCGCTCTCGCCGTGACACACGCGAAAAGCTGTCGCTGCTGTTGCCGCCGCCGCTCTGTTGCTGCTATCGCTGGTGGTGCTGCTGTTGCTGTTGCTGTTGCTGTTGCTGTTGCTGTTGCTGTTGCTGTTGCTGCTGCTCCGACGCACCGAACGACGCGAGAGCGCGACACGAGGATACCACGAGACGAGCGCGCGGCATACGACGATGCGCGTGGTCACGTTAGCGACGACGGCGACGTGTCGGGTCGGACCGCCGCGAGAGAAGGTTCACCGTGACGACGTCTCGTCGTCTCTATCTATCACTCTTTCTCCGTCTATATATCACTGCTGCTGCCGCTGCTGCTGCACGAGCGCCCACACCTCACGAGCGGAACAACTCCTTGCGACACGCGCCGCGCCCGTCCGGCGCGCAGCTTTTATGAAGCGTCGCGCGAGCCGTGAATCCTGTTAGACCAAACCAGATTGGCGAAGCCCCGGCGACGCGGCACCCACGGCAGCCCAGGCTCTCTCCTCTCGCTCGGTACGCTCGTGGCTGGCTCTGGCTTGCCTGCGTATCGGACCCAGCACCGTAGGGCGCGGGGGGCGCGCACGTGTCCGCTAACGAGATTAAAATCGGCGAATAGGAGGAGGCGCGGCCGCCACCCGCCGGGGAGGAGGCACGGAGAACGTAACGGCGCGGCGCTGCGAGCGCCACCGGTCACCGCGCTGCCTGCCTTACCGACCGACCGACCGTCCGCCCGATGATGGCGCGCGCCACGGCGAAAAGAAATCAACTCGAGATTCTCGAGAATCGCGCAAAACGGTTTTACATGACGCTAGAAATGCGAAATCTTCGATCTAACGCTATAATGGAAAATTAGATGATAAATTAAAATGTTTAGATTTTTTTTTAGCGACTATTTATCGCGTTTTTATAAGAATTCTTAAAAACTTTTCTCAAACTTAATTCTCGCGTTATGTTAATGTTGCTGCTTTGCGTCATTTTTACTTGTCTAATTTTATCAGTTTATCTTTTCTTCCTGCTTCTCTTTCCGTTTCCATCGCGCGACGCTAATCGGAAATTCTCGTCCACTTAGAACGACCCGTTTTCCCATTGGCTGTTCCGCTCTTGAGGCTCGCTGGTCCAATTTTTTATATCGAACGAGAAGCCGCAATGCTGAAAAAAAGAAATTGTTAGCTTTATTAATAAATTTGCCGCCTCAATATTTGAACTTAATTAAAAATTGCCGTTTCGAAATGTCGAATTAAGTTGAAACAAGTTTTGACGTAGCGCGTTCCACCGACTGACGTTTCCTATATTTCATCGCGTACGTTTCTCTATGAATCAGTAAAAACGCATGTCACAAAACTATTGTCATTGTTTGACGAGAGGATTAAGTTTAGCAGATGAGGCTTCACGAAAGCCTATAATATCGACACATTTTTAGAATACAATGTGAACTCTTAATAAATCAAAGTTCTAAAAAAATGTATTGGAGGAACGTCGCGTTCGCGATTATTTTTTATCCACATCAATCAACTTAATATATTTTTAGAAAAATTTTCTTTATTCTCTTTTGGCTCGCAAAAGACTGCAGCTTTTCTTAGACGTACGATATAAACTTGGTAAAAGTAAAAGTGAAGAAACTTTATGGTAATCGTTGCACAATAATATGACAGTTTAAGCCTTTTCAAACGATAATGAATAAATGTTGAAAAAAATTAGAAAATACGAGATAGAAAGAAACGATCACTTACGCGCCCATTATAATGAATCTTTATTTCCACTGTAGATAATAATTTTTTAGCTTTTACTTTTGCCTTATATTTGTATATTTTTGTCCTTCTAACTGCGTTTTATATTAGTATATAAAATATTAATTCTTAAATGGCACACGTGGATCATTCATGCCCGTATATCGTCACTTCAAATCTTTCAATTTTTCTTTTTGGGAAAAAAAAACTTTTTAGTGATATAAATGACTTTTTTTAAGTGGAAAAACAGCAAAATTTAAATTACTCCCCAAGCATATTGAAGGGACAAATTGCGAACACGTGTGACCCATATATGCTATTAGAAGCTTTTTGACGGAATGAACATTTCCTTTTCGCTAAATTCTTGCTTTTATTATGCATATTTGTAAGTATATTTGTCAATTTGAATGTTGAAGATTTGTTCCTGTGTCTATGACGATAGATAATGAGACTATGACATAAAACGTCTATGACATAAAAAATATTGTTTTATTTTACTATCGATTTTCACACATTATTTCATTACTTATCTTTTTTAAAAATTTTTGTTTTAATAATAAAATAAAAATCAATTTTTTCTGTATTTTCTGAACCTTTTAATTATCAAAACTGACTCAGACGTGAAGTATTTATCATATATCTAGAGTCCTTTGCATTTGCACGAGATGATATAGAAAAGTATATATCTTCATATATATTGGATACAAGAATGAAGAGCTGTAGTTTCACTGCCCTTTCCAATATATGCGAATATCTAAGCGCCTGCCGAGTCTGCGCGAAATAATAATGTCAGTAATATATCGACATTTTAATTTCTGTTTAGACAAGGGTGCTTTCAAGTTTCACGTCGAGAAATTTGGTCGTTACTTCAGAATTCTCTTAATACATGGATATATTAGGTAACACATTTATTATGTGTTTGAATGTCATAAAAAAATATTTAGCGCATAATTAGCAAAAGAATTTTTTCATATTCATTCTTAGTATTTAAATGCATTGTTTTATCCACTTGATGAATACTTCAATGAAGTTTTGTATAATCATATAATTATTATTGCACATGTCATGTAAATTGAAAGCTCGAAAGAATTGATTAAATCTGTTCGAGATATCTTTTTTTAATACAAATTTGTATAAAAACTTGCTTTTCTTTTCTCCTTTTCCTTTTTAAAATATTACAGTATCTTTCGGGGAGAAATTTAAGAAACCAAGAGAATTTATTAATATTTCTGTTAAGTTATAACCAATTAACTGCGTAACAATCAATCGTCGAAACCAAGTGGTTTCTCTCGCAAAAAGGGCACTCGAACTTTCCTATTCTTTCACAGTTTTAGCCAGCATGATAAAATAAAAAGACACACAATTTCTCTCAAAACTGATATTTTCTCTTAATGCTAACGCTGTAAGTATGTACGTGTATATATGTATATTATTATTACAACACTATTTATTACACAAGATGCGAATACAAGATTGTTTCGGCAGATCTAACGAGTATTGATTGAGTCTACAAAAAGTTTCGGGATTGGATCGTTACGTATTCGTTTTCTATCCTGACAACATGTGAATAGATACGGGAGCGATAATAATTATAGCAATATATATAATAACAATAGTAATAAAATAATATAATAATAAACGCTCTCTCGTCGCTACCCGATTTTCTACATACATGTACATAAGATTTTCGGATACAAGTGTGAATAAAACCTGCGCAAAATAATTCACAAAGAGACTTCGCTGACGAAAGTCGCGGTGCTCCAAAAGGCGGAGAAACAAGAAAAGGACTATCAATCATAAATACACAGAAGCTATACTCTCATCTCATTTATACATTGTAATATTTATTTCTCTCACGTATCACCTTTTCGATATCTATTATTACGTCGTTGAAAAATTTGGCATGCAAATTGTGGCGAGATTTTTAATGGGAGCTATTGCTAGACTCTCGAACATTAGGCGAGTAAATAGAACCTTATATACCTTACGAATGCAGACAGGTAGTTGGACCTTGCAAATTTTACGATCACCCTTCCCGTTGAACGGGAGGGGAGGATTTCTCAAGTGGCGCGCGTGTTCTTAAAACTTTAAGATGTACGTCTCTTAGCAATAAATTTTCAGTGGCCACAAAGTTATCTCGTAAAATACTCTTAAATCGTATGTATAGATCTATGTACACAATTTCATAAAATAATATTAAAATTTAATATATAGATTTCGTTTTATATTATATAATATTGCATAATCGTTGTGTACGCGTGTACGTGTGGCGCGTGTTTCTTGTTGTGTGTACGTGTTACAATATATTATTTAGTCGCTTAAATATCTCGTTTGATTATTATTCATGATGTGTATTCGTATGTTTGATATGAGAGGGTCAATCCCATATATATTAATATATATTTTTTTTTTGACGAGTAAGAGTGAATGTTGGCACAGACAGTGGCTGGGTTAAGGCACTTTGGGGTGATTGATTCTCTCCGCAGTACCTCCAGCATAACTATCTTATCGAATTCTCCCCGCTCCCTCCCCCGCTTATCCCTCCTGCAGCCCGTCGCCTGCTCTTTCGCTTCTTCGTTTACGTTTACATACATACACGTCGCGCGTAATATTATCTCGCATGACCGCACGGCTCTTATCTCCCAGTTAATTACGCGACTCTTTAACTACTTTAAAGTAAAATACGCTGTCTCTGATGAGCATTGGAGTGTAAATGGCGAACTGAGTTCAGCTCTCACAGCGGTTTCGTGAAGTTCGCCGGGAACATACCCTTCTCAGTGGTGCCTTCCTTGATACCCATTAACCAGCCTTCTTCCTGTAACGAGCAATGAATATCGTGAAAAGAAATGTCGGACGTGTTAACGCGTTAGATAACAGATAATGTAATAGATGTTGTCGAGTCTTATTTATATTCGGAGGCTTACGGACCTGCTCCTCGGGATCGTCGTACTCCACGACGCGAATAATCTCGCCGACGTCGAACGACAATTCGTCCACATCCTCGCGACTATACTTGTAAGTGGCTTTAACCCTGTATAAAACGCCCGGCGGCAGATTGTCGGTTGTCGCCCCTATAGAGAAATTAGCAGCATTTTCATATTCCGCTTCTAGAAGGATCGAGTCCGCCCCGTTAGTCATGGACCTGTCTGTGATTTCGTCCGCATGGAGATTTTGATGTGTACCAATTATGTGTAAAGTTTCGCTTTATTCGTCTAACTGCATAATTAACGTTTCATTTTCGCAACTAGGTCAGATTAACTACGACCTTGTTTTTGGCAAGACCATGCACAAAGGGGCAGGCAGCGTACCACTATTGTAATTAACAATCACCCGATACTGTAAATTCAGTAACATTCGATTTAATTGTTACGTTACATACGCGCAAATTTACTTGAAATCTATTGAGCGCAATTTTACGAAAACAAACCAATCGATTATCGTTTATTTGTTTTTGTAAAATTACGTTTCAATTATTCTTTTATTTCGTTTTTATTTTAACCAGGATCTCTGTTATTTAATTATGCAGATATTTTTAATATTACAATATAATTAAATTAAAATATCGTCTTTAAATTATTAAAGACAAAAATTTGAACATGAAGTACCACTTAATTAAGATCATTTCATATATGCGACTTCAGTTGAAATCGCTAAGATCGGATAATGTCAGGAAACAAGCACATTAAAGAACACGGCAAAGTTTAAATTAAACGGCAAGCGGCTTACCGACTGGAATATCGTACAGCTCCTCGACTCGTTTGGAAGGCGCGACTGTGTTCTGCGGCGACGCATCTTGATTATTGAGAGAATTATCATTGCTGTTAGCGTTGCTGTTCGCGTTGCTATTAGCGTTGCTATTAGCGTTGCCATTTATCTGGGTGGTCGGCGATGTATCTCTGGGCGCAGCGGGCGCGGTATCGTCCAAAGCTGAAACACGCGAGAGAAAGCACACTCAAAACTGAATGCCGAGCCACAATACGGCCTTTCGGAACGTTTCGCGTCTTGTTCTTAGCGTAACAAGGACATTACAGGCATGCGAGTATTAGCGTCACATGTATGCGCGTATATATAATTAGTGCACACGCGCACAAATCCAACTTAAACAAAAATACAGCATAATAATTACCTCCTGAGATATTGTTCTGCGCTGGCTGTGTATTAATTATTAGGCTGAAATATAAATTAGAATTATTAGTATTATATAACTACTACAGCTCTTGGTTTTACACTTTGTATAATTATTATTCTATCATATCATATTTTATATAACAATTAACCGCTGCAATATCTCGTTTTATGCAATAGCAAAATTACGTTTATCTTTTGAAATTACTGTCTTTAAAAATTACCACTTTTGAAATTTATGTAACTCCTCTTTGCGTTACTTATTAATTTCAATTTTACAGAATCGATTTACTTACGACGAATTCGCATTAGGCGACTTCGGTGATTGCGGTTCCGTGCTTTTCTTCAGTGTGTAAGATCCTCGCTGACTTTCATTAGCCAATTTATCGACGATCGCTTCTAATTCGGAATATACCTGGGAACATGAATATTAATAAAAAAAGATATAACAGCTATATACATATTATTATACTACAGAATTTTTTCTATTTCTTTCTTCATTGAAATGTATATGTAAAAATTAAAAGATTTACTATGGAATTCTGTGAATCTTTTAATTTTTATATAATTTTAATGAAAAAAAGCCAAATAAAATTCATGTTAAACTCTGCTCGAAATCAATTAAAATACAAAATTCCAAAGTATTAAATCTTGTTTAAAAATGCTTGAAAAAAATATTTTTGAAGGGACTCATCTCCGTTACTAATCTTTAATATTTTAGATACCTTGGCACTTTCAGTGTGAAACACTTGTTCCGCGGCAAAGAGCGTTTGCAGATTTGTGACGAGGAAAAGAACGCGCGAGTCGTATAATGCCGGTAGTTCGTCGTGCAGCTCTGAATTTAGTTGCTCATATGTACGTTTTGCTTCCTCCAGCAGCTCCTTCCCCCGCGATACTTTAAGCTCGTCCCTCTTCTTTGGATTACACTGCAACGATTGGAAGTTGTGTCTCTGACTGTCATAATCCACCAATTTACGCCCACGCTTGTCGACCTTTTTCTGGAAAATCGATAAAATCCTCGAAATATAGCAGTTATATAATATTTTATTACTAATTTCCTCCTAAATTACTACTTATCAATTCTGTGATTCCGTCGTAAATATCGTACAAAATACCAAGAAAAATTCCTAATTTGTTTTTAATCTTTATTGTCATTTTGATAATTTTGAAGTAACGAAATATTATTTTACGTTTCCAGTGATCATCAAAACAGGAACGTCGTGATTTGGTAAAAAAAAAAGTGTACAAGAGAAGAATGAAATAAAGATTAATTAATTTATATACTAATCTAGTTGTGCGATTAATAAAGTTTTACTTTTTATGGCAAATCGCGAGAAAAGAGTATTATTGATATAATGAAGAAACCTGGTTGCAACCAGTCGAGGGTTGCACGGAACGTACCCTCATCTCCGGGAATTGGCTTTGATATGTGTTGAGCGGTACAAGAACCTGGTCCGCGAGCTTGTGAGTGAAATCTTGCCACAGCATGTCGAGATTTTGTGCCTGTACGTACAACAGATCGTGCCCGGTCCACTGGCTCTCGTAGATCTCATTCAACGAGTCCATGAGCGTCTTCGACGCGGCCTGCACCGCTGAAAAAACGAAACGTCGATTCGCTCTCGTTTACCTCGTCTACTTTTCATTGGCATTTTAATTGTCATTTGGAAAATTACTGCTAATGGAAAAAAACGCGCTAGAGGAAGATTTATCCTCTCAAGTCGAAGACACCGCGTAACGCGGTCGTCGGGAGAGACGGACAAGTTGTTTCGTAAGACGTGGAGAGAAACTTTTTTTCACGCCGATTTTCCATCACGGCGACACGTGTCTTTTTGCTTCAGGAATAAACGCGCGACGCGGGTGACTACTTTCCTGACCTACATCTAAACCTCTCCTAGTGCATTCACCTACAGCGATAAGCCGATTGCTTACAAATTCCTCACTCCGGCTCGCGTAAAAGTTGCGGAGTGCGGCTTTATCGCTCGCGTTGAATTTCGATGTTCGGAATGCCTCGAACTGCAAGAAGGGAGACGAGACGACACATAATCGTCTACATAAATCGACATAACATTTAATTTATATGTGACATTGCAATACAATTTTTCAATTAAATATTTCTTTTAATTATGCATTTTTGATTTGCGCTATTTTAATTAAACTCCTAGATACAACATATATAAGAAATATGCTATATATATATATATATAAAATCCAAATTATATAAATAAAATAATATAAAATGCTTTACCATAAAAAATACCAATCTCCATTGACTCGACGAATTCACGTGAAATAATTATAGGCGTTTCTAACAGACCTACTCCTATAGGCGCCACTGAAGGCAGTCAACATCGTTCATGGCGCTAACATACTCAACTAATTAATTCGTCGTTAATGCAAATTACGTAAGCGGGTAAGCATTGCAGGTTGCCATAATTCTCAGTATGATCGCTTTTTACTCGGTTCAACGAGAGTGGCGCGCGCCGGCGTCCTCATTAGTTTCTTTTTTCTCATTTGGAACTTGGACTCGGAGGTAGAGCGGAAAAAATCGCGAAAATTGTGCGATGAATCGTCGGCGATTGGATTTGCAACGCAAATACGACGGACATGGCTTTCGTCGTATTTCCCCGCCGCGCTGTCCGCGTTTACGGTTTCGTCGCATGTTACGTTCCTACCGACACGGTTTCGCATGCGGGTATTTATGCGTGAACGACACTATAGCTGCGTCCCGTCCGCCGAGTGATAAAAGGAAAGCTAAGAGACGCTAACGCGAGTCCGCTGCGCACTCCGAGATTAACACGTACCTCTCCCAAGGAAGTCGTCCGCGACCGCGTCGTCGGCGACGTTTGCCTAACGGGAAACGGCGGCGTCCCTGAATTCGTCGTGCCTATATTTCTTTTCCGCACGTTTTTGTCGATTTTTAGCCGCGGGTCTCCAGCGAAAATTAAAATTCGTGGTCAGCGGTACGTCGAGGCGTACCGATATCTCTGAAAGGCCAGAGGCTATAAAAAGCATGCGAATAACGAACAACGTCGCTGCGTAGACCAGCCAAGCGTGGAAAAGTTGTTTGCGACTAGCAACAACGATTCGAGTAGGAGGGATTAAAGATCGGATGACGTTTTTCTATTGATTTCGCGTGTTTTTGCCAGTCCTCGTGTCAAGACTCGCCATCAAGGTGAGAGAGACAATAAAGAAGCGCGACGTCGGGTCTCCGGTCTCCAGCTTCTAAAACGCGTAATTCCACTCGCGTGAAGCTGAAGCAGATATAGAAACTTCGTGGAGACCTGAATAAGACTTTATCGTTGCATCGAGCGTCAGTGCCAACCGCTTTATAAATTGATAATAATTTTAATTAGTAATAATCTAAAATTGATAATAAATTTTATGCTATATGAATCACAATGCGCTTCTACAACAACACAATATGTACATACATCGCGCGATTGTTAATCGTAATTATGCCATAATTTTTTCACACATTATAAATCACAGACAAATTATTATTTATTTATTATATTATTATTTATGAAACAAAATGCGGAGCAAGAATTAACTTTAAAATTCGGATGATACCTCAAATTCTCTCAAAGGTCGTTTCGTATGTGTCTATGTACCTCTGCGATGCATTACCGCGAATATACACGGCGATTAAAATATTACGTCGGTTTCTCTCGACAGTAATTGATGCCGACGAGCCGTGCGCGGGTACCGCTGGTGGTCGTTATTCAACGTCTGCGAGTTATACATCTGTCCGTCATTCATCCGACGATATACGCGAATGGGAGTGTCGGATAAACGGCGAAAATCATTTTCCCCGATTGATGTTGATGACAGCCTTCGGTTAAGTTAATCAACTCGGCGCGCACGACAGAGGTTTCCAATAAGTCTTTTCGGCACTTATATTAGATGAAAGAATTACATTCAGTTACGTAACTTTACTTAAAATTCAAAATAATTTGTAGACATTCTTTTTATCCCTGTATGACGCAAAAATTTTGCCTCTATATAATTATTATATCGTAACGCATAGAGGAAAGAAAGAGGGGAGAAGACGCGCTGAGGAATATTAATTCTGAGCTAACGCGCGATAGACGCATTTATCTTAATCTGCAAAAAAGAGAGGACAGAGTACAAAGTTACGGAACAAGTAATTCAGCCTCCACGTGAGCTTGGCAACCGGGTCACGGCGATGCAAGGTTGCGTGAATATTTTTTTCCTTTTTAATACATGTTGCGTTTCGCATGGGTTTGTTAATTCGACGCTGATCCTATAAATACAAAGAATTTTACGTACTACTTACGTCACATAGATGTATACGACAGAAAAAAAAGGAATTCTCAAGAATTTATGAAATGATAACTATTTAAATCAATTTTTAATATATTTTCATGCGCTTTCTATAAAATTTATATATCGAAAAAACGTAACTGATTAAAGAATTGAAAAAAAAATGTCACAATTTTCAAACACTTGTTATGAATTATAGAAATTATCAAGACATTAATAGCTCTATAGCAAGGTTCGCCAGCGTGAATATAGCTATTCTCTGACGAATCGTCGCTTCTGCTGTGCAGTTTGTAATTATGTAATATAAAATTTTACATCTGTCAATTGTCATGAATACGTTGTTAAATAAGCGCTTACGTAAAATTCTAATGCCTAATCAATATCCGACATATGTTCTAGACGCTGAATAGATAATTAAACGCCTAATCATTCGAAAGTTAAGATGCTCAACCGCGATGACGCATGCCACCGTAATTATTGCTATACATTCGAAACTCCATATAAAGAATCTCTTTATAGCGAATCGTTAAAATCTGTGTGTACACTTAAGCATCCGATTTATCGATAATATCGCGTTTTCCCTCTGCACTATACGTGTAAAACATGAGAAACATTAGCGCGCCTAATAAATATAAAATAGCAACTGCCGTTTAAAGGGAAGACGAGTTGGTTTCGCTCAGCGGGACAACTTACCTCGAACACACCTGATGTAATTGTTGAACTCCTTTTGCAGTCTGTTAGCGGAGTTCTGTTGCCTCGTGAAGTTCTGCAGGTGCTCGTCGAATATATCATCCGCGGTTCGATCGACCTTGCCCAGATTCTGAAGAAACTGCAACGAGAAAAAAATGCGTCTTCAATTTTTAATTCGCTTTTATATATTAATCGCCTTTATATTTTGGCCGCATTCCGATATTTAGTGTCAGCAACAGTCAGTACTGAAAATTTATAGTATACGCGACGTAAAATATAAAAAAATAGATTTTCAGTACACTGACAGTGAATATCGAAATGCAGCCATTATCAACATGATCTGCGGGTATCGATCTGAAGTGAAATTAATACGGTAATTAATAAAAATTGTAATATACAATAGCAATAATAATACGGAATATCTTTATATATGCGCTATATAATGAATATGATGTAATTTATGTAAAAGATTGAAAGAAACATATAAACGAGCGAAAACTTACAATGCTTATATGAATAAATAACGGAATAAGTCGATAAAACATATGCTCATAATTTATTGAATCACCGTACATTCATGTAGGTAATCGGAAAACTTTCTGACGGAGTTGAATGAAACTCGAGGACGTGTGCGTAATTTTTTGCGTGGGTCTCTTCCCACAAATGTTAGCCTTGCGTAGGTGTGAAGTATCTCCATATAAGATGCTCAATATATAATGTTCAATTTTTCTTCCTCAGACTTGTCAGTCTGATCGAAATTCGTCTATTGAAAACAATTTTGAAAACGTAATTTTTTAAATGTCTCGTCCTTTTTATCTTGAATATATTCATTTCTATTTTTATTCATTTACTGTTATCACTCGTGAATGGAGCCTATTTGACAAAATTGCAATTAAATACTAGTTACAATTTTGTCAAAGACTCAAATACTAATATAATCTTATTAATATAATTTTTCTCGCGATTCCAGTGGTTCAAATATGTGTAAACAAAGCCATGAGTTAAGATCCAAGTTTCAGTATAAAATATTTCAAGAATCTTCAAGCTTTCGTTAAAATAGTGCTTCTAATTGAGAAACTATTTATGTGTCATATTTCTGTTAAAGAGAAAATTTGGCTTAAGGCAAAAGAAATCTCCATATTTCTCCATAAACTTCACGGAGTGAAGTATATCAAATGTGACATTTCTCATGGTTGACTATACAAATGCGGGTAAACGCATGGCTATCGCAAATAAGGCCTTTGAACCGTGCTCGTCACGAAACGATATAAACACCGTCTGTATTATCATCGCATCGTGTGGAAGATCTGTGATAATCACGCCTGTTATTTAAACTTTAATTAACATTATCTCACGGACGTTCCGTGCATTAATACAAAAGTGTCAAAGTTAAAGAACATCAGTGTATAATTAGTTCACGCCTATTCCAAGGGTTAAAACATTTCCTATATTTCATAAATTTATTTACGAGATGCACGATAACAGACCCTGCTAAACCTTATCGGTTCATAAAATAAAAAAGTGGATGTGGATACCGATAAAAATAATAATAAACAGCTAATTAATTTTGTCGAATGCGTTAAAGTGATTTATATTCGCGTTATTTCCTCAGCCTCCCCTGCCAAGTTAATAAAGAAATCTATCGGAGCCTCCGCGCGTACTCCACTGCCATTATTATCGGCAATAAGGCGCGACGGGAAAGGACGCGGATGATGTAACAATAGCTATCGACCGCGGAGAAATTTCACGCCGGGAATGCCATTCGTCGATTTTCATTTACCTCCGTGACACCTGTACGATCTTCAATGGCGGGAAAGAGATCGCCCTTTCGAGAAATTATCTAAAGCTATAATAGGTATCAGCAAACTATTGGAAATTCTATTGATCTTCAAATTTCGAATTGAATCATGATTATCTATAGAATATGTAATATGTACAAAAAGGAAAGAAATTATATAGTATCTCAGATTTATCTAAAGACCGTATTTTACATAGAAAGATATTTGAGAAATATTTTACTTTACATTATATTTAAATTTATTTAAAATTAGATTACTTTATTATTAAATTGAAAAAAAACTGTTGTATTTTTTATTATCGCCAATTTTACCAGAAAAAGTATTAAGTATTTAATTAAATAATAGTAAATAATGTATTTATAAAATAAATTCAACGTGCGCATTATAAATTTATATAAGTTCACAATTTAAAACTCTGGAATATCCCCTCTATTTTCTTTTGCTAAAAAAGTAGCTTGATATTTCCGAGATTGGGAATTAGACTGGAACGCGAAGAAAGATGCTGATGCCGCGGCGCCCATGTCGACCGTCTCTCTTGGGCTGGGCCAGAAATCAAAGGCTGGAACGTCCGTGATGGAAATCGCGAGTCGGCCATTGCGTAACCACCTCTATATCGCCGACTGACTCCGTTCGCGAAGCCGGTGATCTGTCCGCGCCGCGGAGGCGAGGGGCACGCCGACCTTCTGCTATATACATGCAGATCGTCCGTCCCGCTCTCCTCTCGTCCCGTCCGTCCCGGAGAAACGAGAGGAAATCGCGCGTCGCGTTGTATCATCCAGTAATTTCCGTTCTCCAGTTTCCCGGGGAATTAATCGTGCCGCCGGCCGCCGCGCCGGTTACACGCGGTGCGACTCTCGTAACGCCAGCGAGTCGGAACGACACACGTCGAACTAGTTCAAGCCTTCGTCACTTTAACCTTCCGTCGGTCTATATCACGACCTCGAATGAGCATTGTCGCAAATTTACAAATTGTACATACATAGTTCATCGGTATAAACGTGCTGAAGTATCGCGCGAGATAAATCTACATTCAGGGCGAGACAGACGAAATGATTAATTAGCTTTAGAATTTTCGAAATTAATCATCTCTGAGTAAGATTGATTTTCTTCCGAGAAAGAACATCGATTATCGAAGTTACATCAACCATAAAGGCAATGGCTATCTTTTTATTTATCTGACACGATAAAAGAATTTTGTCATACGATAATTCATAATGATGTAATTCCTGGAAACTGATACGTAAAAGAAATGGACATCTCTGATACGGTATCATCTTTATCGTACATTTAAATCTTTATGGACCCAAACATTCACGTAGAAATAATTTATTGCATAATTATGTCGATTCATCAATGATATATAAAAAGATGTTGATATTATGTTTGTTAGAGATAATATCGCAGGTGCAACAAATTATGGAATTTTTATTTTAATTACCTTTATTCGACGAGAGCAGTTAATAAAACACATGTGTTGCACGCGTCCGGCATTTCGCCTGTTATCAGAGGCATAAACGTTTAGATTAATTCTTTCAACTACCTCTATGGCGTTATTAAAGGCGGTTAACCTGCGCAACGATGTTATTTATCGCCTGATATGTGATTTATTCTAATAGGACGACCATTTAGAAAGAAATTACATTTCGTGATGTTGAAGCACAAAATGCAGAACTAGAAAAGCTTGACGTTAATTTTTTTTCATCTTAAATAACAAATAACAATACATATCATTTTATTGCAATCGCACGTAATTAGCAATAAAATACGAAATTTTTAATAGGAAATTGAATCGCGACAGGCTTATGAGACTCGGGTTCGGTCGTTCAGGAGAGTGCGAGAGATTAATCCTATTAACTCGCTCGTGCACTTTCAGGTCAAGATCATCCTGCATGCCATATATAATTTTCTCGTTGCAGCTTTAAAAGTACTGTTGCTACGATTTCTATCTCGCTCCATAATATTAAGACAGCAGTGGTCTCTCCTTAAATGAAAGAGGTTAAACTCGATATGCATCATTCAAGGAAATTTAATGTAGAAAATTCGGATTAAACGCCATGGTATCTATCTTGAACGTCTCGTCGTGAAGTCTAAAAGCTAAAACGTTTAAATTATCCGATACGTCAAGCGACGAGAGATATACCGCATATATGATAGTCGGACAAAGAAAAGAGATTAGAGCGCGTGAGATTAAAATGTCTGTTGTTTTCGATATTTAATACGATCTTTTTATGAATCATCGACTACAGAGAACGTGCTCTCATCGCGAGATAAGCCTCGGGCGAGTACGCGTATTAGCCGGAGCAACAAAAATAGTGTTATCTCGGAGTGAGTCACGAGCGGTGCCGCGAAAAATTTCGCCCCGCAAGTTGCACTTGCAGACGCAGCACAAACATATTGCAGATATACCACATCCTATTGGTTATACGGTATATCGGCTGTACCGTTACGCATCGTGATACTTGTTTCGCGAAATATTTTGTTTTATGAAAGAACGCGAGACTTTGTTATCAAAGATGCCTATATATACCTCTATACGGTATAATCAATACGCAAATTGTTTTCAAGCCTTAATCTAAATCCAAGCGAAATTTACATATATTTCTCCTCAATTCTCGAGGATCATTTAAATTCAACGAAAATCATGTATCTTGCGTGTGAAATCGGCCGCACGATTCTCCTATTGCAACCTTTGTAAACCGAGATTAATGCATGCAACGACCCTGATTGGCACGGTATTGACAGACGTTCAAGCATCGGCGTCTGACCGACAAGGTGCCTACTGCACGACTGTGCGCGGTGTTTTCACCAGTCCGAGAGACACGAGACACGATTTTTGTCACGATTCCGTGCGCCTTCGTACCGTTATCCGGTTAACGTAGTCTCCGTTCGATACCTGCCTCGTACAACAGGTGAGAACGAAGACTGAACTGGTTTACACGCGTATATAGCCGACTTGCATATATTATTAATACAATATTATTAGCGTGCTTGTAACTGTAAGCATCGAGGTGATACGAACATCCTGTCGACTGCGTAATTGCGTAAAAAAAAACGCTTATATTCAAATTTCACAAATTTTATTTATAAATTTTACAAATATCTAGAATCCCGTAAATATCACCGGTTTCTGTAAACCTTGTTAATAAGTCTGAAAATTATCGTGAAATTCCTTTCAACGACTTCGCTCGAGCGGAGGTAAATATCAGCACCCAATTGCGCGGCGACTCTAGAAACCTTTTTTTTCCCCCTCGAGACATTATCCTCGACAGTTCGTTCAATTATACTCGCTGCTTCCGGCGTTTTCTGTATAAATAGGAAAACTTTCTCTCGTGCGATAGGTAACGCGCCTAACGGGTATACACGGAAGATTCCTCGTCGTGACTCGTTCGACTCTTACGTCGCCCATCCCGAGAGAATTTATACTTAAAATTCTGAGCCGGCTTTCCGGCGCGGCCGCGCGCGAATTTCTATTCTTGTGTGTAGTCGATTTTCCAGGTGCTCGACGCGACGAAGGCAGAGTTGTATGTGGGTACACGCTGTGTGTATTATTTTGCGCGATAAGAACAACATATGGGTCAGAATTTTCTTGGAAAAGACGTCCCGACTCTTTCGTTTTACATTAAAACTGTATGTCCAATTACCTTGGTCTGAATACCTCGGAGATTTAATCTGCGTCTTAATACGACGATATGAGAAATAAATTATTATAAAGATAATGACGGCAACGAGAGAATTTTTTTTTACTTTCTTTTAATTCTTTTATATATACACTACCGGTAGCTGAAAATAAGTACCTACTCGCGCAATGATCGAGCATTGGAACGCGACCAATTACAGCTGTCTCGCTGATATGGTACACATTCGCGTGTCGGTAAACTTCACGCGTGTGAGTAATAATACTAATTGGTAGTGGTGGTAATTAATAATACAGATGACATAAATAGATAGCGTTAGAAAAGAACTATTAGAATTCTGGGCTTTGAAGTCAGAACTGCATTTCCGTATCCTATATATATATATATACGTGAAACGATTCTTCGAAGGTTCATCAGGCTTCCTTTTGCCAGCGAGTTCAACATTAATTTATCGGACCAATGAAAGTAAATCTGCATTTATGCACCGGGATGCTTCGGGGGATGCTGTATTTTTAATAACGCTGGTTCCAAATCCGAACGGACCCGGACGTGTCGTTTCCGAAATAGATGGTCCTCTCTCGGGCTTATTAATAGTCGAGCAGATGACGCGAATGTGCCGTTGCATCGCTATTATTGTGCCATCCTATGGCCCCGTTTCGCCACTTGCTGGTTCACATTGTGCTCCGGGAGAACCATTGTCGTAGAGACGGTGTCATGCGGGAAAAAATGCGAAGTACTTTTGCCGTGAGCGAAAATTATATAAATCGAACTTGTAATCCCGTAAGAGAAACGTCTAAATGTCTCTTCAAGTAGCATTTCTTTTTATATAAGGTTTATAAAAGTACTGTAATATTCAACACAGATTAATAATTATGTAAGTTGAAATTTGATAAAACGTTCTTATATCAAGATTGTTAATTATATGTATAAGAATTCACGGCAAACTTTTTAAATGTCATTAATATTTAACGCGATATAAAATCTGTAAAATACTGTGATTTAATCAATTTAATGTATGCAAAATGTGACAAAAATCCAAAAGACGTGGGTCAATCCCACGATAGCGACCCGTTAACAAAAGTGATAAAGTTTTTCCAGGATCGCGATGAGCGAGCGGAGCGACGAAGCCTTTTTTTGGCGTTTCGCGGATGGTGTTCTCGGCCGCGCCGGAGCCGTGTGCGCGGAACCAGTCGCGGAGACCACCAGGAAGGAACGAGAGGAGTCGGAATGTTGGCGCGGAGTTCGGACATCAACCTCTCGGGCAGTCGGCCCGCCGTTCGCCACGAGCGGCCAATCCGGCGCCCATCGGCGAACGGTAATTCGTGCCCGTACATATGCGTGCGCGACCCACGGCTTGAACCCTTTCTCGCTCTTCAATGAGAGAGAAAGAGAAAAAAAAGAGACGTATAGTATATAAGTATATAATAGCTTGTACTTAAATACCTAAATACCATTCTTGTACTTAAATAAATAGGTATTTCTGCTGTGTCATAAATAGATATTGTGCGTGTAATACGTTTTCATTACAAAGCTCATATCGAGATATTAAGTTTGAATTAATATTAATATTGGTATTAATATTAATTTATGATAATAAATACATATATAAATTATATTTATTATAATTTATTCGCTTTGATTGCCAGTTTTGCGAGAACATCTACAATATTTTCCGCTTCAAAAGCTAAATTCCGAAAGTTAGATGAATTAACATAAATATGCGATTCCAATTTCGTAGTGTGTTCATGTTTTGTCCCTGAAATGCTTGTCTGAAACTTTTGTGCTGCCACGAAGTGAAGTGCATAATGACAGGACGGAAATATGTGGTCAAGGGCTGCCAATTGAATACGCATTATGAAATAGTGAAATTGCAATCTCTGTGACGAACTATACCGGCATAATCTGTCATATCGTGTAAAGCCAAATAAATAAATGAATAAATAAATTATATAATTATCAAAAAATTACTATAGATATTATAAAATTAGTATAACACTTTCCTTTTATATTTTATAAAAGAAAAATTATTCCTGCTTTGCCATTTATCTCTAAATGGTGATGGCAACATTGTTTACATTGAGTCATAATTGACATAGGCAACAACACACGTGGGGATAGTGAGGTGAGGTTAATACTAAGATCAACGATTCGTTAAGAAGGCTGCAATTTTGCATACAAAGTAACTATATACACGACATTGTGTGCAACACTGTGATAACAGGATGACGGTACAGTTTATTGAGTCGCCGTAAGTTCGCTGTTAAAGTCACGCCTTAATAGTGGCATTACCATCGCTCTTTACTAATTATATTTTGCCCGGTATCTATATAAACCTGATATTGTAGGTCAAGGCGGGAATTTTACGAGCACTTCGTGCACCGTTAGAAAAAGAAGCGATGCGAAGAATATGACGTCTATGCAGGGCGGTTACAGCCAGTTGTAACCGGTGCATCGCGACATGCGTGTTAGAATAACATCGCAATACGCGTATCATTCATTATATAGTTATTATGAAAGTCACATATTATGTATCTATATATTCCCTTAAGAATAAACGGAGATATATTATATAATCGAGTATGGCACAGTTTCTTGCACGCTGACTTTTAATTAGATTAGCTCCACAGGAAACACACTTTAGATTTCCATATTTATATTATCGTACGGTTACATGTAGAAGATGGGATAACGTATAATATAAGAATATTGCGAATGGAAAAAGCGGACTTTCCTTTAACAAAAAATAAATACCCTGCAAACACTCTTTCGCTTTTTAATATATTACATATTTCAGTAATTAATGATCGAATTGCAATTCTGCTATTACGAAATCGCATAAAGTGATAAGATATTTAATTATGCCATGAAATTATTATATGTATAACATTGCACCTATGTTTCTCTATCTTCATGCTATACAGATCGGAGTTAAAAGTATGCCATTGCAAGATCGATAAAGAGCTAAAAGAGCAAAGATACAGAGAGAGAGAGAGAGAGAGAGAGAGGAGAAAAAAGAAGGTAAGAGCGCGAAGTGAACGGACTTTATCCTACTGGTATCCAGATCATGTGTTTTTTACATTTTACAAGAGTCGATCTATCTACCGAAACAAATGGTAGGTACCTCGCTAAGTCAATCCTTTTTTTTTTAACATAGGCCCGTATTCATAGTCCGTTCTTAAACTATTCTAAGTAATATATTAAGATGCTAATATGGCTCTGTGAATAGTTCATAACATCTTAAGAGACGGTTTTCAATATAAGATTCGACTATGAGAATACCGCTCATAGATATATATAGTGATCCATCGTTGCTAACTTTTGAATACATATACGAATAAATGATTGAATCGAAACAATTGCCACTATAATGATGCAAACCACAATATTGGGTGATTATCAAAGTTCTATATAAGAAAAAATTATATTTTCAGATACTTAATCGCCAAAAGGAATGTTATCTGTTTGACAAATGTAGACTGGATGACACGCGATACGTAATGATAATGGTAAAACGTCAATAGATTCAATCCAATTTCGTTACACCGTCGATACTCGTTATAACGGATTTTTGTTGTAATTCGTTATAACGGGATTTCTGGCAAGAACATTTTGCGGGATCGGGCCGCTCTAAATTTATAGCACAGCAACAGTGTTTGCACATACCGAATCTCGGGTTGCAACGTTGTTGGCCGTGCACCAGTTAATATACGCACCTGCTTAACAAAATCTATAATATATGAAGTAATTAAGGAGCATTCCCAGAAAATATCGCAGGCTTCTAATTTATCGAGTATGATGCTCCACGAAGAGACGCTATCGTAAATTAGTTGTGATTTACAATTTTAAAGCAGAAATTACCTCGCTTTTCTACTAACACACTAACGAATACCCAATAATTTTATATATATTAATTATATATTTTTGGAAAATAGAGTGAGAAATTATACACAAACACTTTGCAAGACATCTTTGGAAATAAAGTTTCTAATGTCAAATTGTCAGCTAAAGCCATCGCAATAATGCTTTAACTTTAAAAGTACATATTATATTGTTATCAGTTGATAAATTTTTTTTTTACGCATACACATACATATACACACAAACATGTGTACAGTATAATATTTATCTTTGAAAGTTTGTAACGCTTAGTTGGCTATTGCTTGGCGTTGCCTAGTTTTTAACGCGATGGCATTTATAAGAGTGTACAACAAGATATTAAGATACAAGCGCGCCGTTATCGTCCTTGCGAAGGAGCTGCATTCATACAGCCTCTCCTTTCTTTCTCACTTAGGCATCCCGGCTGGTTGAGCTAACGGAACCATTCGGATGTTTAGCCCGGCTCGAGCTGGTAACCGGCCGAAGCTGATAGAGAAGGGGGGGGGAGAGAGAGAGAGAGAGAGAGAGAGAGAGAGAGAGAGAGAGAGAGAGAGAGAGAGAGAGAGAGAGAGAGAGAGACGGAGAGATACAAGGAATGCCGAAACAGCTGATCGATTACTCGGCCTCTCAAAAGGCATGCAGATACGTTTAAATTTAATATCGTGCCGGTACTGTTATTCAGTCTGTCTCTCCAAATACCATGAATATCGACAACCGTATGCGGTTACGCGGAATGCGCCATAAAAACTGCATATTTGATGCTAAGACGATATTCTTTATAGAAGGATTTTTTCAACGACGTTTCAATGCTTCTAGTCGATTAAATCAATCGCAAGTTAAATTTTGGAATTTTTAATTTAAGATTTATCTGTGTAAAATATTTTTGAGAGACTGTAGATGTGTACACGTCAATCCTGAGATTCAGTACTTAGCTATTATGTCACAGGTTAACTAACTCAGTTGAGAGATTTCATAGCTTACTGCCTTTTACATATAATTATGGCAAGCGAGTCCTCGGAATGTGACTTATTGTTAGACAATGAGAATGGGTGGCACTCGTTAAAGCGGCGGCTGTTGTAAGGGAGACTGGCACGTGTAGAAATTACAAATTGCGCAGGTAGGTAATAATGTAAACGGCCTTACATTATTAGATATACGCTCGTTCTATTGACAGTTTAAGTGTTTTATTTCTATCTCTGTAATAATCGAATCCCGTTGAACACCGTGTTGAGCGCCGCGCCGTTGAGTGTGTGTAAGTTTATTAATCTACTTAATCCCTTAATTTTTTACGATAAAGAAATATACAGAATGTTCCATGAATTTCATCCAGAAATCTTTATCTACAGATTCTAATTAATTTTGACTTGATTCTTATCGAGGAGTACAGTGTCAATTTTAGAAAGAACTTGCCTCTATAATTTCTTAACATTTTTAATGTAAAAAGACAGTTTTTTTAAAAACCTTTTAAAGATATATAATAAAAAATAGAATTGACGTTGCTTTACTAAGGAATTTATTATGTCAATTACTTATGGAATAGACACAACGTAGTAGATTAAACAAATTGTGTTATAACATCTTTATATTAGAAATTCCCTGCAAAATTAATAAAAATCAACTCCAGAATTTGTTTATCCTCCTTTGATAGACAGATCTGCGTATTTGCAGCTCACGTTGTACACTCTACACAGTCTACACTATACATTAGCATACGGTGCCACCAACGCACTGTATGCTAATTGGGCAAGTAATAGATGATCACCGTATTAGGCACGACGAAGTCGCGGGATGATGCTTATGAAATCATCATGCATACAACTGGTACTTATTTGGTTCCCGAATTGTGGCAAAGCGTTCGGTCCCTTTAAGGTTCTCTTACGCTCATTCTAACGATGCCGAATGCGTTATGAGGAAATTTGTAATTACACATACGATGACACGTGTCTATGTAACGTTTATTAATCGCTTTACGATTATAGTCGTCTTATTTAACAATCATAATATCAGTCACTGATAAAAATAAATGTAATTGCTAAGAATATTGTTATACTGCAATTTTACAATGTTACATATAAAGAAATAAATAACCAGTATATGGTTAATAATTTAATGTCTGATTTATTACGAACTGGGGAAAAATATTATTTCTTACGACTTTATTCGAGTTGCTTGGAATATATTGTTGCACACTTTGTTATGCTTATGAGTGACGCAATTAATTGCAAGTGTGATGCAACATCGTCGTTTAAATAATCGCATAAACAATTGTAGCGTTCTATTTTAAACTAACTGCTTCTTAAAGCACGGCAAATTAATGCAATATCAAGGCCGATTGTCAGTCGTATATGGGCATCAATGTATGTACTTACAATTAAAGCATTATTGCGATAAGTTCGTGTGGTTTGGCTCGGAAGCTTTGTTCCCAAAGATGAGCCGTCAGTTGCAAAATCTTGAACAGAATTTTCCATGTATTTGAAACATAACATTAAAACCCTTTTAGTGTTATACTTTTGGTGACTGGATTTCGTGCATCTAAATCAAGCGAGTATACCTGCGTATCAGCGTTGTGATAATAACCATGTTAATACTAAAAGAGTTGCGTCGCGGCGTCGTATGCAGATGAAGGCTAACTCGATTAGCATATGCTTGATTATACTGCTGCAAATAGCGAATAATAAATTGTGAGCCATGGCGAGATGTAATAGGAATTCCTCTCCGACCATGCGATCCGAAATTCTATAGCTGACGTACACAATGTACAAGGTTGCTCATTCTAGGAGCAGAGGTCGGCGCGTTTTAATTATTCATCGACAATTCGTGTACGTTCTCAGCAGCTGAAAATTGTCAGTCCAGCATGGCGCGTCACTTAGTTAATTCCCTTAATTTTTTCATTTCTAGTAAACGCCTGCTTCTTCAAAAGTATAAAAATATGCATTTTATAAATTTTTGGCACTAAATTGTTTGTAGAATATAATTATGAAAATAAAGATAAAACGTATGCAATATGTACAGATAATGAAAAAGATTTAATCCGCGTTATTTGAACTCTTTAAAAGCGCATATATCGAATTACTCGTTTTTATTTCAAAAAGAACAAATAACCGAATGACTGCAGAGGATTATATATATGAACACAAAATCGAGAGTAATCGTTTCTTTTGTCGGCCTAAAATTTAACGATAACATTTTCCCGAGCGATAATAATCGCAATTCGAGGTTTCGTGTAAAGATACTTTCATTCCTAAAGAAAATATATTTTGCGAAATTTCACACACCGTCACGCACACGACTCCGCGATTCGAATTCGCTGATTCGCGCCGCATGCGGCTCGAGTCCTCCGGTATGCTTAACGCGGCTTAACCGTGATAAAAAGAGGCCTTGATAGCTCGTGCTACGCGCCGAGTGCACCAAGGGTTAAGGCACGTCGAACCCCCATTGTCAGGAGTGCGAGCTGATCAAACTGAATTGCCTTGACGATGCGGCACAGCGCGTAATCGAGTGGCAACCGCGGCGAAGGTCGAACGCGATTATGCGCTTCATCCGCGAAACGAATTATCCTCACACCTCTCGACTGACCCGGTAAAAGCGTCGTGAATGTATCTATATCTTTGCATTTTGCAAACCGATTGAGTCAGAATTGAATTAACGGAAGGCATGGGTAAGTTAACGCATGATCTTTGATTTATGCTCGGATCGGAAAAATTTTTAGATTCTTCATTTCAAC
This sequence comes from Temnothorax americanus, assembly GCF_048541705.1. NCBI lineage: Eukaryota > Metazoa > Arthropoda > Insecta > Hymenoptera > Formicidae > Temnothorax > Temnothorax americanus. The sequence goes on from NW_027509339.1 coordinate 2,226,106, forward strand.
GATGATTAAATATGTTATTATTGAATTCTTGATACTATCACTTTTTGGAGTCCAGATTCTCGATCTACAAACTTTTGACGCGTGGCTCCACAAATGTCTGGTCTTGCAATTTAACAAATTTAAATTAAAAATTCTATATAATTTTAATTTTCTATACTCTTTAATACTATAACAATAGTAATTTTACGTTATTCTTGCTCAGCGCCCAGGGAGATATTAATTGAATTTCAGATATACGCAAAAATTCGGAATATACGCAACTCCCTCGGGTTACTTACGATTTAATGCTTGCCATAAATCCTCTCTCCCGGAGCCAGACTGCTATAATCCAGCCGGTATTATTGCAGCCCTTCCCGGTTCCGTGAATTCATGGACCGCGTCCAAGCGTACGTTAGAGCCACAGATCCGAGAGTGACGCACGCAATCGCGAGACTCGATTCTCCTAATTGAACGCAATCAAATTTGTCGGCCACGCCGGTCGGGTCTATTCATCGAGCCATCACCCTTACGAAGCGGGTGTAATTGAAATTTTGCCCGCCAATAACTCCCCTCTTTCATGACAAAAAGTATTCTCAGAGCCGCATTCACGCAAGAAGATGTCTATTAAGGCACAGTCACTTTGGCACAATCGAATTAAATATGATAGACATGCAAGGGAGATATGAAAATATATCCTGATTGAGATAACGAACAGAATTGGATAAGACAAGATATGTACAATACTTTGTTAAATTTGTTATGCAAAGTGTTACAATATGATGCATCGTTTTTTTTAAAATAGTTTCTTTGTATTTTTTGAAGAAATTTTAATCGCAGTCGCAGTCGCATTACTCGTCACGATAATTGTTTGATTATTATAATGTTTTTAATCAGTAAAGATTCAAATTGCTTCTATAAGTAAAATAAGTATAATTTAAATGTTTGAACAAATGTCTTTTAATTCGTAGATTATCCATATTTTAGATTAAGATTTATTTGAAATTATTTCAGTAACGGATTGACGCGTATTCTAAACGCTTAAATCATTACAAGTTAAATCTGGGATTAGCTGGAACAAGTCTGACTGGGTATTTGGACTGCATGGACTATAGCGACGCAAACGCCACTTCGCTACTGGGTTAAGTACCGCATCAGGATTACACATCAGTTCGCGCATTGGCAAACGAGGAGGTCAGGACAAGTCTGAGCCAGGAAAAGTACCTGTCTCTCTAAATCCAGACTCAGCTATCGTCCCTCTTACGAGCAGCATATAAATGCATCTATGGAATAAGAGAACTGAATAAATAAATAAAATAATAATAATAATATGACTGCGTTTACCTTGAAAATGCAAACGCGTTTCTTAAATCATTTCGTTTTCGTTTGTTACATGAAATTACGACTCCTCTCTCCAAATTTGAATTCCCAAGACGTCCCAAATTTATCTTTGCATCGAAGCAACGGCGTGAATTTGAAATAAGATTGCTACCGCGCAGAGAGACGAATGTCTGATGTGTTACGTAAAACGCGGACTCGATACTTGATACTTCGAGACAAACTCTCGCGCTAAATGTTCTCATTGAAAGGTATACTCAGGTATTCGCCTGCGTCGCGTTCACTTTTTTGGCGGCTGACAATGGCGTCTGGCGTGTTCTCTAATATTAGAACTGGGTCATAACCCAGTACCGTGCACAAACATTGACGACATATAGCGTAAACCAGCTAATGTATTCATTCCAAATAAATAATCGTCCGGGTTGATCGAGTTAAATTGATTCGTTTAATAATTATCATGTTTACGATAAACTATATTGAGCTCTTAAATAATTAAAAATCGAACGCTATTGTGTCTAGTATTGGATGTGGAATACCAAACCACAGAGTCTCTATCACTAAAAAACCATCATTATCCCGCGAATGCTTGTCATTTGTCTCGTGCACGATCATTAACTTTCCTTCCACCGTAATTTCATTTGTTTTTTTCCCGGAGGACAGTCACCGTTAACGATTTATTTGTCTTCGGTAATGTATCCACTTACGGTGCAAATGGGCGTAACCTGCATGCGCACGAGGCGTGCAATTAAACAATTTTGCATTTTAGCCACGGTAAGACAAAGTCCCGTTGAAGATTAATGTAATTAGGTCGCCTCCGAAAATGTAAAAATAGATATAATAGTGACAAGAAATTATTACTATTAAAAGAAAAGAAAATTTAATTGCTACTATCGTGCATCCCTCGTGAAAACTTCCTACTATATACATATATTAGAATATATACAGAAGACAGAGCTAGACAGCACCACTCGAGGCAAAGAGCTGTCGATCTCCTTTTTGGATCAATTAGATAAAACAATTTACACACGGTGTGAATCATGTGCGTTCGCGCACTTAGTATAATCGATAGATGCCACGCGGACGATCAACACCTAATCGCTGTCCGGTAGACACGCCTAACATTCAGTTAACCAGCTCTGTCCGCGGGGTTACATCACAAACCGTAAAACGCGTGCATGTAATCAGGATTTATGTTGCTTATGACAAATCGAGTTTCGTTGTATAAGGTTTGCTTTGAAATTCTACGAGGACGTTTTGTGACCAAATCAACTGCTCAATGGCGTTGCAGCGATGACCGCCATATGGGGATCAACCGGGATAATTCAAGTGCGAATCAAGTATGCAAATCGAGAAAACTCGCATGCGCATCGAGACGTCGCCCACGGTGGATTCTCAAGTAAACGAAAAAGAATGGAAAAATCAAGTAATTTTATTATTCTCCTTAATAACGGAAGATTTAAGTTTTGAAAGATTTAAAATATGAGAGAAGAGAGAGAGACAGAGAAGGAAATCACAATGGGGCAAACAAGGATAAACTTCAACTCTTCAAAATACAGATACAAAATAAGTACGTATACATATTATTATTATATTAATTTATCTTGCCGTAAAAAAATAAAATAGAACGGTTTAAGTTTTTCCTCTTTTTTAGTTGGTTCATATTCATGAAGCGGATAAATATACGCTCCTATACCGCTGCTAACAATCCAAACAAATAGCCGCGCAGGGAAAGCAAATTCTAGAAGACATGCACGCGGTGTGTTTTTTCGTTCTGGCGTGCGTCAAAGATTTTGAACAAAATCGCGCGCGCCGGGGTGCGCGCGAGATCTATTTTTGCGCGGTAGCGCCGAGGATCGCGCGCGTCACGCCGGGTCGCCGCACCAGATCATCCACCGTGGATCTAGATCCGCGCCGCGCCGGCCGTGTTGCCGCTAGCCGTGTAGCAGGTGATCTCGGCCTGGATTCGCAACCCAATTGGTCGGAACGAGCGACCGGGCGATTCCGTTCCATTTCCGCTTCCAACGGCGCGGCGCGGCGCGGCGCGGCGGCGGACGAAACGGGTCGGCGCGATCTCCCTCCTCCCGACACGATCGCGCGCCCTCGTCACTTCCTGTCGTGCCTGCATTCCGCGTACATATTCGACCGGTGTGTCGGTCAGCCACGAAGACGACGGCCGCAACGACGAGAGCTCTCTCTCTCTCTCTCTTTCTCTTTCCCTCGTGACTCGGGGAAGCTCCCGTTACCGTACGCGAAGATACCGCGACCGGCGCGGCGTCCACCCGGAGATCGAATCCTGTTCCTCGGACAGCCGTAATCGAGACCCGTTTCCATTTCGTAGCCGGCCGGATCGCTTCGCGATCGAACACTTGCGCGACGAGAGTTGCCGTATTACCGGGATATGTAACGGCGTTCTCGGCCTCATTGCGCTCGGTTAATACCAGAAGTCTTGTAAATCAGCAGGAACATTGCTATATTTTGTACAAACGCATATATATATATATATATATATATATATATATATATATATATATCATCTCTCACCTTGGTATTAAGTATTCTCGTATTATTACTTCCGACATTTGTATATGAATTATGCAATTTGATCAGTATTATAACTGCATTTTATTTTAAATACAGCTGATGGAAGATGAAATTAATATTGTATTGATTCAGCATAGAGTTTGATTATATCTTGGATCTGATTTTAAAATCGCGATGTAAATTGATATACTGGAATAATCGACCATAAAATTTTATACACATTGATCTGCAAAAAAACAAGATATGCTAATTCCAATTAACGGCCTTAACCTTGCACACCGAAATTTCTCAACGGTTTTACAGAAACAAATCTTAAAGAAACAGACGAGGATTTCAACGATCTCCGATTCAAACGGACCTTCATAATGCCGTGAGGAAAGATTTGGAGACCGGAATATTGAACCGGTACCGAAGAATCCTGTTTTACAGGTGTGTGTGTGTGGCTGTAACAGATCTTTGCTCAACACAAAAACGCGTCAGGATTATCTTACAAGTTTTTCGAAGCTTAAAAAATTCTTCTTGGTAAATAATCTCTGTTTATCTTGTCATTGCACAGGTGTGACTGCTAATAGCATTAGCAGAAAATATGAAACAAAGCTTCTTGTGAACTTTACAGAGTTTAGAAATGTAATTTCGAGAATTGTCAATTAAAAATCAATTTTTAACTTCGGTTTGAAAATTCCTATTTGGGAAAAAAAAAAAGATTCTTTAGTAAATGCGCGCGTCGAGTCACCCTCTTTTGAGTAGTAAGTCTCGCCTGTTTGGTAGAAAATGGGCGAAAAACCGGCATAAAGTCACGCGTTGAAAATCGGTGGTCGCGGAAATTGATGGTTATTAATACTCGCAAGCCACAACGTCATCCGGAACATAGTGTTACGCCCGCGCGGATTTCCACATTTATGTATATTACGTGAAACATACGGTACATGACGTAACAGGCAAATTTAGAATCAGAACCTAATTACATGCTAATTACACAATTAATAATTTGGCATTTTAATTTGGAATTTATTGTCCATGCATTATCAGTAGGAAATTAATATTAAAGTGGGGTATGCTGACTCTCTTCTGCACAAGTATTTCGAGAATAATTTATTGAAGAAATATATTCATATTATAATATACTATTAACTTCTTATTTTTAGTCATTTTATTCTTGTGTGGCTATGATATTTTGTATCAGTGCATCCGAAACCACTAAATATTTTCGACATCTGTTTACGATATCTTATAGTTATAATAATTAAGTAGCAATTTATTCTAATATTTCTTTTTTTTTTTTTAATTACAATTTGTGTTTCAAATAGTAGCCTTATGAATTAGCACTCTCGATTTTAATTATAGAAGCAATAAAATTGAGATTATAATATAACAAATCAGTTGTTTCTCTCTTTCGTAATAAACTGTTTTTTTTTTTACGCCAATTTCTCTACAAATCTTATTTGAATTTGAGAGAATGCATAGAATAAATAATAAAATAAAGTAAAATAAAGATTTATATATGTATATAAAATATTAAAATTTTTTTAATTGATGCAATGAAAATAAAAAGCAATATCGATATCGATTTCAGTGCGTGCGTGAGGATAAATATTATAATTGTAATTTCGAAAAAGATTTCATTAAATGCATTCAACTAGATAGATATTTAAATGAATAGACAATTTAATAAAAATTAAAAAAAAGTTACGTAAAAAAAAAGAAGGTAAGAAAAGAAACAAGTGTAAACGTAAAAACACGTCATTAGGAGACAAAGAGGAGAAGCAGGAAAGAAGAACGAGCGCAATGTAGAAGCGTGTCGTTAGAAGGCAAGCAACGAGAACAAAAAATATGACACGAAGGGTGACGAGAGGCAGAAAGAGTCTGAGAACGACAACCGTCTCCGTCTACATTTGTCGTGAGCCGTATTTATAACGAGTCCACTGGACTCAGGCCAGCATTATCGACTCTCGACAACGATGTTTCAAAGAGATTGCGCCAAGCTGTGCTGAAGCGATGTCTTCACGATGAATGTTACGCAGAGAGAACAAGTGAACACGTGTAAATTCGGAATACAATCGATCTCCGAAATTTTAATACTTTTGACAACATGCTTGCAAAAAGTTAACTATTACAGAGAATTAAAAAAATTAAATTAAAAAGAGATTAAAAATTTTAATTAAAAATTACATTATATTCTGGAATAAAAATCATGATTTCCTAATTAAATCCTTAAATATCTAAAATGTAAAAAAAAAATATATATAGAAAAAGGAAACAATTCTTCGCTTGTTTATTGCTTATTGATTCAAATAATAATTAGGAATACGATTATAAAGCGTACTGCGTGATGCATGTAAGCAGGGAAAAATCTTTTTCTCGAAAAGCTTTCTCGGTTTTTTTCACAGTATCGCTGCGTTTCCAGAGAACAAACGAAATCTTTACCGCGCTTGTTACCTCGTTAATAAGTCACGAAAGAGGCATTGGACGAAAGACGAAAGAAATTTTTGGCGCACACTGAGTGTCGCTAATTTTAGTAGAAAACCGGAGCGTCTATATGTGCTGCCGCACAGGTCACCATCGCAATTGATAGACACGCAAAATAGCGAAACGCAACGAAGACAGAAACTGGTTAAACAATCGATAACATCGATAAGTTCGATAATAGATTTAAAAAAAAAGACTTTACGTCTATCGTCGCGAATAAATATACAGACCAGAGATCATCATATTATCGTCTACATCAGCACTGTGATTTCAACTTACCAAACCAATTTGAATCAATCATCATTTAAATCTATAAAATGCAAATCGCGGTAACAAAGTTGAGTTAAATCACTTGGCAAAGACTTGTTGGAAAAAAAGGTCGTTTCACACAAATGCCTGCATGCCAAATATTTTAATACGGAAGGTATCAAACAGTGATGATAGTTTTATTAGACTGTTATTCCAGCGGGAATCGCATTTCCTTTCGATGAGAAGACAAGTGCATGTGCGCCTGTAAGGGGGGTTTTTTCGTGTATTCCTCGGTTGAGGAATTATAGTGTCTTGTACCCAAAGGTAATTGACACAAGCGATGTAGACCCAGTTCGACATTTACATTATTGTGCGCCTGTAAGTAAACGTAAGGGTTAAGCGCGTGGTCGATTGTCTTCGCGAAGGAGAAACACTAACGCACTGTTATTCGCGGCGTTGTGTGTGCACCGCGGGACGCCTTTCTATTTGAGAAGAAAGGTCACTCGGATCCTCGGATGCTCGTCTCAACTGCGCCTTTCTTTCGATGCAGCTTCGTGCGACGACCGGGACTCGCTTGGACTATCTCCAAAGAGTTCTCCAAAGTGATGACGAAATAACGGAGACGCGGCAATTAGCGCTCGAGCAATTAAAGCTCGGATCGCGGAGCCATTAAACGGCTGCCTCGTCTCGTCTCATTTTTTCGCGCTTCAAAAGATAACGCAAGTTGCGCGTCGCGAAATATGCTGATATAAGATGTATTCATATTCATGCAAGTGACTTGCGTAACGTGTAAAATGCTAGCCGCTGTTACGCACGTTGCACTCAGTAACACGAGTAGGAGAGGCGAGGTTATACCGCGAACTAAACTCAGAATTTCGATGTGCAAGGTCGGGGTTCGGCAAGAATTAGCAGAAAATTGCGCGATTAGCGTTGGATTTTCATTGAAATGACATAAAGGAAACATTATTCCGTGGTTATGTTTCATATTTTATCGATAAAAATTTATGTGTTACCAAGATTCCAGGAGTCAAGGATCAAAAGTATAATCCTTTCTCAAATGATGACTATACAATTTTCTCGTATCATTAATCAGTCTGACATGGCAAAATCTAAACGTGTTCGTGATCGCTCCGGAGTAAGCGCGGATTGCAATTTTATATGTATATATTATGTACACATGTGACTATACAACACCGCGATAGATGGAGGGGTTTCTTAGATGCCGTGATATATCATTTAAGTAAAATAAGCGTAAATTATATATCCCCACACGTAACAGAAGTGAGAGTAGGTGTGCGCGCCAAAAATTACAAGTATATAATTATATAGCGAATCAAAGCTAAACTAAAACGAAAAGTTGTAAAATTAATAACAGTTATGAATATTGCGGTTTTAACCATTCGTTATGGTGGAAATTCGTTCAGGTTTGTACGGGTTTAAACAGGTTTGAAAGTTACTAAGCGAAATGGACCAACATTCGAAAGATCAGGAGAGGTCAGTGGATTTAAAATATCGATAGTTAAAAAATTTCGGTTTTACAGACAGATTATTAATAAATGACTGTGCTGCGCGCTGAGAAATATTCTGGCTAATAGCTTTGAGAGCCGCTGTTGCGCGGCAGCGCGACGGAAATGTGAAACGCCGCGAAACTCAAAAGCGGGCTCGTAGATATATTTGCCGACTGTCGCGGGTTGTCCGGGAACGCGTCTCGGGGACGAGAATAGTTAGCCGTCTCTCCCGGTGGGACACACTTAGAAATCTAACGAGTCTAGTAGGAGAACGACGAGAGAGCGTGACCCAGGAGAGACTTCTTCTCCTTCGCGTCGCGAACAAACCGGCGACAACCTTATAAAGAACGTCCCGGCGTTTAGAACCCTGATGGCGGAAATAGACATCCGGAAGTCGATGGACGGCCGTTGCAGGAAATGATAGATAGATCTGACGAGACGCGACGTCTTTGCTCTATTTTCTATGCGTCAAGCCAATCGATGATTTCGCGTATATAACATTTCGAGGCGCCATGAGTCGCGACACTCTATTATTTAATAAAAAAGCGAGAGGAAAGAAACACGTTCGCTGTTGGCGCCGTTTTTATTGTGGTCCGCAAACGCGAACGTCTGCAAATTCTATAATACGACACCGCAACTCGCACTTCTGCGGTGCGCGAGAGAAGACACGTCCCGTCCGTATATTTTCGCGCTGCGGACTTTAACGTCAAATGCGGTTTCGGAGCTTCGAGGCTCGCGTTTTAAACTGTCCTCACATTCTCCACAATCGAGATTTGGAATTAATTTGTTTAACTGCTAAATAACAGCAAAGAGTTACTCGTTTATTACAGCTGGAGCGAGTCGAGGAAATCTGGAGGAAAGTGCCAGTATTATTATTTTATATCTCTTAACATTTTGTTGCCATTATATAAATACCATTATAGCGCGCGGTATCAATAATTTTGCAGCTATAGGAGTCTATCGCTCGTGTGCACAATTAGCGACACAGTATCGATACACGAGCTGCTGATTATCGGTCGTGTGAAGGCCCCTTAATGATCCTCGGCCCACACTAACTTTCTTCGCCTCGAGTGTCAGCTGAACCCTTGGCATGCGAGCGCCGATACGCGCGCGATCGAATCTACGATGTTAAGTACCTCTTCTTACTTTGCAATACGCGTGTATGTGTATAATAGTTCCGCGAAAAAATGTCCGGCTGCACTTAATCCTTTCGCTGCTTCTGGCGGTGCGACGTAATCCCCCAAGTGTTTTCGACGAAACATTCATTTTACGTGGCTAACAAATTGTGAGAAAGTTATGCCGATGACTATTTTATCAAGCGTATGCCTGATTGCGAATAATGTGAAGTTGTAAAAATTGTAATTTACGAAAGGCATATCGGTGTAAACGAGCTAATAAGTATTATTCGCTTCGTATGAGCAGCGAGTTCGCTGCAGCGATTGCTCTATCGATTATCCTATATACGTGTGAGGAACGATCGAGAGATAATTCATTAAGATTATTGAAGAAATTCTGTAGTACTAAAAGAACGAGATATACGCTACATTATTATAAAATCGATTTAATCAAAAAGGTGTGCGATAACGATCCCGGACTTACGCAACCGTAACGCAATTATGTTGGGATCGTTTAATGCGTCCCGCCGCGCCGCTAAAAACTGTCGCCGAACAAACGTGTCTCCTATACGTGTCGTTTCTCTTTACCTGTGCTATAAATACTGTGTAAACGCACTTTTCTGTTCTGTGTTGCGCGAAAGATATTGGTTATTGCTTTTAGTCACTCTCAACAGATAAGACTATTATCAACGTAGTTAATGTTCCTTATCGTCCGTACACGAAAAAAAAAGATTAGCTACTATAGCTAAACATTTTTTGCAATGAGAGTAACATTTTTTGCAGCGAGAACACAAAAGGTTTTGCTACTATTGCTAAACTATAGCTCTCGCTGCAAAAAATATTAGTTATCCATATTTTACGACTAAATTTAGCTAAAATTTTTTTCCAGCACAATTTTTACGCTATATAAATTTGAGACCTAATGGCGCACTATAATACCGAAATAAGATTATATAGGCGTTGCGTCCCGGAACATTGAAAAGGATATTCTTCAAAAGTAATCGTGTTTCTGGTGAAACGTTTCGGGAAAAATTCGAGTTCTCGAGTCTTTATCTGATGTGTCTCGAACTCAAACCCCGTTCTCGATTTAGGCAGGAGAATAACAGACTTAGTATAGCTATAACTACCTTTAGACCGGTTCTACCAGATAAGCCGAGGCAGCTAGTTCTCTTTCTTTCCGCCCCCTCGTGTCGGTCCGGAATACAAATTAACTATTTGCAAAACAAATATTGCTAATAATTAAATAAAAAAATCGATAAGCTTCGTCGATTTTGCAACTCATTTTCTTATTGAAAATAAACGGGTTTTTCTCGCCAAATGGCGCTTTCTCCGCAAAATTGCGCTCAAGTCATCTATTCGTTATTTTCTTTGTGTGTTCATATCTTCCTTTTCCGTTCGTCGTGCGGAGCAACCGGGAAGTCTACGATTTTAAAGGCGTGAGAGAGAAAAAATTGCGAACGTTTGTTATTCGTAATACCGAGAAGTCCGCGCACCGATGGCGCGCACGCGAATTGCGTGACACGAAGGAGGAGTCGCTTACGCAATGCCCATGCGACGAATGGTCCCCGCGACGCATCCAAAGCGCAGGTTGCCGGCGATGCACGGACGTGCACCATCGCGGAGCGCGATCTATAATACACCTTGAGAAGTCTCTCTCGCATAGGCAAATTTCCGTATTATAGCTTCAATTCGTATCGGCGATTCCCAAACTACGAATCGCGATTCTTACGGATTCTAACGAATTTGTTAAAATGCGTACTTTGATAGATGTATACATTTTTCGGACAGTTAAATAAAGTTGCGTTTTTGAAAACGTATATATATCTATCAATATTACAAATGGCTTGATTGATGAATGTATATAATAAAAAAATTAACCTGCACGTATAAATATACAGCGTCCCTTTTAAATGACAGAGTTGTAACTTTTATCTGAAACATTTTTCTCTAAAATGTGCCGTTCGATATTTGAGGTCATTTAAAATGGGTAATTTATATTATAGCTTTCAAATTAATGGAAGTAAATCGGCACAGAGAAAAACCTTAGAGCAATCGCGGATAAATGGGCTGAAATAAAAGAATATTTGGCGCAAATAATATTGTAGGTACAATAGAAACGATTGTTCGGGATGAATATGAGAAAGAGGTAAAGAAATTCTCGACTTTTCTCTCCGCTTCGAACAATCGTTGCGAATGCAACGCGTTGCGCAAAGTGAAAAGTGGATCGCGTAAATGACGTTTCCACAAATACGATCGTTGAACGGCACACGCGTGAAAAAAAAATGGAAGAGAGATTCTCTGCTTGCCGCTAGAATGAATCATCAAAAGTGAACCACGTAAATAGCGTCTGAGCGACTCGCGCGAGAATGTCGGAGGGTTTCGTTTTGCGCCCGTAAATGCGCGCGTGCATTTATTATCTAATCGCGGGCGATCTATTCGTCGCACAGACTCGGCATATATAATGTAACATTCTACATCCTATATCTAATAGCTGTCATATCAGCCTCATTTCGGATCAAGGATAACCGACGTCGTTCTATGACGTGGGGATTAAATGAAAATCGTCAGGGATACGAGATAACTTTATCTTCAATTCCTGAAATAATTAATTTGTTCTTTCTCCCTCTCTCTTTTCTTGCTTGCTATGGTATTTTTCACGTAGGACAGATTGTAGTTTAAATTCTGAGATATAGAGATTATAGAGGATTCTCTGAAACCGTCATAAATAGAGGATTATTTTAAATACAGGATATCGGACAATTGCATTAAACCCAATTTAGATGACTCGGAAAATGTCTATTAATTTTATACGTATTATGTCATTTTATGTATACATATCGTTTAATTTCACGTAATATAAAAAATGTTTTAAAAATCAAAATTACATACATATATATAGAGTACATATTAAAATACGCATCAAGATAAAATTCTATTTATAATTTTATGTCGCGTACCAAAATGTGTAAAGTTATAAATAGAATTCTAGCCCGAAATCTGAAATTACAGACCGTCTAAAGCGGGCTTTAAGGATCAAAAAAGTTTCATATAATTCATGATGTTCGTGATATTAATGTGGAGTACTTCCTGGATACGAAGCTTCCTGGATAAGAAACTATCGCCGAGAGAAGAATTACTCAAGTAAGTACATGTGGATGCACAGAGAGAAATATTTCTTTACATTCGTGATTTCGATTTGTTTGGATTATATTTATTTCAGAGAAACAAATTTATTTTAAGTAAAACATTATTTTGTTGAATAGAAATTTTGTAATTTTATTACATTAAACCATTTGTTTAATAGAAAAAACACGATTGTTTGAAAGAATATGTTTCGATGAAAAAACATTTTCTTTGGTTACATTAAATATTACTCAATGAAATAAAACATTTCTTTACATAAAAATAATATAAAATATGTTTGATCGAAATAAGAGTGTTACTATTTACAATTAATGTTCTGTTTGGAATAACCGTTAAATCTGATTAAAAATCCAGAAGTAATGGCAAAGAATGTAAGATGAAAACTCAGCCAGGTTTGCGTATAGAAGAGCGCAGACATATGATCTGCTGTCTCTTTCTTTCCCGTGCTGTAAGTATAGCATACATGTTACCACGCGTTACTGGTTACCGGCTGATAGCTGTTCTACAGTTCTATACCAGCCCGAAGCTGGCTGAGCAGGCCGAGTCGTGTGCGTTACCCCCACGTAGCCCCCACCACGCGCTGTAGTAGCGTACAGAAACGCAACGTCGCAAACATAACATCTCTGGTGCAAACGTGTGCGAACCGCGAACGTGTCCGCGAACGTGTGCCGTGTGCCGTGTGCCGTTAAACAAAGAAGCGAACGTGAAAAGTGTTTGAGAAGAATCGAAAGTTTCTGACGGGACTGACCGACGTTTCTGTGCGATCGCACTCTCACGGATATTTCCTTCGCGCTAGCCATTACATACTTATACGATTAAAGTTTGATACTTATACGATTAAAATGCTTCAAGTATATGTATTTAGTTTACCATCTGTTCTCATTTATTAATTTGTAAGTTGGAAGATCTTAGGAAACATTGGCGACTAACATTTTGCAAAATGTTTAAAGTATGTTTTTGATTTACCATATATTCTCGTTCATTTATTTGTCAGTTGTGAGATCTCTAAAAACATTGTCCAATGCCATTTATTTATGTTATAATGTGTAAAAGTCTAAAAATTACCATTTATTGTAATTATGTTGAAATAACAAAAATGGCCACAGTTACTTTTATATCAACATATAATTTATATTTTAATTTGAAGATATTTAAATATCTTATACAATATTTTGAAAGTAGTTGAAAAACACTGAAAAATATTTTCGTATAATAAAATATTTATATTTTAATATATTTTGTCTCTTTATTTTGTCTTGTTTATATATTTTTTTACATTACTTTTTAAGAGCAACACTTTTCTAATAACAATATATTTGTTTTTCAATTTGTGCCATATCTATCAAACTGCATCAATGTTTTATTTGTAATTAAATTAATTAGCACAGTAAAGCTGATGGCAGAGAACAAGAGGCTATTGTATACAACAGCCTGTTACAACTTACGTTTTTCTCTGCCTTACTTTCCACTACAATAGATGTAAACGCCTAACGTCTTATTCTCTGCTATCTCAACCTTAGAAAGTATTTAAATAAAATAAGTTCTCAAATAAATCCCTAAAATTCTCTCTGTTACTGAATTAGATTATTTAATTATTTAATTAAAAGAACGAATTTTTTATTGAAATAATTAAATTATTTAATCAATATAATAAATTTATTTTTTTAGCAGTTGTAAAAGAGTTCCTTAGGGCCGATATCACAGTCTCCGATTAACGTAATCCATCGATTAAACTCACTCTGCATCTCTTTCTAACTGTCCCCCTAGAAAGAGACGAAGAGTGAGTTTAATCGGAGGATCACGTTAATCGAAGACTGTGATATCGGCCCTTAATGCAACAAAAATACGATTTAAGTGAAATAGTACAATACTTTAACTGAAACAATAAAATTGTTTCATTCAACAAAATTATAATTTAAGTGAAATAGTACAATACTTTAACTGAAACAATAAAATTGTTTCATTCAACAAAATTATAATTTAAGTGAAATAGTATATTACTTTAGTCGAAATAATGAAATTATTTCATTCAACATAAATGTAATTTAAGTACAATAGTGCAATACTTTAGCCAAAATAATAAAATTGTTTAAGTTAAAAAAATATTCAACTCTTTTGAGAGATGATTTATTTTAAGGTAAAGATACATTTTATTTGAAAAGTCAAACAATTGCAATGTGTAGTTTAAACACTGATTCGGTTGGACTATTCCAATGCATAAATTTCTTTAGATTTAAGAAAATTTATTAAATCTAAAGAAACATTTCTCTCTGTGTGCACATGGCGCCTTGCATGGAAAAGCAATATTTATCGTTTGAGTTTAACGAAAATCGTGCAGTTAAAATAAATCATGCGACGTGGAGATATCTTGTGCTTCGCGACCGCGCGTGAGCCCATTTTAGACGACCTACAAATCGCGTGCAAAATTAATGGAATTCTATTTATAATTTTATTTTGTGTTTGCAATACGAGACATTTCAAAAAATTAAAATTACGCACGTGTGTATAAAATCTATCAAAATACATATATATGTACATTAAAATGCACGGTTAAAATAAAATCATAAATAGAATTCCATCTTGAAATACGAAGTTGTAGATCGTTTGAAGCGGGCTTTAAGTTAAAAACTGCGGATATACAAAATCGTTTTCTTTCGTTCGACTTGAAAACTCCCGGTTAATTTCAGCGCCAACGGCGTCAATATTCGAAATATTAACGTCAAGAGTCAGTCATTTCCCGGATATAAAGCTTCGAGGATCGTCGGAGGATTAGTCAGTGGGTACACGTATGGCACCTTGAGGAGGCAGTCTTCGGCAAACAAATCGTAGATCATGCGCCCCGCGGGCACGAAACACGCGATCGCCGCCGATAAGCGCGGCACTGACGCGCAGTCAGGATGCACCTGGTGCATGCACGCGCAGTTTCCTACGTCTCGGGGCCCGGACCGGACACGGGTGGGAGTCGGCGTAATTATCATTTCGAACGAATACCGTTGCAGAGTTAGTTACTTGCGCGAACGTGTTTACCGATTACGTAAAAACTTCTCGCGCGCGACATTGCGAGGCGCCGCCGGCGAAAAAAGCGCGACGCAAGTCCGCACTATTTCGCGGACTATACGGAGCAAAATACGAAATATCGGCGTAAATACTCGCTAGGACGAGGTCGTTGCTATTTTTTTTCGCCGCTAACCGAAACTCGTCGTTCGCTGTTCTTCCATCGGGCTCTTTTATTTTTATCTATCGACGAGTGTGATTTACAAAATCGCTCATCAGTATTGCGGCGGCGTCGCATGCGATTCTACGCAAATGACAGAATATCCGATTGACATGTCGCGTCGCATCGAGGAAACCTCACGGAAGCACATTTCCGTGTCGTGAGTCGAGCGAGCGAAACACGACTGTACCAGATTGACGTATACGTTCTTATCTCTCTCTCTCTCTCTCTCACAGATCTCACGAATTTTTCATTAAGAGTAAAGAGACACCGCGGTTTTATACCTTCCGCACAGCGATCGCCCAATTCGAACGGGAGACAACCGCGATTTAATCGCGAGGCGCGATGCAACTGTCACGCGGCGCTGACGCGAAACGTTAACCCCGACCGTCCGCGTCGTCGGCGGCGTTCGGTCGGCAGACACACGTCACGGAGGTTATGGTCAACCCCGGTCGCTCGCGAGTTTTCGCGTTAATTTCTGTCTCGCGAGGACACGTCGCACGTCGTCTGCGAAGTGCTCGAGGAGAGCGACCTGTCCGAAAAGACCGGAGAGAGAGAGAGAGAAATACAGCGTGTGAGAAAGAGAGACACACAGAGATACGTGCACTTACCTTTTCTTTCGCTCTGCCCGCGTGTTTTTGCACTGTCTTCGCGATTAACGCGCCCTTGCTCTCGGCCATGATGCTCCCGTAGCGTCGGTTGCGGAGTGCCGGAGTCCCGGAGGCAGGAGAGACGAAACACTTAAGAAATTCTCTCAACTTGTCGACGGCACGCAGCTTTGCGCAGAAGAGGGGAGGCAGCGGCACACCAACTCGCGAGACCGAAACACTCGTACCGAGGCGCGGAGAGGGACTGATGCGACGGCGCGCGCCGCGCGCACGGACCGGACGAACCCGTGCGCCAGCGCCACCGCCGCCGGCGGCCATGGGCCGTTATTGGCGCGCGCGACCGTTGCGCATTGCGCAGGCGTCGGCGGCCATGCCGGGCGGCGCGCGCCGGCCATGTTGGCGCGCAGCCGTTTCGAAACCCGCACAGATTAGAATTTTCAATCGCGATCGAAAATCTCGTTCGACTTTAAATATCTAACTGTAATTTCGTTGAAATATATTCACCTCCGAATTGTCAAATTTAACTAAAATGGAACAGACATGCGCCGTTGGCAGCGAATATTATTTCCGCTTGAATTTTTTTTACATCGATTAGCTTCCGAAAAAAATTCGCTCTTGAATTTCGAACTCAAATATTTGTATTTCGAATTACCTCGTATAGCTCGATCTGCAACTTATCGAAATCTGTTTAATAATTCAAAATTGTTGTCAATAATTTGTAATCTTTTGTTTTTGAGCCTTAATTTAATTCTAGCCACGTACTTCCAACGTTCAGTTCGTATCTGCAAAACGAAAGATGAATTAGAGACGAGAAATGGGGAATTTGTTTGATCTAGATTTCTGTGTAACAAGGAATATAACTAGAAATAATAAGTCTACGCGAGAAAATCTATGTCATACGTACTTTATAGAATATACATAGGCAAATTTAGGATCAATAAAGTATAATCGGAAATAAATTACAGATCAATTACGAAATGATTTTCCTTAAAATATCTTCAGTTATATATATATATTTTCACTTATATCTACGTATATCCGATGTAGCGAGACTAAAGCTCATAGTGAATGATCGGCGAGTTAGAATAAATATATAAAGGATATCTTCTGTAAAATTATCTAAAAATAACTTATAAGCGAGAATGAAAAAAAAAACCAAAAATATTCGCATTGATAACGCCAAAAGCGCGATAAAAAAAACAAGTGCAAAAGCTAGGTTCACTTGTCAATACATATCGGATACACCATCGTTGATTTGTAAATGGTTTTATTAATAAATTATCTTTTCTTATTTTGTGTGATGAGGATTGCTCGAAATAAACAAACGTTATGATAAAAATCCATTTTAACAACGGAACAGACAGACAGTACACAGCATGTAATATATCTGATAATAGAAGGTGATAGACAAATTTTCTTTTTTTCCCCCCTTACTTAAATGGTCTATCCAAAATCGCAATTGACAAAAGTGTTGTGTGTGTGTGTATATTGGGAGTATGCATATGTGTGTATATGTATGTACGTGTACACGTGTGTCGCGGGGCGCGCGGAATGTTTTTTTTAATTATTTATAATTTAAATTCTTAATTATATTTATAATTTAACGCTTAATAAACGCTTCCGCGCGAACCGCAATTACAAATTGCAGATTGGAAATTTACAGATTTGGACCTGTACATGTTCACATATACTCATTGTACCTAATATAAATTTGCTTTTAGTCTTGGAAAAATTGGATAAGGCCATAACCAAACTGGCGACAAGGAGGCGCCAGGTCCTCTCGATACTACCGCATAATTATTTTTTTCATTCTTTTTTTTTCTTATAAAACCGATCCTCTCTCTCTCTCTCTTTCTCTCTTTTCGCATTCTCACTCGCCATTGTACTCCCATCCATTCTCACACGATTACGTAGTTAATTGGTTATCCCTGTCCAAGTCTACTCGTCGCATCATTAACTACATCGTCTGATCCATTCTGCGAGTCTCTTTATCTTGCGACTGTCTCTTTTTCACGTGTTTTTTTTTTGTTCTTGCCCTATATCTAATTTTGCGTTTCTGACTTTAGTACAATTCAAAAGTGCGAAAGCGCAAGTGTAAATATTTTGTTTCTTAAAATCATACTTGTAATTTAATGTTAATCATAATATATTGATGAATCTCCATTACCTCTTTCAACTTCGCACTTATTTATTCATCACGAAATGTATCAGCGCAATGGTAACTTCAGAGACAGAAATTAAAGATTTAATCGTTTTGACGCGCACGATGTTGACTTTTGTTTCCTCTTAGTAATTCGTTCCAAAGACTGAGGCCTACTGCAGTTACATAATGTTACATAGAAATCAATCAACATAATTTACTGTTTATGCTTTGGCATACACAGAATGTCCTAGAATTATCGTATCTTCTTTTATTAGAAATAATATATCACATATTTCAGTTTTTCATCTCGATAGAAGCTCAATATACGGCATAAGCTCTTTAATTTTCATAATCAAATACTTGGAGAAGTAAATGATATTAAATTTCCAATAAAAATAACTTACTCAAAACAAAACAACGATGTTTCTTGATATTTACTGTTTCTCTTTTTTTTTTGTTAAAAAAGTATTAGCCTAATTATTATAGAATATATAGGTAAAAGAAAACACGATAAATCTGTGATGCCTTATATACTTATATGTGTATATGTGTATATATATATATATATTTCTTATATATATATAAGAAAAAATCAAATTATAGCTGTACAATTATATTCAGAAGTAGGAGAATATCGTAAATCGTAATAATCAAATTGATCCTTTTACATTATATTAGAGCACAACATTTACGCAATGCCCGAGAGTAAATAACAATAATCCTAACAGCCATGCGTCGGGCGGTCGATCGCCGTTGTACATAGAATATCTGGAACTTAAAACTTACTAGAAAAAAGTCCAAGTTAGGATAACACCGGGTCCGCGTTTATGTGCAACGCTCGACACGTCGAGGTGTATCGGAGAATTTCGTGTGTTCCACGTTATCTGGATAAAAACGGTCCTAACTCTCGCTCCTCTGCTGTCGGAATCACGCGATTGAAAACAATAATATAAATATTACGATATTATTTTCTATTCGCTATCCGTCTCTCGTTGATATCGGATATCTCCGTAATGTAAAACGTTCTTGCGAAGAACGCGCACAATTTGCCATCGTTCGCAGCGACCGTCCTGAATTTTTTTTTCTGTTTTAACGTACTCTTCCTTAATCCCCACCCCACCATCCCTTGTCGGATAAATACGTTTACACGTATACGAGTAACATATATTTCTCTCTTTATTTTCTGTCCCAAAAATCACAGAGGCATATAATGCACCTCGATGTATGGTGTAAACCTGTACAAAAGTTGTTCCTCATTTACTCTATACTTATTCACGGTACAATAATAATGTATTTAAAATGTAACTTATGTAACCTTATTTACTGATTAACGATGACCGCATTCCAGCGTGACCAGCCTTTGGCCGACAGGAGCTAACAGACAAGATGCTCCTTCAAGTGTAAAATCCCGCTACCTCCCGCAATCTATTTCCGTCTCTTTCGCACGCGCATACACACACGCGCACTCTCTCGGCTCTCTCATGCTCTCACTCTCGCCCTCTCCTTTTCCCTTTCTCTCGCGCTTTCTCCCCTCGATCTTCCTCCCACTCTATGCAACACCACTAATACTCTAACTCTATATACTCTATATAAAATATCGTTAGTATAACTAAAACTGTGCTGTGTCCAGCTGGAATGCAGCCCTATTTTTATGCCATCATTATCCGTTTCTTTCCCAGTTTTCCTCACTGCGCTTTTCATTCACATTCTGCTTCTATCATACGATAAATCTTTTGTTGTTACACAGACAATTTCCTCGCAGTCAATGATTTACTGATAAATTCATATCACTAACTGTAGTCTGTCATTGGTCGGTCGATTAGTTTGATTCCCAGCTGTTCACTCGGCATCGCAATTATTGTTATTATTTATATGAATTTTACACTCATTCAACAGTACCAGAGACAGCCCTCTCCATCTTAAGCGTTCAAATTCTCTCCTCCTACATCGTCAATTTTTCTTTTCTTTCCTCGAACAGGAGATTCTTCTGCACAAAACATAATCGGTTCCATTATAGAAATAGGTTCGCTTATAACGTGTGCGATAAGCGATAAGCGAATAAAAAAGATTATTTCGTTGAAATAATTACGCATTTCAATATTTATACTGCATATTCGTTTAAACTATTATTAGGTTTTAAAATTCTAGATATAAAAATAAGCAATAAAAATAATATAGATATCTGAGGATCATACCTTCTTCTTCCTCCTGCTCGTCGTCTTCGTTATCCTCATCCTCATCTTCCTCTTCTTCTTCGCCCATATAATCCTCCTCGTCACTGTCCTGTATCCAATATTTTATTTTTTTAATTTTATTTTAACTTATTTCATTAAATAAAGTTAGATCATTTAATATGCTATATAAACAACCAATAACACCTACATATTTTTATTATTATATTATGAATAACAAATGTTTAATAAGCAAAAAATCTCGATGGACATTCCATCAAGCATTCTCGTGTTAAACACGCTTTCGGTTTAACTTTATGAATTACTTAAATGTGAAATGAACTAAACTCACAATCTTATCCTTGTAGACGATATCTAATCCTGGGTCGTCGTCCAGGAATTCCTCGTCTTCTTCATCTGAAACTATATTTCGATATGTTTAATATGCATATTGATATAACTATTTTTTTATTATTAATAAACATCTATTAACCGAATTTTTAGTTACAGTTATTACATGATTACACTCTCAACCAACCTTCTTCACTGTCTTCTTCATTGCCACCTCCTTCTCCATCTTCATTTCCATTCACTTCATCATCCTCCCCTTCACTGTCGACCTCACAATCATCGGCATCGTATCTGAATTCACAGACAAAACATAATTAGCCGCTTTAAGAAAATATAAACAAAGTAACAAAGCAAACTCAGTAGTATAATTTCATACCCGTCAAGATATCGTAGACTGGGAATAAGATTGAAGACTTTCTCCCTGTAATTATCCATATTTGTCACTTCATTGTTGAACAGATCCAGACTCTTCAGGTTCTTGAACTCTTTCTGAAATACGGAAGGGCTTCGTGTTAGTGATTTTACTTGGCGATAGATCGGATAGATAGATTTCAGTTTTCTGTAATAAGCGAACTTACCAATGGCTGTAGCGTATCGAGATCTTTGATCTTGTTTCCACTCAGATTCAGATGAGTCAACTTCGGGCTCGAATCAAGCAGATTTAAACCGCCCGAAATCCGATTGTCGCTTAACTCCAACTGCACAAAACAAAGACAATTTGTACTTACGATAAGAAACTTATTTGTGCGATAAAGACAATTATTTTTATTTTTTTTTTTTCGAAAAATCGCTCATTCTTTAATATTTATATTAAAGAATACTTTAATATTCATATTAATATAATATTAATATGTATATTATTTTTATGATAATTTTAATCTAACAAGTATCTTGAATAGGTACTTTGTGATAAGCAGACGTATACCTTTTTAAGACTGGACAATTTTGGGAAGCCTTTTAGACTGGTAAGACCCACGTTGATAAGACTTAATGATTCCAGAGCGCTGAATTCATTTGTCAGGCCCACAATTTGCGTACTCCGGCAATTATCAAGAACAAGTTCTTTGATCTGTAACATGAACGTGAATCATATGATTATTTACGAGTGGCTAACAAACAAAGAAAGTCCACATAAATATCAGAAGCGATTTCCATGCGATATTAGCTAAATCGCAACGTGCTTAAAGAATTATATTGCATCGTGCGATTTTTAATTATCAATTCCGAAGAAAAAAAATCGCATGTGTAGAGTATGTACATGTACAGAATATATGTCAAAATTACTGTTTTTTTTTTTAAATATAACTGAAACCAAGAAAATATAATCATGTTAGAACGTTAATATTTCTGAATTTGCGAATGACCGCGTTTTGAAGCGAGTGTCGATCATCGATTCGTGAAATCGTACTCGAATCGAGATCGTGATCGGGTTCGCGCGGCCGCGGGAATCGCGCGAGTTTCTCGCTCAGATTGCGGACAGACGGGTCGCGCGGTGACGGACGCTCGCGGTCGAAAAAGTCGTCCTCCGCTAAAATTCAAACGAGCGATAAGCTTTCGCGGGAGATGGGCTATTTTATTGATCGGAGAAAGAGAAAGGCCAGAAGGTGAGAGAGAGAGTGGGACCGGATAGGAGGACAGAGAAGGCGCGGGGCAGAGCCGGGAAGGGCGAGGGAGATGAAGAACGGTAGACAGACAGAGAGAGAGAGGAAAGGGGAGGGGGGAGGGGGCGGTGGAGCAGCGTGACGCGTGACGGTAAGCGGAGTGCATGCCGCGTCTTGTTTAGCGGCGTCGGAAAAGCCGGCGAGCGACAAGCACGGCGGACTGATGCGGCACGCGACGAGTACGAGAGGTGGGGTTGGATAACGGAGGGAGAGGGGGAGGGAGCGAGGGGTGGACACATCATCGATACCGGATGCCTCGATGCCGGAAGTATCGATACTTCCATATTACGTTATCGCGTCCATGATGTAATGAAGCAAGGTGTAACACCTCCGTTGGCGGTGCACTCGTTTCTATTAGCGAACGGCCAATCGGAGTTTCGTCTTTCGAATTTAAAAAAAAAAAAAGTGGTTCAGCCCGCCCAGGCGTTCCATGGCGCCGTAGATTAGGTGCGTCGGAGTATAGATTTTTGATTGGCCGCTCACATCGATCTCGCTAATGCCGCCATTACGCGCGATGTTTATACGGTGTCCTTTTTACATCGCGATCGCGCCGATGTTCTTTCATGAATAGTGTTAGAACTTGAACTACTGAGACACTCCGCGATTTTCCGATATACATTTAGTATGTACAATTATTTCTATAATGATGTAGATACAATCGGATCACGTTGATATGTAGATTGATATGTCGCATTTTGCATTGATGAGCGATAATCTGTAGATATATGAGATTGATTCACGTTCGATAAATAAAGAAATATGGGAAACAAAATTATATATGTATGTTTTTTATTCATATATTAAGTCATTATTTCTATGCTAAGAAATATCAAAAACTTTAGCTTTTATCTTATTTATTATACATTTATCCATTGGAAATTAATATAATTGATCTCTATATTACCAATCAAAAACGATTAACGACATTATTAAAGACTGACATTACACTATCAATAACTAAAGAAATAATAAAAAATATATTTATACGTTTTTTCTTAAAAAAAAAAAATTGTATTCTTGAGGGATAAATCTGTATAATAATTTATGTAATAATTTTATTATAATATCATTTATATAATTTTATATATAATAATTTTAATGCGCAAATTTTTTCACGAAACCAAAGTTAAACTTCATGAGCAAACACACAACACGTGTTGCGTTTATTGGATTTAATTTTTGATCGAGTTACACATAATTTTTTCATCCTATACTCCTCGCCTAAATATCTTGCGTACTCCACGCGACCAATCGGCCGGCAGGTTGGTTATATATTACCCCCGTGTTGCACCGATCGTAGTGATAACGTCACGAGGTGTCATAGGAGCGGATCAATGACGCAGTCACGGATCAAGGCAACCAGGAAGACGCGCACGTTACGCCGCTGTATAGGATTCTTCGGCGTTTTGAAATGCGAAATTGTCGCGATGGTTTCCGTAACAAAGACGGATAACGCTTCGTAATCGCACGATTACGCAACTGTGCGGGTTTTATTGTTATCGCCGAAGAACGATATTCTCGTCTTACGCCCACAAGATGCGCCCTTCTATATGTATATTCATTTCTAAATCCGCGCGACGTAATAACAGATTTAAATGCAGAGCATGCATCCTTTGACCGCGTCGCGTCGTAAGGATCGACCTGAACCTTCTCAACTTGGAAAATATCGGAGCCGCCGTGTGTGCTCCGGAGTAGTCCCGGACTGTAGTACGGCACTGTTGCGTCCAAGATGCATTGCAAATGCGACGCGGGTGGTCAACGCGGAGTGGGTGAAGTTTCAGGAGTCGTAAATATGTAAGAGCTGCCCGCGATTGTAACTAGCACGTAGACTCGACATCTGTTTAACTTATGCATTTAGGAACGAGGATGATGAACAACAGTAAAGATATTAAAACGAGATTTGCCCCCGTTCTGCTCTCGTTTTAGTATAGAAATAACTACGTGGAATGTCCATGTGGCTCTACTGCTATACAGCTTATTAACGCTTTAGCACACGAATTTAGACGATTATCGGAGTACGCTTCGAATATACGCATAAATTCACGCATTAAGACAGGTAGAATAATTTTTGCGAAGAGAGCGCGCGCGAGAAAAATTTATTTCCAAAATTGCGTCGCGTCACGCCGAAGCCCCGCTCTTCTGACGCCACACCCTAGCTACGGCTCTGCGAACGCCTACGCGCGTACATCGTATGTACGTATGTACATACATACAGAGAGACGCGGACGCGGACGCGGCGATGCACCTGAGAAAGTCGGGCGATGCCGGCTGACATCGGCTGAGCAGGCAGCTTGATTCGGCTCGGCGATGCGACGTGACGTTTACGTTACGTCGCGTCGCCACGGTGAAAAAATTCGTTCGCCGTGGCCGCGCGCGAGGCGTGCGCGCGCGTGCCGTTCGGCACAGCGCGGCGCGGCGGCTGGTTGGCGGCGGAGATCAGCCGGCAAAGTGGACTCGTCCAAGATGGCGGCGCGGCGATTGGCGACGCGTCACGAAACGCCATCCGGTGCGCACGGCGCACGGCGGTGATTCGTGCTCACGCGTGCGCGTGCGCGCACGCATACGCATGCACGCGTGGAAACGCGAGGTGCGACGGGACGCGCGGATCGACGACGAGTTGACGTCGCGACGCGGCGGTGAAGGCGTCCCGACGCGACGCCACGCCGCGCGGCGCGGCGCGACGCGACGCGGTGCAATGGCGACTTCCAGATTGCCGCGTGCACGCGCCTCGTTTATGGCGGCGCGCGCGCCTTGCCGTTTCATTTACATAACGCGGCCGCTGGCGACGCGCGCGCAACACGCTTTTTCGCGCGGACGAGGATCGGTGGCGACGCCTCGATGCTAAAAAATATATTAATCGGGTAAACATATGTCGCGTTAATTCTTCACGCGCATCACGTAACGATCTCTATCGCGATAAACGCGATATTGCGAGAGAGAAAGGGAAGACACAATCTACGGGAAGTGCAACAAAAAATTAATGGCAACCCAAGGCAGTTCTGTCTAGCGACAAAATTACTTGGGTTGCTAATTGTTTGATTTTATCAGCGTCTACGTTTTTTTGATATAGAAAACAAGACGCCTTTTTCAGGAACTTTCTCCGCGAACTGCGTCAGCAAAGTGTAAAGTCCTTTGCACTTTAACACGCATCGATAACAAAATGTCAGGCGTTAAGTCGCCGAGGCGATGCTTACGTCGATATTTTCGGATTGACCAAAAGTACGAAACACCGTTAGTAGGTTTCGATGTGTCGAACTACCGTTGAGAACGTTTGCAAAGCTTCGCGTCGAGATGTATGGACGTTTTGGCGCTCGCTCGGGAAAGACAACACCTCGTTGCGGCCTTCTTATACCGATCGATGTCGCAAATCGCAAAGATCCTCGGGAACGATTATTTATTATCACTAAGCACTATCATACTTTTGCTTTATTATAACCAAGAAGAAAAAACCCATTTTTTTTCAAAAAGAAAACTCTTATAAGAGACGTGCTCTGAAATATTACATTTTAAACGTGGAATTTCGTGTCTAAGAACATAAGAAATAAAAAAAAGCATACAAAAAACATAAAAATTCTAAATTAATTGGCATTAAAAAAGATTTAACTAAAAGTTTTAGTTTTACTAATATAAAAATACCAAATTTTTAATTAAGGAAATATAGACTTTCAATTCCAAAGAAACTATTTATAATTTATATCATCTGTGTATACAGCGTTTTCTTGCATTCTAAAATTTAAATGTAATTACAAACATGTCCAAAGTTGTTACAAGTTACATTTTTTTCGAAATATCTATATAGACCGTGTGTTTAAGATATTCGATCGTTATAAAGTTCAAAGAAGATTTTTATTATGGAAACGGTAATTACATATACATAGAGATATTCGACAAAATAACGGTTCAAGTTCGATCCATTAAAGTGAAGATTCGATAAGTTTACTTGAGAAACGCATGGTACATCTAAATTTCTAAATCATTCTCGATTAGACAATTCTCTTATATTAATTTGATTTTAAGTCGCGCGAGAAATACTCCGAAATTTTACAAGTCCTCTCTACTAATTGCCATTTAACGGACGTATCACACATATCTATCACAAAACTCCCAGAGGGGGGGGGTGACGATTATTATACAGTTCTTTGCATTAGAGTCACGTTTAATTAATGGACACGGGTCGTAACCATTAATGGAGAATTTGACGCGTTTCGTCCGCAGTGAAATCCGAAAATCCATTATCGAAGTATTTCGCTGATTAACTCTAATCACATTTATGGCACCGCATCGGACCCTGTCTCTCAATTACATTTTATTACCGTTAACCGTCGTGTACACGAATAGCCCAATGGACATTCAGACAGATTGATACCGTTTTGCAAATTTGTTCTAAAAATATATTATCGCGCGGACTGATTGGATTTAATTAGCTCTCTCTTTCTCTCTCCCCTCTCTCTCTCTCTCTCTCTCTCTCTCTCTTTCTCCCCGTGACGTCGCAACGATTTTCGTTTCGCGTATTTAAACCACGGACATATATGCACGCGTTAAGTTACGTAATTCGGTGTATCGATCTAAGCAGATTGATTCCCGAGCAAGAACAAGCTAGCGATACAAATTAATCTGGGAATCACGGCACGATTTTTCACACAATAACGCGAAGTGACTCATTCCCGGGGACATCCTGAGATTGATATTCATTCGAGTGGATAATTTTGCACTTATGCAAGTTTTATCGATAATTTTACACGCCCTTGCGCTCGTAAAAAGCTCATTGAAAAAAAAATATTACGAGACACGCATTCATGTTTACGCGTTTATTCCTAAATATGCTCATTGTCACGGAAAATTAGATTCGAATCAATCCCGGATTTGGGTGTCAACCCGCTCGCATATGTGTATCAAATACATGGGTGTCGGTAAACGCCGGACGGGGGATTCACGTAGAGCTGTAATTATGTGTGTATATGCTATGTATAAATAATTGTAACTACATATATGTATATATGTATATGCTATACATAAATAATTGCAGCTATATATATGTATATGTATATAATATGCTTCAGTGGTCGAACTGGTGAAGACGCCTGACCGATAATGAGGAGGTCCAGATTCAAACGGATGGATATTTTTCGCAACGTATTCTTTGCGGTTTCTAAAGATGCGTATCAGTTTCGGTGTTGTTAAATTGATTATCAATTTATGTGATTGGTACTATTCTAGCTTCAGCTCCAGACTGCGTTCTAAGACCGATAGTATAACGGCGCGTGGTTTGCAAAACGAAAAATGTATACATAAATTAATTGAAATATTATTAGGCACAAAATATGTCCCGACCGTATATCGGCACATATTTTATTTACTTGATTATATACATGTACGTATATGACACATGTTTCTTAAATTAGAATTGCATTCGATGTGTATATTCTGCGTAGTTCGCGCAACACCGATACGGATTATATCACGAAAAAAAATCAAGTCGCGCAATAAGTGGACGTCTATTAGCCGCGAAAGTAAAGTCGCGGCGATAGAGAGAGAGAAACGAATTCATCTTCATTTATATTGCAACCAACGCTATCATCCGGAAGGAGGCGGAGAATCAAGCTCTCGATCAATTGTCTGCGGGTAAAGTCGGCCGACGCACAACGACAACGACGACGACGACGACGACGACGACGACGACGACGACGACGACGACGACGACGACGACGACGACGACGACGACGCTGGGCTGGTGAGAATCCACCATTAATCACGCGGAGCGCGCACCGGAGAAGCGGCCGGTGTCGCGCGTGCCTCTTCCCGCTTTCCACGCCACCGGAAAAATGGTAACTCCACTTCCACTCCGAGGTCCTCGCGTGCGTGTGTGTGTGTGTGTGTGTGCGCGCGCGCGCGCGCGCGCGACGTAACTCGGAGCGAAATCTCTCTCTCTCTCTCCCCGCGTCGGAGCGATAAGAAAGCGAGCGGACAAACGGGCGAGCGAGCGGACGGGCGGACGGGTGCGAAGATCGCAACGAGAAGGAGCAACGGGTTGCGTACGGTAGCGGTAGCCACGCGAGCGTAACCTCGTACCATTTTATTTCGGCGGGGCGATCGCGCGTCACGCGTCACCCGAGAAATTTGGACGCGACGCGACGCGACGCGACGCGACGCGACTCCGATCCGATCGTCCGCGTCGCGAGATCACTTCCGCGGGCGGGGAGGGCCGGCGATTGGCCGACACGCTGCCGACAGCAACAAAGCGAAATGAAGCGTAGTCGTGACGCGAGGCGAGCGCGCAGGCAAATCAAGCGGGAAGGAAGGAAGGAAGGGAAGCCAGGGAAGACGGAGAAATGGAGTAGTCCGTGGGATATACGGATAGGAAACTGCACGCGGAGCGCGAGAGCCACGTTTCTTTTTTTATTCGCGCGAGAAGGCAGAAAGAGAGAGAGAGAAAGGGGGGGGGGGAACAACGAGTTCTCTCCTCGGCGCGGCGGTGCGCCATGCCATGCCCGTTGCTCGTTCGCGGCCATGCATCGTCAGTGCGTGCATATGCCGTCCCCCCCCCCCCGATCGGCGACGAGAGCCCGAAGACGGGAGACGGCCACGCGGTCGCCGTTTTGTCCCGAGACGAAATTCGTTCGAACGCGAGATTGAGAAAGGGCGCGCGCGACAGAAAGAGAGATGAGAGAGAGAGAGAGAGAAACAGACGGAAGTGTGCGGCCAGAACGGCGTGCCACATTAGCGAGTGCGTGGTTGTGTCGCCGCTGAAGCGTCGAGGCAACACGGCGGCGATTCCGTTTCTCTCTCTCCCTCCCCCTCCCTCTCTCTCTCTCTCTTTCGCGGGCACGACGAACGCCGCCGGTTTAACGCGAGATTCGTGAGATTCCCAAGACGGTTAACGACGACGCGTTGACGACGAGGACGCGTGGTTGAAATTTCGCGACGCACGCTGTGCTGGTCCATTAATACCCGCGTAATAAAGCGGCGCGTGCGAAAACGCAGTGTCCGCGGGACCGCACGTCGAACACAGGGGCAGGGGGGTGACAAGTACGCACACGTACGCACACACAGAACGCGCGGGGGAGGGAGAGGAAAAGATTGGTGCGGTAGAGATAAAGATTGGAGGCGAGGCGGGGTGAGCGAGGCGCGAGTAAAAGAAATTTGAGGATTGTCTTACGTCGCCGGGCTTCTTTCCCCGCTTCTCGAGTTCTATCCGCTTCTCCATGGTCGGCAGTCGGCAGTCCCCGATCCGCTCGTTCTCGCTCCGCTCCGTGCTCCGTACCGCGCAACGTATCGCCACCGCCGCCGCCGCCGCCGCCGTCGTCCGTTTCTTCCTCCTCTTCCTCCGCCGCCTCCTCCCGCTGCGTCGCAACACCAACTACGTGCGCCAGCAACCTTGCTCCTCTCTCACTCTCTCGGGGCCGGGAATATAATATGACGGACGGACACGGCCGAGAACCAACACGTTCGCTCGGTCACCGGGCAGTTGCGCGGAGACGTCGAATTGCCAACCCGATCTCAATCGTCGCTGCTGCTGCAGTGCGTGGCGTGCCCCAGCTTTGACGTGCGCGATGACTGGTGCGTCCGACGCGTTTCCCGTGTGGCGTGCTTCAGGAGGACACCAGCAGTGAAGAGAGAAACGAGAAACCACCTTCGACACCCGCGGTTCGATTCCGGTCCGCAAGCCCTTACGCGCCGCGTCTCTACGTGTCTCTACGCTCGCCGCCGACGCCGACTCGCCGGACTTGTGTGGCGGTGTCCTCCTCTCCTCTTCCACCGCCCCCCTCCCCCCATCCCCGGCCGTCCGTTCCCGCTCCCCCACACGCAACACAACACAAGCCGCACCGGAGGCGGGAAACGAGACACATGTCTGGCACTACTTTCGAAGCGGCCAATCCGGACGTTCGGCGCAGACCGCCGCGCGCCACCTGTCGGCCGTCGCGTCGAATCCTCGACGGAGCGCGCCACACTTCGCCGCGTTCAAATATGGCCGCTTGCGTTAACGCATAGCGTCCGTAGCGTCGCCGCGTTCTCTACTAGAAATAATTTTGCCGTTTCGAGACTTCCTCTACAGATGCTTGATAACTTACTTTTTATAATGAAAGTCTACAAAATTCACTACTACCGAATCGATTAGCGGAAGACGAATGACTATCTTTGTATCTTTTGTTAAAAATGCATGCTAAATTGGTAAAACTGTCAATATTATGGCCAATATTTCTGGAATACTCCGTGTAAGCAACGATACCTTAGATTGATAACAGACTAGACGATGAAGATGCTGTATTACATCACTGAAACAAAAATCTGGTTGAATTAAAATGCAACCAGAATTTCAGTTAGGCAACCAGAATTCTCATTAATTCAATTAGATTCCGGTAGATTCAACCAGTACTTTTTGGTGAAAAATGAACGAACCAGATGTTTTTTTTCCAGTAATCCTGAGGACTAATCTTACATTTAATTTTAATACATGAAACTATATATGGATTATCATAATTGCTTCATGGTCATCGCAACATTTAAACTTGCGTCGCAGTCGCCATTTTGACGATATTTTATACATATTGAGAAAATATAAGTGCAAAAAACAACCGATCGAGAGTTTATTTTATTAGAAAAAAACTCAGATATCTTCAATAAAACGCTATAATTAAAAAGGCGATAGACGATATATATTAATTATTACTTTTCTCTAATTGATGGATTTAGAAGCGCGGTGTGGAATACTATAATAAAAACTATATTAATTGGAGAGCTTCTTTAATTGAATTATTCTGAATGAAAATTATTGTAAGCTTACGATTTAATTATTCCTGATATTTTCTCCTGAATAATTATATCCCTTACAAAGAAAAATTGTGTAAAAATGCACATTATATATTATGTGACAATTTAATTACACAATATTCATGAATGTATTATACATGTAAAATAACAACACGTGATTGTGTTTCCTAAATAGAGTCTTTTTACGATCGAACTCTAATTTCGAATTTCATTTGAATCCCACGTATTCGAATGCGTTATTGACGAAGCGATCGGAGTTCTAAAATTACCAACATATGCGATCGCGCATTCGTCGTTTTAAAAGAGTCGATTAATCGACGTTTACCGGAAAAAAAACACCTTTTACATTTTTGTTCGTCCTAATTAGGAATTCATTATTTCTCAATTATTTCTTACGAAAGCTATAGAATTAGAGTCAACAATATTGTAATTTTATTGCTCATGCATTATACGCGCAGATTAACCTGCCTTTCATTGAATTTATTCATATACGGCTCATCTAACAAATATGTTAAACATCCAGCAAAGTAAAAATATTCCGTTTGCGAAATCTCATGGATTTTGCGCGAGAAAAATAACGCAGCCGCGTAGCCGCGAGAAGTATATACCGACGCAAGCAAAACTCGAATTCTCTCAAATTTCTGTCAATATTGAGTATTGAGTTAGAAGCGCAATCTAATATCGCGTTTTACACCGCGCGTATCGTTTCCAGGTAAAAAAGCATACCAGAGAAACTCAGCACGCTCGCTCGCATCTCTCGATAGTCTCGATGCTCGGACGCGCGTGCGCGTCGGAAATTTTCGTCTCGTCGCTCGTCGCGCGAGAATCCGGAGGGGAGGGAAAGCGGAGCCGGAGCCAACTCGCTCGTGTGACAACTGACGACCTCCGTTCGTTTGACTCGCGCCTCGCGCTCCGACTCCGAGCTTTCGGCTTCGGAACAGAGCGCTTCCCGCGGAAGATCCCGGCGCGGCGCGATGCGCGCTACGCGCCACGCCGCTCGTGGCGATCCGCCACGCTGCGGGTGTTGGACACCGGCGAAAGGTTGAGATCAATATGCGCTCATTGATTGCACCGTGGCTGCGCTGTCGCGTCCGCCTTTCCGGCGCTGAGCAGCCACGACGTTCCCGTTTGACATTGAAAGCGATCGTCCGGTCCGATTTGATCGTCGCACTGTCGCCTGTCGGATCATCTCTGATCTGATTTACCAAATTTAGTTATCCGGTTTATTTTGCCACTTTGTAAAGGCTGTTGTGCATGAAATTATTGAGCGAGCGTGAGATACAAAACGCCTCGGCTGATGGAGCATCCCGTTAGATAACGCGGGACAATCGGTTTCAATTCTTTGAACAATTTTCCTAAACAGCACAATGTCCAAAATCCCGACATAAGATGTCTTAAAGACGTCATTAAGACGTCTTTTTGTCCCGATTTTGGACATTGTGCTGTCTGGGTTATATCTTTCACTCTCCTCTTTTTCTCTTCAATATTTAATTATACATCTATTTCGCTTCAAGTGCAGAAAGTACAATACAGTGCAGCTAGCTCCAAATAACGAACTATATATAATATCTCGTTTGTCAAGATGATTTATGTTTGTACCTTTACAGCTCGTCTTTCCTTTTTTTCCCCTAATCCCCCTCGAGAGTCTTCTTCCAATCAACCGCGGCTCCTCGCGAAGAAATCGCGCGTTTGCGGAAAGCGACGACACTGCGATCGGATTTCGAGCGAGCTCGCGCGGCTCGTTAGACCAAAATCTTCCCGGTTAGCGAGCTTAATTATTACGCGGTCGTTACTCGAATAGTTAGCACGCTGGTTCTAGGGGAATGTTATTTATACGCGCCATGCGCATATACCATAGTCAGGAGCTTAAATCGGGTATGCGCGAAGCAGACAATTATAAGCGTTCGCGTGACTATGATAGAAACGAAAAAAGGGGGCCAACTAAGAAAAAAAACGGTTTTTTCGTTTAATTAATGAACCGTTTGAAGTAAAATAATTGATTTAGAACAATATGGTGGAAAATTAAAACAGTCTGGAACAATTTTTAAAAATATAATTTTCAAAAAAAAGGGGGCTAACTTTATTCACACAATGATTTGCCGATCGTCTAATGTCTAATAGCTCTATCAATTTTACGTCTCTTCAAATGTAATTATTACATGGAAGGGTAAAAACCACAGTGGTGTAAGTCAAATTTTTAAAAATATTTGACTTACACCACTATACTTTTTACCCCTCCACATATG
The DNA here is from genome assembly GCF_048541705.1 of Temnothorax americanus. Taxonomy (NCBI): domain Eukaryota; kingdom Metazoa; phylum Arthropoda; class Insecta; order Hymenoptera; family Formicidae; genus Temnothorax; species Temnothorax americanus. The sequence goes on from NW_027509339.1 coordinate 2,259,606, forward strand.
AGTCGAGTTTTTTTTACACAGAAACAAATTTCCCAAATATCCTCGGCGTTATTCTTGAGAAAAAGAGATCGTTCTTTTTATAGAAGTCGAACTTATTTTCATATTCGGTTCTTATGTGTAAACTGTGCTCTCTTTTCTTCCGACATCAAAAATACGCGTGGTCGTATTTCGAGGTGGACGCGCCGGACGCGCGGATCGAGGAGTTCTCCGTGTATATATATATATATAGGTATATATATATATATATATATACGGAGAACTCCTCGATCCGCGCGTCCGGCGCGTCCACCTCGAAATACGACCACGCGTATTTTTGATTTATATATTTTGATTTATATATATATATATATATATATATATATATATATATATATATAGGTATATCCGCGTTCATTCACAAGGCCAATTTTCCCTTACACCCGCAAGCAGGCAGGCATCGGAGCCCTGACCGCACCGATGCGATGTGGCGACGATTGACCTGAGAAATAAGCAAATATGTGCACGCTAATGGAGATCGTTGCCTAGTCGCGCATGGATTACACGCGTGTCGTCGTATTTGTGCGGCCAATCAAATTACGCAGCTATAAATAGAAGCTGCCGTGTTACTTTCTTCAATCTCTGTCTTTCCTCCTGCGCGCAATGTTACCTTGCTATATTCACGTTCAGCCTCCTTCAGCCCTAACACTTCGGCCTAACACACATTTTAATCGATCAATTAGACGGTTGTATAAGATAAATGTACCAATGTGCCTGGACACGTATACATTTTTATCGCTTCAGTCCTTAAATAAGTTATAACGAAAATTAAAATCAAAGAATATCAAACATAAAAATATTTTTCTTGTATTATATTTTTATCTTTGATTTTAATTCGCGTTATATTTATTTAAAAAGTAAAATGATAAAGGTGTCCAGACATAGGTCTTAAGTGTCCCGGTACATTGGTACATTTACCTGTATACGAGAGAGAATTATTAAAATATTTTTTTTACATCCTACAACGCGTTCAGCCTGTTGGATCTCAAAGAATGAAAAGAAGACGCTTGATATTTTCATCTTGACCCACAAGATTATATAATATTTAGACGGAAAGAGTATAATTAGAAATATATTCATATATAAACCTTTACATTCCTTTTGCAAATAAATGATTCAGTTATATGAGATATAACACTGGCAACACTATGAAAACTGCACACAAATTCTGTCGAAAACATTTATTGTGGAAAAATATATATATGTATATATACGTGTGTGTATATACATAATATTGATGTATATTGTATGTACAACCATATCTATATTCAAACATATTTAGTTATATTAAACATTACTGATTGTTATTACGTCGAACAATCCTTTTATATTGAGCAGCGACTGTTTTAATCCTAACAATACTGTAGCTAAATGTACAAAATCCAAATAGATGCACGATTCTAAGTTACGACACTTGATAAATTGCGTTGAAAGAGTACATTGTACGTTAAAAACGCACAATTTTACAACGTGATTCTTAAATACACAGGACTTCGTCTCCGTTTATAGCACACATCTTTATATTGAGTTAGTTGCACCATATATTATCTATTCTAAGTTAAAAGATGCTTTTTAAGTAAAAAAAGAAGAAAGAAAGAAATACACTCTGTCGATATTGAATCGACAAATAAATTATTATCATCACAATATTTGCTATATTCCGTTACAAATTGCTTTCTATTTACTTTCTAAATTTATGTTAAGTTATACACGCGCTAATATGACTCACGAAGTTTTTATTAAAATGTTATTGCTGCTATATATACTCTTTAAGGTACAAAGTCTTAAAATTGTTCTACAGAGCTATTTCCACAAATGTGTATAATTAAAAAACAAAGATTTATAAAAATAGATCGTTCTTATTTTTTCACGGATAATCGTTTTGTATTGCCTAAAATAAATTTCAGACGTTTTCAAGCACAAATAATCGTATTTACTCTTATGTAATCAAGTGTGATCAAATCATGTGCGCGATGAGAAAAAAATTACGTTTGAATTTGATTAAAAACAATTGTGCTAAATAGGTAAAATTTAACCATGCGTACAATTTGTTCCTGCACTTGCTACGAATATACAAAACGAGAACGGACAGTGCTTATTTTAAACATTGTTGAAAATATAACAGGAAACATTTCTATTTCTCTCTACACAATTGCAAATAGTATTTGAAGTTAAATTACAATTAAATTAACGTTATCAAAAATATGAAATTACCTACGATATATGAATGGCTTAAGAGAAGTACAATTATTTGCAAGGTATAATGTAATTATGTGGTTGCAAGAGTTCGTGCAAAAACGTATGTAAAAATATTCCTATTTACATTTAAATTAAGATCATTTATCATTGTACAAATTGCGAGATATTCAAATGTTATACGAATGGATTCTAAATGGCGAGGAAAATAAGTTATTATTCTTAATTATTCTCGCACCAGTTAAGCTTAAAAACAGGAGAATCTGACGCTGGTATTTCGCTGCCTTTTCATGATCTTTAACGCTATTCAAGATTACGATACGGCATACTTGAGCTAACAGTTTTATTGCGAGTAAATTTCTAACCCACGTTATTGCTCGCCATTTGCGACGCCGGTCCATTTGCTGGCAGGCTCGTAATCGAATCCGGGAGGAATCGTTTACGATTTTTTACGCATTGCGACGGTGCTGTCCGTATCTCTATGTGACACACGGTGTTCGGGTTCCCGTCATTGTTATTGCCGTTTTGCTTTTTCGACGGTACTACAGCGTCGAACGGTGTGCAGTATTTTCGTTTTAGATTATTACCTGCATCTTGCTTCATCGGCGCGACTGACGAACGCGTTTTGCGCGGTTGATAATCCGGCGTTGCCTGCATCTTTTCCAGAGCGGTCCGCAAAGGTAGCAAGCCGACGGCGAAGGGAATCTCGGTGTTGGACGGATACGCGAGCAGATCCATCTCGTTCTCCCAATAATCTAACGTATCGGACATATCGCCCCACAAAGCGCGACTTATGCACTTGCATACATTGGAGTGGTAGGCGGTGGAATGTTCCGCCGTCATCGATCTCTCCGTATTTTCGGTCTTAAATCTACTATGCGTTTTCGGCTTCGGTTCTTCTCTTTCCTTATTAGCGGCAACGGTACACGCGGATTTGTTACTCTTTCTTACTATCAATTTCGAATTAGTCTTCTTGCTGTTGGAGCTCTTTTTGCTGGATTGCACTGCGCTCGCGATTGCGCTGTAATCCGGCACTTTACGATCCTCCTTCCTCTTGCGTTTCGTTCTCGCGTAAGATTCCGTTCTGTTGGGGGAATTACCTTTTTTGAACGGTTTCTCGGTTCCCGAGGAGCTTCCCGAGGAAAGACTCGCAGCCTCGTCGCTCTCTTGTTGACTCAGTCGCGTGCTACGTCTTAGAACCGGTTTCGCGCAATCCGTGTCACTCGTTGGGGAATTTAGTCGCTCCTTAGCGGCATCTCGTTCCACATTTATTCCTCTACATCCGATCACCGTATGTTGATCGCTTATAGTACCACCTACTATCGATTGTATGCTTTCTGTACTCAAGCTTAAGATATATTCGGCGCTTTCCATATCTAAGGAAGTCAACAGAGTAACTGGTACATCATTAGCGGACGGCTCGTCTAGTAAATCTATGGAATCCGTAGAGTGCGGCGGAGTTGGCACTAAATTGCATTGCGTATGTACAAGCTTATTGCGAACTTCGTCAATGGATCTACGTCGTTTAGGCGTATAAACCTTGACGCATTTTCCTACCGTGCTAGGAACATCTGTGCTACTCTCGGAACAGCGCTCCAAGTCGTTTTCGACTTGTGGAAGGCAAGATTGCGACAGTGTAGAAGTTTGATCGTTTTCGTTTACGTCGCAGGAAAAATCACAGCATTGCTCGTACAAGATGGGTTTAAAATCGAGACTATGACAGCAAGCTTCGTCTCTATTGCTGTTTGTGCACCTGGTTTGTACTTCGTTTACCATACCTACGTGTGTAAGTATGGTATTGGTAGCAGTGTCGCTTTGTATATTTATATTTACATCAGACGTTGAGAACAATGTATCTATCGCATCTCTCTTGCTGGCATCGATAGCGCTCGATTCTTCGTACAAAGTGTGTTCTAAATCGTGCTCGGTGCCTTCGATCATGTCGTTCTCTACAGATTGATTGTTATTTGAGCTTATATCGTTATTATTGCTATTTGCACAGACCGTCGTATTCTCGTCCATGCTTAGCTTATCACATCTAACACACACGTAATCATCCTCTGTGTGCGAATTGTTTGCAACTTTTAAACTACAATCTCCTCTCTGCTGTTTTAGGCAACTTTCAAAATCATCCAAAATTTTCTTGGAATCAACAATAGTATCGATCACAGATACCAATTCTTTAACCTGGAAAGAGAATAACGAATATATTAATTTGGCATACTAAAATAATTGTAAAATATATTATTTCATTGATTAAAACAGTCATTGCGTACCTTAAAAATTTGTGCCGCCGTGTGCAACGATGATAAATGCTGATGAGATATCGTAGTTTCGCCGCAATACATGAATTCGACCATGGCCTTCAAAATTTCAAAGTCCAAGTCTTTTAAAAGTATAATTGGCTCTTGCCCCAAATCTTGTTGTAGTATTTCCTATAGTACAAAACAGAATAGAACATCATAAAAAATATTGAAGAGACGAAATTCAGTTAAAGAATAGAGACAAAATTGAGAGTTAAAGAATAGAAAGACGTAGAATGTCTATATAGAATGTCCATACAGAATGTCTAATATTTTAGAATATTTATCTTAGTATTCGCTTAGTCCGTTCGTAAAATTTGTTTTTCAAACAGTCGGATATCACTTTGTGCAATAATGATTTATCAAGATACATATAGAAAGATAGTGAAATCATGCAGGAAAGATATTTACATATCTTGTAAAGCAATAAATATGTTTTTGGAAAACGAAAACACCTCAGTGTACATACTTTACTATCCTTAGATCATATAATTAGTTATTTAATACCTTTCTAAGTTCTTCGAAAGTTGTGAAAATGTATGCCCCTCAAACTTGGTTTCTTCAAATGTTTGTTAAGAACTACTGAAATTCCGATATACAAGGCTTTCTTTAGTTTATATGAATTTTTATATTATCCCTGCAAAATTGTTCGACTATAAGTACACTATATTTCCCAATTTTGAAGTAAATATAATAAGAATACCTTTCTTCTCTACATATCACTGTTTATATATCAAATAAAAAAGTCCAAAGTCTTTTTTTTTTATAAATGTAAAATGATGTTTGGTAGACATTCTAGTGAAAAATGGGTTAGTAAAAAAATCTGTTTGGCTTTGAACTAGTACGTATACAGCACATTTGTAATTGTATATACTTAAATCCTACATATATTACAATAAAATCTCTCTTTGGTATATAATAATGGTATGTATGGAACTTCCCTTGTATTCCTAAAAATGACGTACGAAAAATTTTGTTCATTACACTAAAACCAATAGATACGGATCAGAAAAATATAATTCCAAATTACCATTACTTTACTTAAATGAGCAAACAATTAAATGTCCTTTTAATCAATAAATAATTCTATAGTTAAATAACGTAAAATAATTAAGAAAGAATAAGACATCTTTGAAAGCTCATTCAATAAAATGTTAATAACACAGCTCAGTCATCAGTAGATCTGAAAGGAAAAAAGATGCACATCCAAACATTAATCAACATCGATATCTTAATAAATTTAATTTAAAATAATTTTCTGTAATAAGTAAATATAAAAGAATAAGTATAACTCTGTATAACCAATTCACGTCATCGTTCTTGTAAAATGTAGGTCTCTTATCTCTAATTTCTATCTCTATAAAATTATAATCATATTTATTAATACAACTTCTCATTAATATACTATTTTACAAAACATTTGCAATAATCAAAGAAATATCTTGTCTTTTGTATAAATTTGAAAATAATGTTTGATGGTATATCTAGAAATTGATCGGAGCACGTAAGTATTTTGTAAACACTTTTGCAATTATTAAATGTAACGCAAGTCTGTAACGCAAGTCTTGAATTTAATGTGCGATAATACTTGCAATATTCACAAACACACATTTATTATACGTATGAGAAATCTATCACTTTAATATAAAATGCATGTATACAAAAATATACCTACATATATTTCTAGAGAAACAGGCACTAAGATTCAAACGTACAAATAATTAAAACAACATGTAAATGTACAAACACAATTTTCAAAACATACATATATAATGTGATATGATTAGCAAGTGACAAAAGGATATAGGGAATATGTATTCTAACATTTGTATACGTACCTCAAAGTATATACTATTTGAAGCTAAAACCAGCTTGTGAACACGTAGCTTTTGTTCATCGCAGATCAATGTGACATCGACTAGGGCCTGACGCGCCAAAAGACCACTGAATCTTTCTGTAATATATCCCGCGTGGCCGGCCCACTGCAGAACACAATCCTTCGGTATCTCAACCATGGCTACTGCAAAAGGAAAATTAATAAGATTAATATCGAATATATAATAAAATTAATGTCAAATATACGATAAGATTGACACACTAAATCTGTAAAGAATATCAGATTTCTAAAGTTTTGCTCGTTTTGAAGAGCATAAATTAAAAAAACCCGTCAATGCCAAATATCAGTACAAAAGAATATTCACCAAAGAATCTACCAAATAAATTTTGGCAGAGCTGGAATCTATTATATAACACAGAAAATAGGACAAACGACAAGCTCTGATAAATTCAGATACAGACGTGGAACAAAGCGACGCGATATGAAGGAACAGAATCAGCTATTTTTTCCACCAGTTATCTCAGAGTCTGACGAAATTCGAAGATGTCCGAGCTCGCGTTAAACGGTTAAACAAATAAAAAGATTAATCAGACAAAACTTTCCCTTTTTGCCTCTGTCGCACTTGGGGCATACGCGAGCTCTCAAATTAAACACGTGCACGTACCTGCGCACGTTCGGAAGCTGAAACAAACTGTATAAGTTTTCTAGCGATAATTAACTGGCTTAAAAAGAGCAAGGAGATAATCTCGGCGAGACTTCCAGAACTCCGTAGCAAAGCCAGACGAGACGAGACTGATCGTTGGATGGAATGACAATGGAAAGTCGTCGAAGGGTGCCTTCTCCTCGTCGCGATGCCACGAAAATCGGAGTAACCGGACCTCGCGATCTCGGGGAGCTCGGGGTGGCTCGCGTACTCACCGGTGCGGACGAGATCGTCGTCGACGTGCGCATCTGCGATCGGGCAACAGCGGCGTCCTTCCCGCGGTCGGGCATAGATCGTAGAGGTGAGACGCGTTCGTCGTAACGTCGTTGACGCGGATGCATGCGATCGCAGATCGCTGATCGCCGGCAGTGATGTCGCGCGTTCGCACGTGTCCCGTCGAGGCTCATGAAACGCCGGCGAGAACGTAAGTCGGGGAAACCGACGGCCTTACACGACATTGGCCTCGCGGAGATTTTGAGCTCGCTCGCACCTCGCACCCCCGACGATCGCGTCTGCCAAGAGCACAGTAATAAGAGCGTATATAGATGGGCAGATTGCAGACAATTGCACAGCACAGATTCGCCTCACTGCCCCGCTCCCCGCTCGGATAACGGATGGGACGCGCCGGACGCGCGTGCGCGAATTGTCGTGTCGGTAAGGCGGGGTGATCGGTTACCGACCGATCACCAGATCCCCAGAGCGCTAGTTTTTATTTCTTATTTTATAATATTATACAATTGTTAAAATTGATTTTCCATTTTGTACAATATTCGATATATTGTAGAAAAATTATGCTTCTGTTATTTTATTTCGTATGTTTAAAATAGTATATATGTTTGATAATATCAATTATTGGTAATTCGTTAATAAAAGTTAACTTGATTAATTGAAGATAACATCTAAGGTATACAAGATTATTTTTCGTTGATTTGTAAGATGTCGCGACATGTATCAAAATGACTTGTAATGTTGAAATTAATGAGTAATTCGCCTTACTTTCCAACTTTGTGTATAATTTACAAAAATATATGAGGGAAATCAGGTTAAAATGATTTATTTGATACAGTTCTGAGAGAGAAAAGAACAGTTTCGCAAATTTTTTATTTAAAAAAATGTGGAACGATTTTTACTTCATATAATTTATAAAAATATAAGGGAAATTAGGTTAAAACGATTTATTTGATGCAGTTCTAAAAAGATCAGTTTCATAAAAAAAAAAAAAAAAAAAAATGTGGAACGATTTTCACTTCATCGAAGACGTTAAGCGTCGAGCTTCGCCACTCTTCTCAGTCAGTATCGTTCCAATATATGTAACCGTTATAAATTATCGTTGTTCGTTATAATAACGTGGTTATATTCCCAGCGCCCAGGGCCGACGACGTCGCGTACTTGTAGCCTGACACAGTGTTGCTATATACATGGAAAATATGGTTACATATCGCGACGTCATCTACGTTACTCCGTAGCTCATACACTGTATCGCTACAAGTACGGTTTGAAGGTTCTTAAAAACTTGCATATATACTATAAAACAAGTATGAAAGCATATCGAGAAAATAATCAAAATAGTCAGGATTTCAGAGAAGCCTGTTGGACTAGCCATCTAGTGGCTGATGAGAGATTTACTAGACGACCTAGACGACACTAGACAAAAAAGTGTTTTCTCGCGATCGTATCACGAAAGAAATCACTCGAAATGTTAAATGCATTTTATTGGTCCTCGATATACGTAACATTTAATTAAATTTGAGTTAGCACGGAAAACTATACGGAAGCGATTACAAGACTATTATTTTGATTGTTAAAAGTCACTCTACGCGACTTTGACGCAGATTCGTATAATGGCACCCTTGAACTGTTATTAAATATTTTGAAATTAGGACAATTGAGACGAATTACAGAAGGCTATACGCTACACTTACAACGCCATGCGTTTAAAGGTCCAAATTTGTTATCGTTACCGTTATTCGTTATTAATTTTAAAAAGTGACAACTCTGATATATATAAAATAATCATTTATAAATTTACGTAAATTAACGACCACACACAGACTGTTTTTCCTAACACATGTTAAATATGTGTATAAAATTACTGATCGAATAAATAACGTTCTATACCCCCGATAAAACCCCATTGTGTAATATTAATTTTATTTATCGAAACAAACTTTACATTAAATCTTAATTAAATTATCTCTTAATTACGAGCGATGCTTTCGTATATTTTTTTCCTGAGAAGAACGCGTACTCTTCAACCGTCTGTAAAACCAATGTGTCACGAGCGATGTCGATCTTTATTCGTTTTACAAAAATAAAAATTTAAATTTATGATACAACATATTACTTTTTCGAAATCGGCATTTTTAAATTACTCTATCTGTAAAAGTGAGAGGGGAGGAAAAGGAATGTTACATTTGTCGCATTTTTAATCACGCCGTCACGTTTTCCAATCGGTCGATCGGACTTTCCAAATTCTTGCATTATGTTTGATTTAAGGATCGTTGCAGATTATACATCCACCACATCAATTTTAATAAAAATTAGATATAAGGGAGCAAAGTTATTGTACGATGCGATCTATCTATTTGTCAAGCAAGCGAAGATACCATTATAATTATAATTATGGTTGAGAAAAAAAAATTGGATATCTCGGAGCAGGTGAGAGAAGATATAAGATTAAAAATACTATCTTTATAGATCGATAACGCCGTAACGCCGGACTCAAGTTCGCTTATTCATCCGTGGAATTGGCTCGTATCTTGCTGTTTGATTGTCGTTGTACTGTTGATCGGTACGGCGGTCGTGGAAAGACTGGACGCGGAGATCGAAGCCGCGATCGCCTCCAGATCCTCCTTAGGTAGATTCTCCACGAGCCAGCTATCGATCACAGGCACGTTCTCCTCGTTCCATTTAGTCTCCTGATTAATGACCCTGAGCGCCTTCTTGATGATGGCGTCCGCCGATTCGAATTCGTCTTTGTGATCGATATAGAACTTGGTCACCATATCGTAGCCCTCCTGCGTGTTGAACGACGACGTGGCGAAATTGACGATGCCGTCCCAGAGGAAGGTCTTGTTCCCGAATTGCTCCTTCACGGTGTACCAATGCTCGAGCAGGAAGTTGAACAGGGTTTTGTAGCCGGTCGCGCTGCCGGTCATCATACTGAAGATCAGGTGGATGTCCGCGTCCGTGAAATTCTCATTCCGGTCCAGCACGGATACTTGCAGCAGTCTGATGCGGCGAACGCGAAACCGAAGCGATATTAATATTTATTTATCATTAACGTATTTATTCATTTACTCAAGGAAATTATCTCGTCTGTCTTACGAAGAATATAGTCAAACAATGTTAATTTGCATTAACAAGACAAACGCTTGCGTTTAATTGTTTCTTATTCAAATAGCGTACGTATTCGAACTTTTAAGTGATCCATTTTACTTAAACGGCGCGAACTCAGTTTAAGTAAAATGGATTATTTAATTAAGCTCGCTGGGAACGACGAGGAAAATAGTCCTCGAGAACTTTGAGAAAATTGCATTTAACGACTTGTTTGATTGTATGCTATGAGAAAGAGGATTTATTTGAAACTGAAAGCTCTGTATATTTTGAATACCCTAAATTTTGTGATACTACACCGACCTTTCGATCTTGTTTGCATCCTTCGGACACCCGGCAAGAGTCTTCAGTAGGTAGGTGCGCTCGTTCTGCTTCCTAGCCAGACTGGTCTTTGGGAAATTTATGACGCGCTGCAGTCCGAACTCCCATTCTTCGTCGGTGCCCCATTTGAACACGGGGCAGAGGAATTTATTGGCGACCCTGCAAAGCGTCATTCTTATGAGTTCGTTAATAAAAATTTCCGTTTTCGATAAAACGTGAGATTCTTTTAACAAGTTTATTTAAAACACTTTAATTAAACTACGTGAACTGAAATGGTTGAGTATGCACATATATAGTAAATTTCTCGAGTAAATTAATTAACCCTAGGTATACACATTTATTTTTTGCATACGTAGATGACACACTGGGGTCTGGAGAACCCCTGCTATATTTTCTATTAGAACTTTTGAGAAAATGATTGTATTTTGATTGCCTTTTTTTCTTCAGATCGTAAATAAACTGAAAAATGAGTACGTTTATTCAGAATTAGTCTAAAATTATAATAAGTACTAATAAATACGTGTGAAAAATTGTAATTACTAAGTGTAGAGAAAACGTCATTTTATTCTAAGTGCTTAAAAAATTCATATCTTTTTTGCTAATAGAGATAATCAAGAAAACTTTGCAGATTTTGAAAGAGCACATTTCAAAGTGCAAAAAAAATAATTTGCCGCTTAAATACTGGAATATTATCATTAAAATTACAACGCTCCAAAAATAACAAATTTTCAAATTTCTAACGGTTTTGCAGTATAAAAGTTAGGATTTTTGTTAAAAAAATACAAATTCAATGACTTATAATGCACATATTTGCTTATAAAAAGAATAAAAATACAAAATATATAAAAAAGTCAATCATTTACATAGATTACTTCATCTGTTCAGTGCATTGAGTGCACAACAAAGTTCGATGAGAATTAATACAGATTTACTTTAGGTGTTAATTATTGCAGAACCAACAAATAACTGATTGCTTTGGCAGTTGCTAGCTATTGAAGAGACTTCTAATTTTTTTTACAAAGCAATTCTACCCCTTCCCTCCCTATTTATTTATTCTACCAATGGTAGAGTTTCAAAATTTAACTGGGGTCCCGGAGACCCCAGTGTGTACCTAGGGTTAATTGTTCGAGTCATAATTCGCTTTTTGACGATTTTGAACACTGACGGGTTTCCTTTATCCGGCTCCTCGTCGGTCAACCATTTTTTGAATTGATCCCTGGCTTCCTTAACGCAAGGTTCGTATCCAGCACGGCAAAGGAAATTCTGCATAAGACCGCGCATGTGAGTTCTCCAGGAAGGTTCATTAGGTTTTGGATTATCTCCAAGTTGCAAGTAGAGAGGCTTCAATAAGTTTCGAATGTACGCCTGAAATTAAGTATATTTTATTTAATTACTTATCAAGGCACAAAATGTGATGTTTTTAGTGAATAAATTGAAGTCGGAAACTGCATATATATGAAATAATGAATTTTAAAACAAAATAATAAAAAAAGAGGAAAAGAAGAAGAAAGGAGACTAATTAAAGTTAATAAAGCAAATGTGTATACATGTGCTAGTTAACATTTACTGAGTTTACTGGTATAGATATTGTGCGAAATATGATGCTCCGTAATTTCGGGCGATCGATATTTAATGTGAATGTCTCTTTTAAATTATTTAATATATAAACGTTCAATATATATATACTGTCAACACTGATTGTGTCTACTGCGAAGTCTGCTCACGTTAATATTGGATACTATTTACACCTTATTCTATTTTGCCATTTAACGTTGGTATTGATCATTGATTACTTTATTGAATCGGTAAAAAATAACGTTTTTTCTCACCTCGAATTTCAAATATACGTCCAAGCCCTCAATCCGCCGACCGACATGATGAATCATTGTGAATACCGGTTCCCAAACCACGTGGTTCTTTTCTTCCTTGAGGAAGAGAGTCATGTTCATTGCGATGCCGAAGCACAGCTCGCCGGCGTACGCCAAGTTCCACGCGTCGTGCAGAAGCTTCGCCCTGGTTAATGGAGGTATCTTCTCGCGATTTGGCCCTCGCAGATATTGCGACAACATCTTCCAGTTGCACGAGTCGTAATTCACCGGGAACATTCCTGCGAAGAAATATTACTAATTGTTAAAAAGAAAAAGACAATTTTTTGCGTTTTCGCGACATACGATATCTGTAAATATCTTGATTTAATCTATGATAATAAATTTTTCTTAAATGTTTAAAGCTGCAACATTTATAGGATATATCAGATAAATTAAATGACAATTGTTATTAATATATAAAAATGTAAAATGTAATATATCGAAACAGAAATCATCATTGTTTTAATCAATACCATTAATGTTGTATAATTTGCCGTTAAAAAAATTACAAAAAATATCTACTTACCTATTTCTTCGGGATTGACAATGATGAAATTATTTTTGTTGGTGATGTCTGTGATAGTGAAATTCTTCGGTACGGTTTCTTTTTTCAGCCATACGGTCGGTTTGGTATTGTTAAAGTTTAATTTATCTTGTGCCTGCATCACGATCGGGATGTCCCACTGATACGACACTTTGGCCGTCGATTGCGGTGGTATATCTCTCAGATAGACTTTCTAGAAACGCGAACAAGATATTATGAAAGAAGATATACACAATAAGAATTTTTTTAAATTTTATTTTTTAAGGAAAATTTAAATTAAAATTTTTACATATTATTGTCTTTTTATTTACCATAAGTATTTATGTAAATAATTATGTGTAAAATAAAATGACAAAATATTTAATAAATTTGAAATAAGATAATCTAAAAATTTTTTAACCTAATGTACTATATAAATAAGAATTTTATAATATACTAGATAACTAACAATTTAATAATTATAATCCAAAAATATAAAGGTCTACCAATGGGCGAATTTTACGAGCATTCGCAAATTAAAACTAGCTGTTATATATTTTATATTTTTGTTGAACAAATTTCGTTACGCAAATTACATGGAAATTACGACTTCTTCGAACTAATTTATGTGTTTCTATAGAAGCGAGGCGTCTGCAAGTATTGCGCAACACATGTATGTAACGCAACTAAACGCATTAGTCCTTGATTTTGCTATTGCTTTGAAACGATGCGATTATTGTAACGCGTGTCGCTTCGGAGATTAAACATGCTTATTAATGTAATCAGTTAACAAGCATTATTCTTTTATGACCAAGCTTATTAACGCTCATATTTCTTCTGCGGAAAACAACATATTTTGTTCCGAATAAGAAAACAGTGCATTTTATAATTAACTTAATAGTTGCGCATAATCATGCAATACTATTTTATATTATTATTTAAAGTAAAATATATACGTTAATGTTTTTATCAAAATCACACCTTTATTTATTCTAATAGCATATACGCACATTTTACTTTTAAATTTCTTAAATAAGTAATGAAGTATTTAATAATTTCTTCATCAATTTCATTCAATAAAGGCATTCAGCATGATAGAATCAGTATTACTGATCTCGCACTACTCTTTGTTAATTCTCGCCATTGAAACAAATGTAACTTCCGTTGACGAGAGGAATGCTTCAACCGCGAGTAATAGCATATACGTGGCCATCTTCGTTTGCTTTATCTGTGCGAAAATCGCGTCTGTCTTCCCGCGTCGCGCGTCCTTGCAGGAAATAACGCTTTTATCCAGCTTACCTGAGTGAGATTAATTTTTCCAGTTTCGTAATCGCGAATGACCGTGACCAACGGCACTCTGTCCCGATTGATCCACGAAGCGGCGATGCCGTTGATGGTCAGACCTGGTGGCAGATTGTTCGTCTCGTTCGCCACGTCATTCAGATAAGTGAAGATATCATTGGCGAAAAATGTTCTGTGATCTCTAAACATGAAAGGCGATATTTCGAGATATATAGAGTCTGCGAACGATCTGTTGTGAAGAAAAATAGTCGGGAAGCAGTGCGTAACAAAAATAGCTTGAAAAAAAATCTCAATTGCTTTGGAACAATTCTCAATTGCTTACGCGAACTTCGATAAAAACTTAAAAACTTAATTTACTTCTTTATTATGGAAAGACGGAAGTTTGCTTTTACGTAAAAAACGCTAAATTGTCGAATCTAATTGTAGAATCTGCTTCCCAACTAATTGATGGAGGCAATTACTACTCTTTCGATTGCTGATGGAAGAAATTCCTCAAGCTCCTCTGGAACAAGTCGCCCCCAAGAGTGTAATTAAGCATTCGGAAAACCAACTCGGCTGAAAAAATTCAAAAGGTGAGATAATTAGTTTCATTAATTTATATAATAATTACTCAAGATTTTAATTTTACTTCAATTAAATACACAATTATTTGTTAGTAATTATTTTCTTTTTATATTGTTATTTCTGTTTATAATTAAATTTTCTTTTTATATTGTGATGCAAACTTTTTCCTCGAATGTTAGCTTCGTGAGTAATATATAAATTATAATGTATTTTTCATTGTTTTATAAAAGTATTTAATTATTGTAATTTATTTTAATTACCTTTTGTCCATGTTGCTTCTTGCCTGATGCCAGCCACTCTTGAGAAAGGTGCCGTTTGCGCAAATTCGTAATATAGAGGATACAACATCGTCATCGGCCATTTTCCTTGCGTCTCGTTTGGATTGAGCTGTTCAAAATACACATAATTAGTTTCTCTGGAATTAACAATATCGCGATTTTTATTATAAAAATGTAACTATAACACAGAGTTTATAATATAACAATATTTTATAATAATATTACGAAAGTGCTTCTTTAATATATTTACAATCGTAAAAGACATCACTATATACAATTAAAAGTAAAATCGCAGACTTACATCGATTGTCGCCATGGATGCCAAGAACGAGTTAAGAGCTTTGTTAATCGGCGCATCGTTTCGCTGGTACGGTGTAACGGATTGACCGATCCATTGGTAGAGAAGCTCGTACGTAGTGGTCCAGATCAGAGAGCTGCTGAGTTCACTTTCCCTGAAAGAAGATATTTTATTTTATACATGCCACTTTGTGCGGAGGTGTAGAATTATCCTTGTAGATTTGTATGTACTTGAAGAACATGAGACCCCAATTGTCGGAAGCTTTGGAAATGCTGTAAAGCGGAATCGCCATTACGTCCAATTTCGGTAAGCCGATGGAGCTGTTGAAGTAATCTTGTAAATAATTCACGATTTTTACAACTTTGTTGGGAACATTAACCAGCGACTCCATGAATTCTTTACGGCCCCAAACCTTCACCTGCAGCTTCATTCCATCCATCTCGTTAACTTCATTTGTCGGCTCGATGTTCTGCAGATCCGAGATCATGAGGGCGAATTGATTCGTCGACATTCGAGGTGTCTCCGCGAACTCTTCCTCGATCTTGTCGGACGACTCGTGTCGAGAACTTAAAAGAAGACAAAAATTAAAAGTAATATTTTTTATTATCAGTAGACTGGCTCCGAAACTGAAGCTAACAATTTATGAAACTCAAGCGATATTTTTTTTACACTTGGAAATCGATGCAGCCCGGCGTAATGGGAGTGAAAAAGTTCGATATTAATGTCTTCGGTATACGTACATTACCGGCGTGTTCGTGAGTGCCGTTAAGCCTTTAGGATACGATACAGTCAGCTTGAAAGTCGATTTATAGGGTGGCTCGTCCATGCAGGGGAACATCTTCTGCGCGTTGTCTAACTGTAAGTAAGTGGCGATGAAGGGGCTGAAAAATGAGAAGGAAGATAAGTAACGTAAACTTCATTGTCATTCTCACTGTTATTTGACGAATGTATATAATTTTCAAGTTTAATCTTATTGAAATGTAATGAAAAAATTGTTACTGTACTCTTACTGTTTTCGACCGTCGGAATCCAAGTACGCGCTTTTATATAGGCCAGTAGTCTCGTTAAGTGTAAGATTCCCAAGGTACGTGATGTCGACTTCGCAGGAAGTTCCTTCCTTCAGCATTTGTTCCAGATGAATAATGTACCAAGATTTCTTACTCTGCCGCTCGGTCCTTGCGATATTAAAGTACTCATCTGGCGTCCTGTGTCACATGTCAAACATTGACAGAATACGAGATTTTATTACGATTTCGAAGCTCATTGTTATGAACAAATTATAAGGAAATGTATTATTGTTATATGAGAATGCAACTAGTAACAATAATTACTAGAATTCTAGTTGAGAGAAATTATTAGAATTATTAGAATTGCTGCTGTAAAAATGCGTACACTTTGCGCAAAAAGTTAAATCACTGAATAGCATTTTATATTTAAACCATAAAATTTTTGTGTTAGGTTAATTATGCGTTAATTTAATTATTTCATCTGCTTACGTTTCATCAGTCGGTGATTTGATTAGTCTGATGGTGACTAATGAAATCTCAAGATTCGGATGGATGTTCAATGTTATCCTGTCGCTGATATCGTACGCGGTGAAATTGATCTTGACACGACCGTTAAACCGATTGCTCTCGATGAAGGGTATTTTGATATCCACGTGGTAACTGGTCGGCCTAACTTCGTTAGGTAATCTATACTGACGCATTTTCGTGTAGTAGATATCGTTCAGGTCGATACTGCGTTTCCATCGGCCCTGCGATCAAACGAGCAATTTTTTTTATGTCCGACAGTTGGATTACCGTGATTACGGTAGATTTTTTTTTAATTCGTTGACACTATACTTCGGCATCACTAATGCTTCGAGGAAGACCGGGCGATATCGCCGATAGTAGAACGAGTCCCGACAGCAACGTTGTCCACATCATGGTGAATGGCACAGAGTGAACCTGAATATTGTAGTTGGTATTCAATGTAAAATTATTTAAACGTTTACTTGCTTAGTTAATTCGGTAGGAAGCAGTTTGGAGTCAAGTAAAAAGTTTGGTGCCACAACAGTCAAGATTTCTTATCTTTTTAAGAACTTGATGAAATTAATATATTAAGCTGAGAAGAATAAATTAAATTTTGAATTTTTAATTTCATCGTCGCGTCGCTAAATTATAACGCAATTAAAATAAATCGGAGATAAAATAAAGTATAACAGTGTGCTAATTGAAGAGTGTAATAGTCCTTTCTTAAAAACTTGGAGAAAATTAAATTTTTTCAAAGATCTAAAAAGGTGGATCAAGTTATCCTTGCACTTCTCGGTTGTATAATCTTGATAAAATTTTGTACTGCTTCCATGAATGGAGTATTCTGACACTTCGTAGAAAGGATTTACTTCGCGTTATGGAGAATCGCGGGTTAATCGATTCCGGGTGCTTAAGGCGTGTTATCCTCGCGGCAGGCGTGCACGCCTGAGGGACGCAGAGGACGATCTGTCAGCGGCGCGCGATCGCGGTTTGCCAAGAGCTTACACGGATATCACCGCGGTACCGCTGCACCGCGCCGCGCCGGTTGACCTTGATACCCCTTTAAAAAGAGACGACTTCCTCTGGGAATAGACGAGTTCGGGAGGATTTCTGGAACGACCGCGTGATAGCGTGGCCGCGGGTGAACTGTCGCCTGGGTGGTTTCACGTTCGTGGGGCTTGGTGCGCCAAAAAGCGGCGGAAACGCGCGGAAAAACGCGCCGGGTGCCAGTCTCGCGTAATGTAACACCCCGAGAATCGGATTCAGATCCACTTAGGGCAAATCGGCCGGGGGGGATCGTCCATCCATTATTCAATTTGACGATCGCGGCCGTCGTGTTGCTGAAGGGGAGCCTAATCGCGCCGGAGTCAATCCGGATGCGACGAAGAGAGACGACGACGTCAACGGCCAATCTGCGGTCAACGGTGTCGACCATCAAATGGGGGAACAAAGTGCGTCTCGAGCATCGCTTGTTGCAAGGACCTTGACGCCATTGTGCTCCCCTTTGGACTCACTCCGTGCCAGCGTGCGTACTTGTCTGTATTACGTCGTCATCGCCGATGACACGCGCCGTCGATCTGCGTGCCGGCTCCTGGTACCGACCCCGGACCAAGCCCAATGTGCACTTGGACTACGATACCATATCGCCTTAATTGAACTTGATGGAGTGTTTTTGTTCGCGAGTTCTTCTCTCGCTCGGATTCTCGCGCAATAACTGGGTTAGTTATCGAAGCTATAATCGAGGACGCGACGGCTACGAATTCGACAATGTCATCTGTATGATATCTTATATATTTTAGAAGAATATTGACAATAAAATTTGGGAGACATATATATGTACTTGAAGTCGGAGCAAAAATTAAAAAATATGCTCTAACTAAAAAGAATTATAAAAAGAAATATTTATACAGGGTGGATGGTAATTCGTAGTACAACCGAGACTAATTGTAAGGTGATTCCTTGTTCCAAATTAATCGAAATTATAATAGAATATTTTTTTTCGTAGGCTTTGTATGAGGCTTCGTTTTCGAAATAAACGACTTTGAAAATCTATGAAGTAAGGTAAAGGTACCAATACCCGGACATGTATACCTATATCCGGACACCTTTATTATTTGTAAGTATAACGCGAATTAAAATCAAAGATAAAAGTATTTTTTCTTGTGGTTTGAAACTTCAGTTATAATATCCAAACGTTTATTTTCATAAATTTATATTTTTTTAAAGGTATCCAGACACAGATACGTGTCCCGGTATCGGTACATTTTCTATGCTCAAGTGTCCGGGTATTGATGCCTTTACCTTACACTTGACTATATCTCGACTAAAAGATCTCGCTATAGACTGCTATTCTTGATGTTTGTGTTTTTGTTTGGAGATATCAGTAATATAATGATTCTTTTAATTTCTTACTTTAAAATTTATTTCAGAAACTATGGAAACTGTTGGTCTTCTTGTTGAATACAAAGTTGTGCTTTTTTAATTACAGACTCATGAATTTTTGCGTTGTCTATAGTAGAAAGCTGCAGCGGATGCATTACCGCCATAAGCTTGTTCTCGGTTGTACTACAAATTACCACCCACCCTGTATATAAAAAATAAAATTATAACAAAAAATAATAAATTGAAAATTAATGAACAAATAACAAAAGACAAAAAAGGTTGCAGAATGAAATTTAAAAAAAAAAACCGGTGAATTCTATGTTTTGTGGCAAAATATACAAGTGCACGAACACAATTTATCTCTCTCTATAAGATAGAGGATAAGAAGAAAAATTAGTTTGTTGACAGTCGAGGTCCGGAACATGCTCTTTGAACTAATCAGAGCACTTTCAGATCTTGACTGTTAAACAAACTGTTTAATTTTTGCAGATGGAAAAAATTTAGTTTTACTCTTATACATTTTATTATAAAACACTGAATCACGGAATCACCGTTTTTATAAAAATGTTATTCTGTGACTTCTTTTATTGTTTGTTATTTATTTATTAATTTTAAACTGATTATTTGTTAAAATTTTATTTTATATATATATATAAATTTAATTTTTATTTTTCTAATATAACATTAAATTTTTTAATGTTTGCTTTAAGAACGCTCCAAACTTTAACTATATGAACATCTTGCATTAGTATTACTGCTGCAAATTGAAAATGCGATAACTTAATTTAATTTTGTTAAATGTCTAATATAGGGTAATCAGAAAAAAAATAGATAACAAATATCTGAAGAACTACATTACATGCTCAAAGTATTAAAAATTGTATAAAGAATATATAGAAAAGCTTTATGGAAAAACTGCTGTTACGAAAGATAATAAAGCAGAATTGTTTAAATAGCATTATTTAGCAATATTTTAATGTTGTTTTCAGTTACAACTAACAATAAGTGTTGTTTTTATTACAAAAAATATTTATCACAAATAATAAAATTATTTTCTTATACGTTATTTAAATATTCTTTTCGCGGTCTTCTGTTTAACTCCTCTTTTTAATCGTCATTCACATTTTGTGAAATTTAAGGAAAAAACTTATTGAGCTGGTCAACTTTATCTCCAGTATCATATTGTGTGATGCTGTGTTATCATACTGGACTTAGTTCCACGTGTCACGACAAAGGGGAGAAGGCTGCAAGCAGGCGCGCAGAAAAGTTCCGATAGCGGCTCTAATCGCGAATTATGGCAGAAGCGCGCATAAGGATAAGGAGCGGAACGAACGTTGAGAACGACACGGAGAGCTGACGAACGAAGAGAATAAGTGGGGGAAACACGCGAGTGTTTCTCGACCAACATCCACACACGGCGTCACAAGGTAGAACGGCTAATTGCAGTTGTACCTGCGTTACCTGTGCGCCGCCACGCTCGCGATTTCGTTTCCGCGTTGGATGCGCATTCGTTCTCCAAAACCGCCTTTTCGTATTTTCGCGCATTTTTGTTGTCGTTCTTCTTAAGAAAATACCTTCGTATTATTCATTCAATATTTCTTTAAATTGGAACGATGCGGCGAGGATCCGTCAGCAGTTGGCAGTCCTATGGACAGCGAAATTGTAAGTGGATAACAGCTGCTTTTGCTTTTGCCATCGTTGCTTTTATGTCTATAAATTAGCGTTGATGGAATTACATCAATTAAAATAGAAATCTTTATTTTAAAAAATGTTTATAGTATTTTTTTGAGTTAAATTTTGAAAATTATAATATCTAATTTTACATTCTTATTAAAAAATTTATGAAAATAATGTTTAATGTCAGATATAAAAATAAAACAATATTGCATTATACATTTTAAAGTTAAATTTATAATCTGAGATATGTGTTAGCTATAATAAAGAAGCAAAGTGGAAAACTAACTAAACTTTGGAAAATTATACCACGTTGAATAATATTATTTTTAATAAAGGAAAAAAATGTCTTTGAAAATATACTTTTACTGCATAAGTGAAAAATCTTTCATTTAAAGTTAAATGCTCTTATCAGAAAGTTATATACGGTGTCTTGATAGTTAACGCTGACCAGAATTTTTTTTACGGATTGCTTAAAGAAGAACATTCAAATTAACTTATTCGGATTTCGCTTTATCGTTAAATGTGTAAGGAAACGATGAAATTGCTTGCATCGATATGAATGGGTCCGTAAATTAATCAACTAAATTAAATCATTGCGCCGAACCATTGTAGCTCGTTGATCGTTGACTTTTTATGACGGTTATAATCATGCGAGATTTTGAGGGTACGGTTTTCGATCCTCTGTTACGTGTAATGCAAAACTCTCAAGAACTTATTTTATTTATTTAGTAATTTTTGTATTTTTTTTTTATTTTATTTATTTGATCATAAATTAATAACGATCTGGAAGTCGGAGTCACATTTACAATTTTATATTGCAAGTATAAAACGATATGTTATTGTCAAATTACTCAGTCAGTTAAATGACTCATTGTCAGTAAAAAATCTATTGAATAACTCAATTAGTTATATTCAGACAAGCTTGTAAATATTCCATGCGTTAAATCATTGAAAAATCAATAAAACTGTCTCTCAGAACAAATATATAATTTTTTAAAATATGCATATGCATGCACGTGGAAGCGGTGTCACATCAATTTCGAGTATTTTGAAATAATTCTCTCGCGCATTAATTATGTTATTACTGATGCTATCTGTTCGCTGTGTTACATGTGTTGCCAACTTTGAGATTACCTTCGATATTCATTTGTAATATCTTCGTTACTAATGCTGATACCATTGCGCAAGTTTTTATCAACATTTCAACATTTCGTGATTGTTGCAAAAGAAAAAAATTACATTAAAAATTAAATTGTAACATGATACTTTCGTATAAACTAGAATATCATAAGATTTAGTTCTATATGGAAGATATAAATACAGGAATATGTAAAAACTACTAGATTTTTCTCATTTAATGTTAAACTTTACAAATTCAGTTTACTTTATAATATTAACAATTGTACGTACAAGTAAAGAAATTTTACTTGGTAACTGAGTACTTGAGTATATCTATTGGGCACACGGAAAAAAATGATCCTGTATATCGATAGCATCAGTCACATCAGTGTAATTGAGATAAAATCTATTGATGCAACATCAATATTAATGAACAAGAAACACACACACACACACACACACACACACACACACACACACACACACACACACACACACACACACACACACACACACAGTGTTTCAATAATTTAAATAATTTAAATATTTGGTCCAATAAATATCCAATTGAATTAACTTATGTTTGTGGCAGCCCGTGACGTCGACGTTTAATTGAGCAACTTCATTTATTCCCGTGCATCATTTGCATCTGTTGAAAATTCAAAGAGTTTATTTTAAACTTCTCTTGGTACAGACTTCTGTCTCGAACACAGCATTGAGATATTGACATTTGTTTATGTGACAGTCACATGGTGTAACGAGAAACGTGATATAACATCGTCGTTGACGCTGCGATGTGACATAATAAAAGAGAATTTCCGGACCAAACAAATAATAAGAACATTATTTAAATGAGTAAAAAAGAAGGATTAACAGATCCGCAGATATTAATCTCAACATCAAGAGAAGATGCGATATGACATCCTTCTATAGTGTGCTTTACCCGTTTTGAAAGCATATCTCTCAAAATTTTTAGCAAAGTCAAAAGTGCATAATGCGTTTTATTGAAGACAAACTTTTTCAATTAATATAATATTTCAAATTTTACTTGTAGGTGCAAATAATGCTTATTTTTCTCGTGCTGCGGTTTTCTGTGACGATGCGAATTTATTTCATTCACCGTTGATGCGTTATAACTTCGTATAGTATTTGATGAAATGCAAAATGCAAACAAATTTTAGCTGGATTCTTATACACGCGGTGAAGTAGTAACAGTGTACTATGGAAAGTACGCTTGTTTTTGTTGTGAATATACCTCGTTTGAAAAGTTACGCCCGGTCAAAATCAATGCTGTGACCGTCGCCGCTAATACCGTGCGAACGGCACCGATACGAGCGTTATCGGCGCGACGGTGATTACGCGAATGCTGGGAGTTGATACGTAGTCGGCCGAGGTGCACGAGTGCAGGACCTTGAAACCGCGTCTCTTGCCGCTTGTTGCGTTCACGGGCCTATCGCGGATTCCTGCGATCACGGGGAACCAATTTCGATGACATCATCCGCATATTATTCCGCGATTCTAGCGTTGCACTACTAACACGAAATTCGTCGCGATACGATGGATGCGCGCTCATGGATAATTGCAATTTTTTTTTTTCAAAACTGGTATGGACAATCGGTATATGCGCCTCGCCTCGCCTCGACTCGTCAATTGTCTCAGCGATGCTTACAAGTCTTCCTTATAATTTTCGTAATTATTTTAATTGCTTTAAGATTCTATATATGATTTAATCAATTGATCGTAAACTCGAAATTACTGGTCTCGATTATGGCGGCTTGTCATATTTCTAAGAAAATAGATGTCTATTAAATAAAATATGTATGCTGAGAGGAACATTATCTGAGAAAAAGCGGAATTTTTCGTCTTCAAAGATTAATTTTAAAGTTTTTTTTTACATTTATAAATATCTTTATCTTCTTTTTATTCTCATCAAATTGTTTATACTATTCATTTAGCTTATCCCTATCAGTTTCTTTTGTAATTATAATATTTTTTAAATAAATGATCATAAAAACTTATAATTTTTTCGACATTTAAATTAATTAGCTATTTAAATCGTAAAATATTTATGAGATAGTTTTTCAAGATATATAGACTATAATGTAAAAACTTTCTAATTTTTATTTCTTAAACATACGAAACTGGAGAATGTATAGACGTTCCTGCTTAAATAATTTTTCTCAAGTTTAAAAAAAAAATTAAATTATCTATATATATATATAGAGAGAGAGAAGAGTAATAATATTCAATAACTTGTAAAAGTTATAACGTGTCAAGTAGCCCGTTACCTGATCGCCACGATTGACGGTCAATTTGAAAGTGCTACAGCTTATTAAATAGGAACAATAGGCACGCGCGCGCGAATGTTGAGTGCGACAATAAACGTGCGCATCTTTTTTATAGCGGCTCTAACACTTTCAGCAGACTGCATGATGCAGACGTATGAGGGTAACACCGCGCTGCCTCCGCCCTGCGAGGAAATTGTTCATCAACGAAAGGGTGGCTGGTTCTTAACGTACAAAAAGATTCTCTCCTTCGTTGTCCTGATTGTGATCGTTGTGATCGTCGCCGGCCTGATCGGATGGAATATCGGCACGATGCCCAAAACGAGAGTAAGTAATTTATTGTAACTTAGATTGTATTATTATTATTAATAATTTAATATCATGATCACAATTTTGATATTTTGTTACAGCAATTTTAAATGCAACACTTTTGAAAGGAAAAATTAAAATTATAAAATAAAAAAATTTTTATGTAAATAAATTATTATTTTAAAGACATTATTATCTTATTGCCATCAAATTTTAATTAATAAATCAGTGCTGTTTTACATTTATGGCTTTAAAATGCAAAATATAATGGAACATAAGCCATCACTTTAATAATAATAATTTTTCTCAAACTTTGCGCTTTCTGTTAATTAGATGTACGATCCATTAGCCCTTATCGAGGACGAGGTGGAAGAAGGGGACGATGTCATTACGGACACGATATCGCCTTTCGTTCACCCTTCGAGATACAGTCTCGAGTTGACGCTGTCGAATGACGTCAACGCGACATCGAAGCTGAAAGGACGAGTTGTCATCGAATTTCGTGTGGACGACACAACACCATTAAACAAATTGTCTCTGAATGCGAGAAATATCACGGCGACGCGTTATAAGCTGTCGCTCATAGAAGAGAACGGCGCGCGAGCAAAAAGAAGGCGTAGGAGACGTGCCGAAGATGACGATAAAGGCGGCCAAGTGAACGCTACTGGTATTTCCTTCGAAAATGTCGTATACATTCTCGACAAGTCGATATTTCTTATCAAAATTATTTTCTGCTTTTTTTTTAATTGTAACTAAGAGGAACACCTCGCGATCGATACGAAATAGATAAAATAAAAGAATAGATATTAATTAAGTGAGAAACTAACTACGTTCAAATAATTCAATATAATTTGGCTCATATATATAAGTCAAATAATAATGTGATCAACTAGTTATTTTAAATTATTTTTTAAATATATCTTAAATATATATGCAAAAATTTACACTTTTGGGTGTTGTAAGTGAGACTAGTGTTTTTTTAGATTTGAATCGTAATCTATGTCACGAGTGTGACTCGTGCTTGTTTCATTTGGATAATAATCTGCACCGCGAATGTAACTAGGTGTTATAAAGCAACGGTTTAACAAAGCAACAGATTTCTGGGGCCCGATTCTCTAACGAGAAACGTATGCGCAAACTCTGCTCTAACAGAAAGGCTGCAACGTGATTAGCTTTCGCACAGTTTTTAGCCAATAAGTTTGCAGCTTTTCTGTTAGAGCAGAGTTTACGCATACGTTTATCGTTAGAGAATTGGGCCCCTGGTGGTGAAATATGTGCGATAAGTCGACGACTAGTTTGCAGCTGTGTTAATATCTAGTACAGTAGCGTAGCAGGTGGTCAATTGTGTAACCTTCGCGATGAATTCTAAATTAAAAAGAAAAAATATTTTATTTTTACTGTTTTAAACGTTACGTAATTCAGCTGGTTAAAAAAATATCTAGTTTTATTCTTCAATATATATATATATATATATATATATATATATATATATATATAAACTGGTAATTAAACGACCGCTTTTTTTTGGAATTTATATGAAACTTTCGTTTCCTAGTAAAAATTACGTAATCGATTGTGTCTAATGTCGGACATCGATTTGTTCAACGCAGACAATGCTACCACTCTGGCTCCTACTGTGATGTCATCTCCGCAATTTGATAATGAAACAACGCGAGTCGTTGTTACGGATTTTCCTCCGGGAAACGTGACCGTTTCGGCTAACGAAACTTCTCCTTCGACGAACGAAAGCTCGTCCGTGGCCGATGAGAAAATCGCGGAATCTGTGAACGCGACGACGACGCCTGGATCGACGACGTTCACCACGGTAACTTCCGGCAACGGGAGCGTAACCGATGTGGAGATCCAGCGATATGAGGAAGATGCTAATAACGGATTACACGTGATATATCCGGCCGTCGCCATGAATCCGGGGACGTACAGCCTGGAGATCGATTACGAGATTGTGTTTGATGGAAAGGCAGTTTATTCGGTCAACTTCAGAGAGCCCGGTGAAGGAAAGTAAGTTTTTTCTATGATTATAGTAACATGGAAAATTAATTAACTATATATAATTGCTGATTATATTAGAACTAAAACAAAGATATAACTACTCATAATACTAATGACAATAATTACAAAACAAATTGTCTAGAAGTTTAGTATTATAGAATTATTATTAATATTCTTTTGATAATTATAAAAATAATAAAAATATGTTTTTATATATTTAATCTTTTTTGTTTTGCGCGCTAAAACTGTTCACTTTTAGAATATCTAATATTAAGTTTTTCAACGATTCCACATATATTTTTAGTAGATCGTTAATCGGGACGCGGTTGAAACCCGTGGGAGCCTCGCATCTTTTGCCTATCTTCGACGACGTGAATCTCAAGGCTGTCTTCTCGGTGTCCGTGGCACGTCCGCGCGAAGCGCGAGCCCTGTCGAACATGCCTCTCAATATCTCTAAAGACACGTGCGTATATCATACTGTTAATTACAGCTGTGTCAACGTTGCGTGCTTAGAGGACTATATCGGTTTGAAATAGCGAGACTGTCCAGTTTCACTATTGTTTTCTCAATTGTGTTTTTTTCAAGTTAAAACAGAAAAACATAGCATGAAACAAAAAATTGAAAATCGCCTGTAACTTTAATCATTCTTACATGGCAATTTTTAAATGCTATCAGGCTTTATTGGTTTTGATCGATTTGATCAGTTTGATCTTTTCTTATTTCAAATTAAAGTAAGATTAAAGTGAGTTAAAGTAAAAAATTTTTTTCATTGAAATATTAATTTAGTGCAATTTTTTGTGGTGAATTAATTTCACGTGTGCATTACTTTTTTATATTTTTTTTCCACGTGCGCAATTTTTATGAGTTGATGAAGTGATCAGTGTGTGACTTGTATCTTTCAAGATCGGGTGATCGAGTGATCGACACCTTCAGCGATACCCCGTTGCTCTCGCCTTACAATCTGGCTTTCGTAATGGGCGAGGTCGAGTCGTTGGGCAAGACGAAAACGGGGCTTGATAACGCGACGGGGGTGACTTTCTGGGGCGATCCGAAAAGACGATCACGGGGGATTTATCTCCTCGACAAGCTCGACCAAATTGTTACACATTTGTACGACATATTCTCGATGCCTTATCCGCTACCGAAATTGGATATCGTCGCATTACCGTCGCGAATCGTCGATAACGCCGGAAGCCCGGGATTGATATCATTGAAGTAAGAGAGATCATGGTGTTATTGCATTTACAAGAATATAATTAGATTACTAGCGAAATTATTTTGCTAGAGAAGATTGTAATTTTTTCATAAACTTCCGAGAGATAATAAAATTTTATTTTTAAATGCATTTTAATTTTAAGATTTTAATTTATAATTTAAAATGCAGTTTTAATAAAATATCAAATACAAAAAATTTTTAAATTGTAATAAAGTCTGAGACAACAAAATAAAATTCAAGCAAGATTTGGTTGAAGAGCAATTTTTAGTCGATATAACAATTGTATGAAAGATCTTTTGAAGAAAAAAATGTTATTTAAAATACTAAAATTATTAAAATACATGCTTGCTATTTATATTTAAAAATTGCGACTGGATGCAAATGTATTGCCAGGCTAAATCCATTATACTCTACAATGGTTGTACGTTCGACATTGCGTTATATCAAGCTAAATTGTTTTCAAGGCAATCGCTCTTCTACGCCGCGGATCGATCTCCCATGGTCACGAAGACGGACGCGTTAAGCGCTCTGATAAGCCTGATAGGAGAACAATGGCTGGGCGGTGTCGTGAACATGAAGAACTGGACGGACGTTTGGCTACTTGAAGGCTCCACTCTCCACTTGCGACACGCGATGATCGAGAAGGCACATAATTGGAATAATATTTACGACATCCATTAACTCTAAAAGTGCATACCGACGTCCGACAAACAGTATTTTGTGCTGCAACATACGTTAAATTACATTAAACGTATACTTATGTCAAATTATATTAAACATAATTATATTAAAATTATGTACTTTTACAGTTAATATTAAAACATAAATTAATTATTTTAAAAAGGTAATTACGAGTAAATAAATAAAAGGAATTTTACTTACACGGTGCAAAATTGCAAATTTTTTTCTATACAAATGGAAAAAATTAAATTTTTTATACGGGGAAAAAGATTTAATTTAAATTATATAATTGTTTTTATATATTCTTTATTTTATATTAATATATTAAAAATTGATTTTTGAGTATTTTCTTTTAATTTAGTTTACAGTTTATATGTTACCTTTTCGAAATAATTGATTCACATTTCACAGTGTCTAGATAAGTACAGTATTTTCTTCCGAGGAAAGCAAAGTTTTTATGGGATTTTATTTTCAGATAGATTCGTCATTGGACTCTAATCATGCCTTCCTTGCTAATGTGCAATGGGATGCCATGGAAGAGGATAGCTACAGCGTTTCAAAGCCGCTGCAATCGAACATAAATCCTGCTCATTTAGATTTTTCGGACGACAACGCTCGACATAAGAAAGGTAAAGAACATTTCTTTCTCGAGCAATGCTTGTGATACTTTCAAGTATCATTATCTTGCTTTTGAATACTATTGGCATTAGTATTTTACTTTTAATATTAGCTACATCGACAGTGGAGCTGTGACTATTCGAACATTTTAATGTTTGCGCATTCCACACAAAAGTTAAAATATGAAACAGTTGAATATTATTACAAGAACACAAATATCGGTATGTTAATATTTATAACTATCTAAAATTTGCATTATTTATTTTAAATAATTTTGTCGTTAGTGAAAAAGTTTATATTGCTTTTCAGCATATTTTTTTCGCTTTCTTTACGCTACTTTTCCAATATTCAACAGGTATTAAAATCAGTATATCTCTCTGAACATGCGAACACGTGAAATAAATGTCGGATAATCTCAGCTTTACTCGAAAGGCAGTATCGAATATATACGCTCTCGTAACGCTGATGCATAATGTGACTCTGCATTCCGATTGCTTCTTGTAGGTGCATGCTTGATTCGCATGTTGCATGGCGTGATAAACGATACCGCCTTTAGGAACGGCTACCGGAAATTCATAGCGAGGTGGTGGGTATATCACATTATCGTCGTTTTATTCCTTCGACCGCCGCGCCGGGCCGTCGCGTCGTACGTTCATTAATCGTGTAATCCCGACATCGACGTTTATATATCACTCGGCTCTCGGCCGTTCGCACATATGCGCGGTACAGCGTTGATTCAGTCATCGAAACGATAATCGACGCGTTTTACTGCGAGTTATCCCGCTGGCTTTATGGTAATGCCCCAGTCGTTGAATGTCACGAGCTGCCGACCATTATTCCTCATGCTTCTTTATCGGACTCGTTACATAAGTGCACCTATCATCGATATACATATTTCGTATGGCATTGAACGTCGCAATGTCGTACAGATAAAATTGTACAATCCTGTCGCGTGATACATACAAAGGGATGCATTAATAGTGCTCCATGTTTTGCTACAGAAAAATACTGAAATATTTAATCTATATTATAAAATATAAAATGTCTGTATGTATGTGTATGTTCTTTATACACTCTTAAACTATTTGACCGAATTTTTACCAAAAGTATATAAAATAGGGGTAGAATTTTCCGAGGAGTGTTATAAAATGTATAGTTTTTAGTTACCGATCTTTTGGGAAACCGGTATCAGAAATTTTTCAAATTTTTAGGGAAATAATTGACCGAATCTTAAAGAATTGTATATAAAACAGGAGTAGAATTTCCCAGGGAGTGCTACAAACTGTATAGTTTTTCGTTATCTTTTTTTTTTTTTAACTGCTATCCGAAGTTTTTTCAATTTTTCGGGAAATAATTGACCGAACCTTAAAGAATTGTATATAAAACAGGAGTAGAATTTCTCGGGGAGTGCCATAAAGTGTATAATTTTTCGTTATCGATCTTTTTAGAAACCGGTATCAGAAATTTTTCCAATTTTTTTGGAAATAATTGACCGAGTAGAAAAAGATTGGTTACGACATGTTTAATCCATGAACGCTCCTTATGTTTGTTCACAATAAAAATATTGAAACATAAATGAAGTTGTTTTAAGAAAAACGACTCCCGGGCGAAGCCCGGGTAACCAGTTAGTATTTAATAAATTAATGTCTTTTTTTAGGAACTATTCGACCGCGAACGTTGACGATTTCTGGGAAGCGATGGCGGAAGAAACTATCGGATTACCCATCGAAATCACGTTGGCCGAAGCAATGAACTCTTGGATTTCGCATCGAGGATATCCGATTGTTAGCGTCAAGAGGAAATACGAGGAAGGCACCGCTGTCATTCGACAGGTGCGATTTAAATTCTTATAGGAATTAAATTGCGTACTTAATCTTTTTATTATACGGGAAATCATAATTTGCATAATTTGCATCAATATGTTTCTCGATGTAAAATATTTATTATCATCAACTATATTATATGTTGCACAGCTAAGATTTACGTATGAGCAAACATTATCTGACACTCAACCGACGTGGTACGTACCGCTTGACTATATTAACAAAACGAGCAATGATTGGTCATCTCCGACAAAGCTGTGGTTGCATTCCAAAGCGGAGATGGTGGTGCATAACGTTGGCGCTCAAGATTCTTGGATTGTGTTCAATGTGAATAAAACAGGTTAGCTACCAAAAAAATTTGGCTACGAGCAATTAAGACGTTTTTATCAGAATTAGCAAAATATTTCTTTTATTGTTATATATGAAATTATTAATTGTTAATTGAAATTGTTAATGCGTTAATTATAATTTCTTTCGACGATGAGAAAATAGTGCATTATAATATAAGAGTTGAAGAAAGATAATTACAAATTTTATTATTTTAAATTGTTATAATAATGGGAGATAAGTAAAATTTATCTGGATATTTTCAGATATTTATAGACAAGCAA
Organism: Temnothorax americanus; assembly: GCF_048541705.1. Lineage (NCBI taxonomy): Eukaryota > Metazoa > Arthropoda > Insecta > Hymenoptera > Formicidae > Temnothorax > Temnothorax americanus. Next base: position 2,291,416 of record NW_027509339.1, read on the forward strand.
TTTACATCGTCTAATAAAATGAGAAACATTTGTTTTACTTTGTATTTTAATTAATTTCTGACGTTTTTCTTTTTCTTCTTTAATTATTTCTATATTATAACGTAATTTTAATTTCTTAACAAATAATTCGTTCAAATTTTACTCATGCAGAAAATAACTTCTTGTTCGAGAGTACGATACATTAAATTTAATATCCTCCAATTTAATGAAATTGCGAAACGGGATGCAAGTATCTGGACCTATCGTTATTAATTGCCTTCAAGGTTATTACCGTGTGCACTATGACGAGGAAAATTGGAAGCTCCTGACGCAGGCTCTCGAGGAAAATCACGAGGCCCTTCCGGCAGAAACCAGGGCGTCGCTCATCGACGATGTGCTCGGACTCGCCGCGGTCGGTATGACGAAATACGCGACCGCTTTCGACTTTATTAAATATATGCAAATGAAGGAACGGCATTACGCTCCCTGGGGTGCTCTGATGCGTCATCTGTTGAAGTTGAACGGTCTCCTTTACGAAACATCTGGTTTTAGCGCCTTTCAGGTAACGCCAGTATGCTTAATTATGAACAGAAAAGAACATCAAAAGAACATAGTCAATCAAGTTAAAGATTTTTGGTATAAATTTGTTAAATTATTTATATTTAATTGACATTTTTTTAAGAAGTTATTGGTTTGTAAAATATAATTAATAAGTCGATGAATATTTTGTGAAAAAAATTTCTAGCTGCAAGCTAAAGATACAATGTTAGTCAAGAATAATTTAATTATAAATGCCTTGTGAACATAATACATATTTAATATATGAATAGAGAAAAATCACATTGTAAAACTATTGAAAAGAAATTTATATTTAATACTTTATTGGTATCTTTTTTTTATTATTAAAGCAATAAAGAATTTCAAAAACTTAAGAAATCCAGAGGTTAAAATTTATTTGAAAAAAAAGAGTATTTAAATTAATTTGTTATTTTTATCGCATTATTATTTAATAATAATTTACATTATTGTTGACTAGTGATACGATGAAATGACTTGGTGAATGGATCGTTTACAGGAATTTACATTAAAATTTACTTCGAAATTGTACTCGGACGTGGGATGGAAAGTCGATGAGGGATCACGACTAACTTTGACCGCGCTTACGATAGCTTGCGCGTTCGAGAATGCGGAATGCCTCGAATGGGCCAGGAGTCATTTTGCAAAATTGAAGGACCATTCCGATGCGGACGAAGTGTAAGTTTGATAAAAATGCCTAATTTGTAATTCGAAATTCGCTCCTATTTACATTCATACGACTTTCAAACAATAATGACGTGTGGCTTTATTACAGTCTTTATACAAGTTATTTTTTTTATTCCAAAATTTTGTTATTCAAGTAAAATAGAATCCTGACTAATGTGCTATACATTTTTGCTAGTTTTTCTAAGATTGGGAGTTGTATTTTTATTAATATTATCGTCGATAGAAAATTTGTACTATCTAAGAATAAATCACTAAATTGTTTCAAAATTCGAAATAAAAATTGTTGTAATTTTTTCATTCATGGCAATTACACTAAAACGTATAAAAAAAAACAATACTAATCCTATTTATATATACTAACCATAACGCGCAATATTATGCGCATAACATAAAGAAAATAGAAAAAAGTAATATTTGTATGATGACATTTTCGAATTAATTTTCATTTTTTAAAGAATGATTTTGATTTCACGGTTTATTTTGGAGGTAAAACTTTAATAATTTTAATTGTTTAGTGTACCGGCGTACGCACGCGAAGTGCTGTACTGTACGATCGCACGATACGGCACGCGGAATGAGTGGAATTACTTCGTTGAAAGGGCAAACTCCACCGCAGATCGAGATGAAAAAAATCGCATTCTATCAGCATTTGCATGCTTCCAGACGCCGTGGATTCTGCAATCGTAAGTAGAAATTGTTAGTATAATAAATTAAAAATAAGTAACATTATACATTTTTTATTATCGTTCTAATTTTTATCTGGAGGTAGAATTTTTAGAAATTGGATAGTTAATAAATCATAGATATCCTCTATCTATTTCAAGTAAATGTTTTTTAGATTGAATTTAATTCCTATATATAGTTAGAGCCAGATATTAAATTAAAGTTAATTAAAATTAAATAGTGCGAAAAATATGTTCAGTAAAATTTTAAATAAAAAATAACAGGTTCTTTACACATTAATTCAAGAAAAATCTGCTAAAGTATTATTTAAAAATATCCTGCAAAAATATAAAAATATAAAAACAGCATGTTTACGAGACTATAATTCATGTTAATGTATGTTAGGGTACTTAGCGAGCTTCTCGAGGGGAAGATGTACGACGAGGACGAGACGCAAAGGATCTTAAGAAGTTTTCCGCAAAATCCGGTCGCTGCGGAAATCGCCAGCAAGTTTGTGCAAAATAATTGGCAGGTTATCGTCACAAGGTACTTTGCAAACTTCTTATCTCTTCGTCAAACTTGAAAGCAGATAACGATGTTCTCTCATGTCTGTTTAGATTCTCCAAATGTCGCCCGATCGTAAAAGCTTTCGCATTGGCGATGACAAACGGCTTGATCAGCGAGGAAGACTTTGAAGACGTAAGTATGATTTAATATTACACGCGCAGAAATAATAATTTATACTAAAATAATAAGACAATAGGATAATTAATAATAAATGAATTCACTATAATCTTCATTTTTATGCTGGGAAAAATTTCTACGGTTTCTTTCTGCGTTACTGCGCGGTAGTAGCTCAAAAGACATATAATCTTTTCAAATATTACAAATTGCAATTGTGCAATTTTAATGTCTATATTTGATCCTTTAGTTTCAGACTTTCAGCGAGGATAATCTCGAAAGCATAAAGATCGTGGGGTATACCATGGCGATGGTCGAAGCGCACGCTAAATTCGCGATAAAGTGGCTGAAGGAATCCTTACCGGAAGTGCAGGAGTGGTTAACGGCGAACAATTCCACGGAGACAGCGATATGAATTGTGAGATCCGTCGGGTGCAATAGGGATGAAGGAAACATCCCCCGCGCGCGCCCTGATAATTTATCGATTCGCTCTCGTATGCGGCGGTTGGCGCACTCGCGCACGCGAAAAGAACTGCGGGGAACGCTTTTTTCTACGACAACAAGTTTTATTTCTCCGTATGCTTTTGTCAAGCATGATTACAAAACCAAGCAACAAGAATCTCGTCCTTATATCGTGTAGCCTTAGAACGACGGTCGTTAGTATATAATTAGTTAGTAGGTACATATTTAACAAACGATATACATAATAATCGTATCTAACGGTGATAATTATTATTCCAATGTTTACCGTAAAACTCTCCCCGTTCACGCTCACGTTAACGGCGCTCTATTGCTATACGGTACGCTCGTTTTATAACACACTATATGTCATATCGTTATCAATAATCTATCCGCGTACCGTTCCTTACTCTCCTCGCCTTTAGCCTAACTCGTTAAATGCGGTTCAGTACGGTATTCGCAAAAGCTATCAAATATACGCAGTTCGAGGGTTGGAAGCGATGATTTATCGTCGGTCGGGGCCTCGGCCCGTTGGAGATTAAAATCACCCGCGGTATTAAAATCGAAGTCCTGAACACACCGCGAAGTCTCATCTCTTCGCGTATGTCGAAATCCCTCGAGACACGAGTTAAAATCGCAGAACTGCGCAGCGTCGATTTTATATATACTTCGACGACGTCCAATCCACTTTTTACAATGCATTTAGCGCTAAATGCGACTTTTCCTACACGTTTATATCGATTAACGTATCCTCATACTTTGATGAGCCACAAAAAAATGACATTTCGAATTTATCCAGACAAACTTGTGTAGCCGCATAACTATATGCATAAAGAAAATTATCCAAATGCATTTCTATCATAAGAACGCGCGTGAAATGCGATTGAATAATTTTTTTTTAATACATTTGCTTATGCAGCTATGCAAGTTTGTCTGGATAAGTCTGTAGACAGTCGGATCTAACGTTTAACTGTGGCGGCAGTTTTCATTTTATGTTTGCATACGGGAATCTCGTGTTGAAGCCCAGCGCATTTGGCGCTAAATGCGCATTCTGTTTGCAAATAAAGTTTCTCGATATACGAGAATTGTTCTAAAAATGTCTTTATTTTCCGATCTCTCATATGTTGCAAGGGTTATTTTCGAAACGAGACATATCTTCTAACGAAGCATATGGATTACATTGCACGTGAATATTTTTATCATAATTTTACTACGCTGACAATCAGAATTCGTTTAAGACGTGTACGTTTTTAATCGATTTATTTTTATAGTCTTACAAAGAATATCTATCGGAACGAAAAGATAATTCACATGATATTAACACAGATAAATGTTTTCCTTTTACTTCTGAAAGCTCCATTTCAAGAGATTACGTCTTATTTCGCAAACAACCCCTTCAATTATCAATCGTTTGGAAAAGGAATCGATCGTTTATTGTCTTCATACAATTCACTCGATTTTATCAGACGCATTATTATCGGTATTGCGTGTGAGCGCATTGTCGACATTCTAAAACGATCGCATATATACACATCGGCATCACGATGAAATACAATTATTAACATTTTGTGCGCGATTGCAAACAAACAAATGCGAATTTTCTCCGGTTTTTAATTTCGCATTCGTGACAAACGCGTTTCGTATGTCAAAAAAGATACGTTTTCGTTCGTTATATATTTGGTCATGCCTTTCTGCGTCGAGCGCTCTTTTTTTTTCTTTCCGCCCGAATATGGCGAGTTTCGCTCGGTGCATTTAATATGCGATACTGTTCAGTACTTTGTACGCCAGCGTTGAGATAATTCCACGCTCTTTTCATCGTGACCAAACGCTAATTAATGGCGTTCGAATTTTCAATAATCCTGTATCGAGCGTCAATCGAATTCTATTGAAAACGGGATAAATAAAACGAATTGCGCGAACATTTTTTAATGCAATACATCTCTTGCAAATTTAATATTAAAAAAATATTGCAGGAAGGAAAAACGTATCACGAATATATAGTTATTATATCATGACGAAAGATTAATATTGCATCAATTGTACAGAATTTCAGATTTGAAAGATTATGACAAATAAAAAGATATATTTTGTCTCTTGTGCTTTTCTTTCATAATTTTTTCATTGATTTATGTTTTTACGTTATTGGCATTTTAGTTGCTGCTTTTGATGAAATCCAAATGTGTTTTATGCAAATATATGAATAACTTTTTATTGTTCAAAAGAATATTTATAATTTTTCTATTTGTAAAGATTATTTTTTTATAATATAACAATGTGAAGATTGTGAGTTAATATTATTTACTAAAATTTAATAAATAATAAAAATAGTTTAAAAGGTAATCACTATTTAAATCATAAATAAAAATTACGTAATTTAGTATTAAGAACAATTAACAAATAGATAACCTATTGTGAATTATTTCTCAAACTTTATCAATTATTATTTCCCGCTGAAAAAAATTTCTGATATTTAATCAGACAAAGATCGAATATATTATTATCAGTATTATCACTGGCTAAAAGATTAAAATTGTTTTGAAAAATTGTGAAATAACGCATGTAGTAACGTGTTACAATCAGTACAATGTATTAAAAAGCCCCATACAATTTTTCGGGAAAATACCGATTTTATCTGAAAATCATAAAAAAGGGCTCAATCGTTTATAACTTTTACTTACTCGTTACATCTCGTTATTTACACGGTATTTACATCTTAATTCTGTTAAATAATTTATTATCCTGTTAAATAATTTATTATCTAAATGCGCATATTTCATTCGCTCTATTTGTCTCTTATTCGCTCTCGATTCGTATAATAATCTAAGATCATCCTACCGATCAAATATTTCGATCACATCGACGTGATTTTCCTAGTTGGCGATGTATGTTTGCAGGACGTTGTCTACAACTCCATTGCTTTCATTAATCATTTTACTGTTGACAATGACAACAAAAAAATTGAAAAATTAGTACTAAAAGTAGGTAAATTAGAAAAAATTAATACACATTTAATGTACAAAATTAAAATATCTTTTCGATCTATTAAATATAAATATTACATCTATTAAATGTATATGCGCAAGTATTTCAACAGCGTATTCATTTTTATTAAAATTCTCAAGAGAATTAAAAATGTTAAAAATTTCATAAAATTTAAAATGTATGCTCTTTTACAAATAATATTAGCATATAAATTTTTTCGATTTCTTCGCCGGAGTTAGTTTTTAAGATTTATAACAAAGTCCAAGTTTTTTTAATAGGTTCTAATGAGAAACGCTGCATATCAATTATAAAAAAAAATGACTAATAAAAATGTTAAAAACTGAATAAAATGTTAATATATATGTAAAGGATATCATATACTAAAAGCATTTTCGCAAAATTTGAAAAATATGACCATATAATTTATATTTAAAAAATGTAAACCACAGTGTGTGTGTGTGTATGTGTGTGTGTGTGTGTGTGTGTGTGTGTGTGTGTGTGTGTGTAATAAACATACATATCAAAACGTGTATTTAATCAAAGTTTACTTAAATAAAAAATTTTTAATTTTGTAATTCTCTGTATTCTGAAAAATGGAATTGTCTACTATTATCTCAATCTTTAATTACTATAGTTAAATAAATTTATAGTTCAGTGTCACAATTTAATCAATTTGAATTCAAATGACGTTACTGTTTTATCGCTGTCTCGCAATAAATACGTGATAATTAAATTTCGATGAAACAAGGAGCTAGGCTAAAACTGGCTTCCTTATTTTTTTCAGTTCATCGGAAGCTATAATGTTGAAATTAGAACACTGACATATTGTTTCACCGCATTAATTAGGGTTTAAATGCCATCTTCGCTATAAAATCGTCGTCGACGCGAATATTACCAATCGCGGTGTCATTTTATAACAAGTAAATATAACTCTATCATAGAAAATGTGTGCGTTGTTTTCCTAACGACCTAGTGCGGAGTAGATTTCTTTCGCTTTTTCTCTTTCGCTAGGAGAATAATTCCTTGAGTGTACTACGATACTAAATGCACGCCTCTTTATTTCCCTCGAGTTTAACGCTTCGGCGTTCACTGGACGATTTTCAATCGAATAGCGATCACGTTCACAATATTCGGCATAGATCGCGATCGGCGTCGATCGCTGCGTGGTCAGTCAGGAAGAAACATATATTTGTTCGAGTCCCGAGAAGAAATTATTTTGCGTAAAATTTCACCTTCTCGCTGATCCGTCCCTCGATTGATTGACGAATGAAAGAAGCGATCGTATGCCGGAAATTGTTTTTTCTTTAAACGATCGATGGCCATTCGAATGATGGTGCTAAAACGCTCTTAAAGTATCGGCGTTGCGTTTTAATGGCAGTAGTAATGGGGAATCTTTATTTTCTCCCCTCGCCGTAATAGTAATAAATATATATATATATATATATATATTTATATTTACAGTTCATCGTACTACAATATTATATCTAGAATGCGCGAAAATTATTACTCATTAGTTATGACTAAGAGTACTAAAAGACGTCGAAGAATCGGATACATCGACGCGAGTATCAATCGTCGACTTAAAAGGCTATCGGCAAAATCGGTGAATCCTCTTATTGTTTCATCGAAAGGGAAAGTCATTTCTTTTGTGCTTTTTTTACGTGCATGTAAATGTTGGTACCGGATAAAACCGAATAATTGGTCGATTAAGCTTCTTGAACTTAAATTAACCCGGGAACGGGCGCCTGGGGTGATTTTTACACCCCAGTAAAAAATTAAGCTCATGGTAATTTTAATGTGCTTCTTTTGTTCTTTAAATATTTTTTTTGTTTATTTCTCCTTACTTTTTTCAGAAAGTGTTGAGTAAATCTATATGTACATATTGTCCTCAAATACTATCAAATTATAAAACAATCAAAAGTATGCATTATGTAATTAATAATAATGACTTTTAATTAAAATGTAAAAATTACCTTAGGTGACCATTTATGAAAAAAAAACCCAGACGCCCGTTCTCGAGTTAATGAAAAGTTCAATGTTGTTCTATGTAAACGAATAACACGTTACTCAGTATTTTCATCAATTCTGGAGCGTAAATTACATATAAATTCGTATTGAATTATCACAGAAAAAGTTCCATCTCTGAATTTTCTGAACACGCGACAAATCGATGATTTAGATAAGAAGAGGATCCAAGATTCTCCGACGTTGATTCACGTTTCTCGCGAGTAACAGTCCGCACGGGCGATTCGCGACAGACAAATCGTCTGACCACAAATGACAAGTATCATACATGACGCGTTAACTGTGTCTATAAAAGAAAACAAAAAAAAGGGCAAAATAACAAAATGACGACTCACAGTGACAACGACCACGAACTACGGTATTGAACAACGGCGTCAATGGTTGTTCAATTCCCTACAACTATCAGCTTTAGAATTCGTATGCTTTACTTGTTCTTACCGTACTATCGGTTATTCTTTATCATACTCTCACGCGTTTCACTTTTCATTACAAAATACAATATATTTTTATTTGGACGAGGTAACGCGAGATGCGTCGGCGAACGCTTAGATATACGTTCTCTTCTTCGCGAAGAGAACATCGAAGAGAAGAGGAAACAATAATATAACTTCACGTACAAATAAATTTATTTACATCGCTTATCGGAAAAGGGAAAGAGAATCAAGAAGAGAGCGAGAGAATTAAGTGACAGATACGAAGCTCGCAGAAAGTGTAACTATGAAAGTATAGTAATTGATAGTAGAAAGATTATCAAAAAGGAAGATTAGTTGATTAAGTATTTTTGAGATAGTATTTAATTGAATAGTACTTTGCGTTACCGACGCGCTATCGGCTCGTCCGTCGCTCTTAAATATATTATACATATTATATACTCGTATAAACGGTTATGTTTCTAAAATTATCAACTGGTTATACACGTCGAGTAAGATTACGCCCTAAGGTCTGTGTACGACGAGCTAGCTACGCGCTGATTACCTAATTAATTCGCATAATGCGAGCGACTCCCGGCTCGTGTTGCAAAGGGCAAAACGCTCACAAAACGCAACTTTCGTCGTTCAAGGCGAAGTATTATTCGCGTACAGATTGCTGCCATCGTATTGCGATGGTACTGCAGCCTCTCATTCGCATTTTATTGTAATGCAGAAGTTCGCAAGCCCCAAGCTTTAGTAAATTGCGCACGCTGCAACAAGCTACGGAATTATTGATATATAATGCGTTTAATGTAAAAAACGTTGAGAAAGAAAAAAACCTTTGCTCACATTAAGGCGTTCTTCATTGTAAAACGTGCGCGCAAAATGCTGCAGCAATGCAACCGCATCGCGATGTCATCAACAGTCAAAGCTATATATTTGTATCGGCTGTCTCGTTCTAGATTATAAATCTACAACGTAGACTGAAATATGACATTAATTAATTTTTCGCGTTAGCCCTAATTCACGTCGAGCTTTTACTATTCCGCGCCCTATTCGAACGATAACTCAGCGCCCGTTCGTACACGTTTCGACGAACGACAGGCGGAGATCGCAAGCTCGATCGTCGACGTTCAGTCCCCGTTATTCCCGAGGCGACTAAAATTATACTGTACAGTGTTTACACCGTAATGTCCGTTAGCCTGATGTATTACCCGATTAAATAGTGGCAGCTTCGTATTACGATTTACTTGAGCAGACTATGGTAGGTGTACGTAGATCTTCCTGCGAATCTCACGTCTATTACGCGAGCGACGCGCCCTTATTTGGGAGACACCGAGTGTAATTTGTTCGAGCAACGAGTTTTCTCGTTTCAGGATTTTCTAACGTATACATCGTCTTCTTTCTCACTCTTCGATCGACACTGTCTTTCCAAACAGACGATGTTTATTTCGCTCCTTCGGTTTTCCTGTTTCAAAGGAGCTTAGCATCCCACTCGTCGTCTTTAAAATCGTCGATCGTATACTTTCGATCACTCTCTTCGCAAAAATCGGAGCCCTTTTGCCGTAACTTCGTCATTGAGGATAAGGAGGTGGAACTTGCGGACACTCCTAAAGACTAGGCCCGGGACGTCTGGCCCTTAGTCTTTCTCTACGGTGCAGGGCTCGGGCATGGACTACTGGGGCGGACACTTCACTACCGTCGTGGTCGCGAATTCGCTGAACTTCTTGTCGATAGGCACCCGATCGTCGTAAAGGGTGGGCGCTTGCAGAATGATGCCCGCGGTACCCACTAGAACTGCCAGAGTGAAGATCCAGAGAAACAGGCGGTCCAGCACCATCGCCACGTACTTCCAGTCCTCTTTTACCTGCGCGCAGAGAAACGATGTCTTTGATTTATCGAAATATTTTCTGTTGATAGTGGCGAATTAAGACATATTCACACCCAATCTAGGTATTCTATGTACAATATATAAATATATGTGTACGACTGTATGTATATGTTATATATATATTAATAGAAAAAAGCAATAATTGTTCAAGTAAAATTTTTATTCAAAGATGTCTCTCTACTTTTATTTCAACGGATATACCTTAGTCGAGTCTTCGAGCATTTTGGTGTGTTCCGCGATGAAGCGCACGCAGATGCAGGACCTGTGCACTTCCGGTGGACAACGGGAGTGCGAGAAGACGGGTGGGCTTCGTAACGCGGGACTCTTGACTTCCTCTATGCCCGCGTCCCCGGAGACCGAGAGATCCTCGCACTCGGTGTGTAACGGTAACGGTGGTAAAGGGGGGCCATGAATCAAGCAGCTGCCTCCGAACCTCGCACCGTCTGTAAGGCTGAAGCAATCGGAGAGCATAACACTCTGTTAGATATGTTTCTCTCTTCCTTCTAGTAAGCATTTTCATCACTATTATTGTAAAGAAGACAATATTTTAAGATCATTTCATGAGTTTAAATTTATAGTTATAATTTTATCCGTGTAAGTTCTTTTGTAGACAAGGAGATATTTTTAAATTATGTTTCGTAATTATATAAACATTTCTGACAAAAATAATGAGTCGTTAAAATAAGCGTGGCAAATCTCAACAGAATAACGTAAGGAAAAAGAGCTAATTAGTAGGAGCATTTTCTAATTGTCATAAATACCTGGAAGGCGAGAGATCTTCCTTTGACGGAGGACGGCTGTGGAATCTCTTGGGTGTGAGGTGTTCTTCGCTGTCTTCCTGATTCGACGGATGATAAGGATAATAACAAGTCTTCTCCTTTCCTCTGACGGTCCTCATTAGCACTCTGCCGGAAGTGTACCTGCAAACATAGACAATCGGACGCGGAATTTTAATGCGGGTCGTGCCACGTCCTGAAAAGCGACGGGCTAGCTGACGGTGACTATTGCCGAGAGACTAGAATGTAATGTCGCGCCAAGTGTCTAAAACATTATTGTTACGACGCAATCTCCGTGTAACGAAATCCCTGATTGCGATTTTTATCGCTCGTACACGAAGAACATGTATAAGCAACGGCTTATTTTTCGCGTCTGAGGTTTTCTCTCTTTACACATTTAGTATTTTATAATATTTTCTCTAATTTTCAGAGCTAAAGTGTATTGATAAAAAAGTTTGAAATTAAAATTTTTTCAAATTAATTAAAATAAAAATTAAGACAACCGTGTTTTTTATTACATTAATTGTGTTATATTTTCTGCTAAGAAAAAAGGAATAATGGATTCATACGTATTTTTAAATAATATACATTCTCTGCACAGTTACATTTGATACCAACCTGCTAGTTTCAAATTTATATTGAGGCCTCCTCATGACTAGGAGTCGCGGAAGAATGTGTATGAAAACTCTCTTCACCCAGGGTGCCATTCTGTGCGTTTGTGGTGAACGGAAGTGAACATTGAGAACGACCACGGTAACGCATATACTGAAAAAAATAAAAAGACAAAGTCAGATTAATTATACGTGTACATTATAAATAAAATATTAAATAAGTGTTAGCAGAATATCTTGTCATTATGTATCAGAAGATTACTTTGTTACCCACAATAATGTAAATAACATTTAGATAATATATATGCCTTTGATCAAATGTAATTTAGTAACAAACTTTGTTGTATATAATAATGTAAGTATTAGCGTAGAAATGTTAATCCGGCCGATACGAATAATATACTCGTACTAAGTTCCTAATTAATGCAGCCTCAAAAATAATACATGTATTCGTTTCGCACGGCAATGGTAATTAGAAGCTGACTGCAAAATTATTAGCTGCGGCACTTAACGAAGCTCTAATTAAATTTTTAATAAACACTGCTTCATTACGGTGAAGATCTTAATCCCCGTTAAGCTTCCTACGCACGGTTTTAATGTGTATGGCTCCACTCCACACAGTGGAGCCGTACCACTGCAACTTTAACTGCACAAGCTTTTTAAGCCGGACGTTGCAGTAAAAAACTTTGTTATTTTGACAAATACTAGTTTCCAGAAAAAAGAGAAAAATAACGCATTAAATAACTTACGGAAACTTTAGAAAATTTCCATTTCTATTCTTCTGCATGCACGTTTCTTAATCTCTTTCGCGAATGACGATAAAATTTCATAGTTTTATGATACTGTCTGTTCTAGAAATCGGTCATTAGGTCACCGCGAGTTTATCTTGGCGAACGGGGGCAAATTGCCATAACGTACAACCAGAATTGATCTCGAAGGCGGGATGGAATGTAAATCACACGAGACTATTCATAACGCGGATCCATTCGGCGATGGGAGATTCTATAGCTGAGCAAAGGACAGGCCGCGGTTTATATTGGATCCACTTTCTTCGACACGGCTTCAAACTATTTATTGGTTCGGGTTACATCGCCGCGGCGGCGACGTAAATTCTCGATCCTCACGTCTGTTCGCTTTTTATCATTCCCGACGAGCTCGCGCGTTAGTCATCCCGGCAAAATGTGCCATAATGCTCGCGTATTAGCCGTTCTCCATGCGGGCTATCTTCGCTCTAAGCGTGTAATCCCGAACGACGGGACGTGTGACAAGAAAGATTTTTACGATAAAACATTATAATCACTAATTCTCGAGATGAATTTTTATAGGAAATAATAAAAACATTTATTACAAATGTTTAATAATACGATTAGTTGTTACAAAATATTTTAGTATATAAATTATTATTTTTATTCTTTTCTTTTTGGATATGGGATATATTAATTTTATTGTCGTATATTTTTAAGCTCTTCCTCGCCCCTAAATATTATATAGTATACATATATATGTAAATTTCAATAAGTTATGTATTATATAAATAAAAATGAAAGAAATGCCTTTTGATAAAGAGAAATTTTGCAGAAATATGTACGCAATCGTATTATATACGTATAGATAATCAAGACTACTGCTAGGTCGAAGATGCGTTCACCAGGCTAATGCGCCAAAGGATGCCACGCGCGGAATCCCGCACACATCCTAACAGAAATTCATAATATGGTGCCGATCGAAGGAGAACGAAGTGATCTTCTTGAAATTCCAGTGAGATGGGAAATTTGGCGCTATGTACGGTGTGGCGGACATTGCGCATTTCTTCACGATTATAAATTCCTTTGAACTTTAATTTCTTATCTTGGAAATAAGATTCTTCTTCGTATCTCTTTAATTTTCTGTATTAATATATTGTGCTAATTATACCTCAAGTTAAGATTCTGTTACGATATATGCCACGCCCGCTTAAAACTAAACAATTAAAAAATAAAAATGTGTTACTGTGTCACTTTATTCGCGAAATACTACGCGGCATTCACGTCTATAATTCTTTAAGTTAAGTCTTTCAATCGCACGTAGCTTAATAGCTACCAATGTCTCGGTGTTCTGGAACGAACTTGGCATTCTTTTCTATTTGTTCCGCAACGTTCGCAATCACGGGAAATGCGCAACACCTAAGCGCTGTACATCCCAGGATTCAACTCCACGGGTGGCTGGAGCCCAACCTCAGTGAACGCTGCTACTGATTAATGTGTCACACCTACTGCATCCTTGCAGCGTCCGAAGCTATTAGGAGGTTTCCCCCCCCACACACACACAATCACACACACACACACACACAATTACACGCCTACACACACATAGGAAGACACGTGACTTCCACTCAAACAACGGCCCGCATGCTGTCGGCCCAATTCGCCAATTTGCTGACTCCCTCGTCTTCAAGGAGAACTCGCCGCTTTACTCTTCGTTGCCCAAGTAGATCGCGTCATCGATTCAACCGGGGGTGCGTCTTAAGGCACGAGACTACATCGCCCCTATGGAAACACGTTCAACGTCCTCCACGTCGATAATGGCTGACACTCGAGACTTCGCTTTCAAGTTTCAAATTGGTAGACTTCAAACGTTTCGATGTCACATCCACGCTCCGATTATTCTATTTTATTTTAAAAGTCCCTCTCAAAGGAACTTATAATTCTTTTCTGACCATTATAATATTTTCATGCATCTTTGCATATTTTATGGGGTGAGTAAAATCATATTTGTGTTAAGAAGACAATTCATGCGTAAAAGGATTAATTCTGCTCTTACGTTAATGTTTAAGAGATTAGTGATATTCATATATGAGAAAATAATAATTATAGTTATTATACATAGTATTATATTATAGTAATTATAGTATTATAATAATTGTAGTTATTACAGTAATATCAAATATATATGAAGTTTAGTTGAATATTTATATTCTATACTTAGGCAAAAATGATTAGTCAAATCGACCTCGATTTGATGGTATCGAATATTGGGTGATATTTTTGTTATCTCTGATCTCTTATTATAATTGTTTCTATGCTAATTGAGCAATTGCAAACATTTCTATTAGATTTCTATTGTCTTTTGCTCCTTCCTTCCATTCTATATCGAATACACAGTATAGGTATGTATATACTGTGCTTTTCGATTTTGCATTAATTTGATATAGAACTGTCCGAGAGACAATAGAAACTTTATAGGAATATTCACAATTGTGCAATTCGAGATCGAAGATGACAAAAATATCACCCAGTATTCGATATTCATCAACGGTATATCAACATCAAATCGACC
Organism: Temnothorax americanus; assembly: GCF_048541705.1. Lineage (NCBI taxonomy): Eukaryota > Metazoa > Arthropoda > Insecta > Hymenoptera > Formicidae > Temnothorax > Temnothorax americanus. Next base: position 2,306,471 of record NW_027509339.1, read on the forward strand.
TCGATTCGACTAATTATTTCTGGGTTATTTTAAATCTCGGAAATTTGTGCATCTAATTAAGAAAAACTTCTATAATGCACGCAACATTATATAAAAATTACGTGCAAAAGTTGCGTCATTAAAAAAAGGGTTGCCTTCATTAATACAGCTTCGTGAAACGAAAGGGACTTTCTTTAACGAAACGTTCGAATATCAAATATTTTCTTGGAAATAATAACTCGCAATGGCTGCCGGATGGTTGTTACGCTTAACCAGGTCTCTTTTTCCTTTCTTTATTTCTCCTTTTTTTCTCATTGTGTGAAGACCAAATCCGCTCGAGAGGTAAGCAATCTTCATCTCGCGCTCGTCCTGGCTCGACTTGGCCGCGTAATCCAGAGAAATATTGCAAATTCGAGAGCTACCGGGAAGTAAAAAGCCTTTTGCTGTTCTAAGACGTTCGCGGACGTGGAATGAATCGTGAAATCGCAAAACGCTGAAACGCTCCTCTACCGATTCTCCGAGGAAAAGACCATTAAAGTCTCGGATGCGCGTAGTCTATTGCTCGTATTTGCCAGTGTGTATCTAAGAAGAAGAAATATGCTCTCCTCCATTCGCGCGCCCTGGCGAGCTAACGCACGTTTTTTAAAACCAATTTACATACTTCGCGTTTGAATTAATGTACTTGAGAAGGTATTCCCGCTGAGAAGAGTCTGGCAATAAAAAAAAGCACATCTTAAAGAACGACATTTTTTATCGCTCTTAAAAAATTAAATGATGACATTACGCTTTACGCACGAAGCTCCCCCGACATGGAAAATAAGATCGTGCGTGTGGTTTTCTTTGGTGAAACGCAAGCGTGTCGAAGGGAACGCTTTCGATCTTCGCTGTGAATCGGCCGCGTCACGCCGAGGAAGCGACGTTGTACAAATTTCCAAGTCGCTTCATCATCGTCGGCCATCAGTCACGAAGAAAAGAAGTGTTGCGCGAGACGGAAAGCATGCCATGGGTTCGAAAAAGTTTTAGAAAAAAAATATATTAGAAAAGAGGGCAAACGCGGAGCAACGCGGAGAGAAATTCGTGAAGAATGAATGTGGGAGATCGCGGGAGAAAAATCTAACGACATAATCGCGGTACATCAGTAACAACAAGAGTTTTCGATATTATGTTTCAGAGACGGTGAGCACTAATAAATTATTCGTACAACGATTTTCTTAAATGTTATTTGTTGCATGGCGATATTGGTTTAAAATTATGTTTCTTCATTTGTGCTACAAATTTATACTGATGTATTATGAAATGTAACAACGATAGCTTTATGCATGTAATTATTTATGATTGCCATGCTATACGACGTTGTGTATCCTCGACAATCTGATAGGATGAAGAAGAAACTGCAGAAATACGCACAAATCAAGAAGTGATTACACCTTCCGGGACGAGCGGTATATTCTCAGAGGCGACGAACGGGGGCCATAACTGCGAAGCTACAACAGAGGCTCCTACAGCCTGGTCGGGCCAAGCAGGATGTAACCTACATCCGTATGATGCATTACACCGGCTCACTTCCGACGTTCGCACGTTTTCTTCGTCGCGAACTCTACGCCCTTTCGGCGAATCGAAATATTTCTTCGCGGGGATTTCCCGGGACCGGGTTTGTCTGTTCCTCACGCGGGTTTCTCTGTGACCCACTTCGTGGATTCATGTTCAACCGGCACGTACTGTTTCGCAACCGTTCATCTTCGGGGCGACGACCGCATGAATCGTAATCACGTTCGAAAAAGCCGTTCACGTATCTCGAGCACGTAGGCCAGGCGAGTGACCGGAAAGGGGGGACGCGGGGCACCTACGGCGTCTCGGCTGGCCGAACTGCAACGGCAAGTTTCCACGGCACGGGACCGTGAGATGCTTCCCAACAAAGTTTCCGGGAGAAAAAGCGGGAGACGGGGACAGATAAGTGCCGTATATTTTGTTTTTTTTGTCGTTCCGTTATATCCTCGCTCGAAGATGCGGAAGAGCGATTAAAGTTACCAAGCGCAAGTATCGAAGTCGAGCACCTTGAGAATCATGGCGCACTTTGTGAGCCATATTGTTCGCTGTGTTAAACGTAAGAAAAAGTTGATCCCTTGAAACTTCCAAGCAGGCAATTGCGCGCTAATGCTTTATATAGTAACACTGACATAATAGTCCGCGGTTAGTCTCTGCGTTTGTTTCATTTTATCGCTGTATACAAAATAAAGTATTATTGTACCAAAAATTTTAGAAAGTAAAAAAATGTATCATTATTACATCTCTAAATGTTAAAATTTAATTTGTTTTAACGCTTCAATTTTTTATCGATCTATTAATTAATTTTAGTGATAGTTTCTTCTTCATTTAAGTAATTTTTTTCTTAATATTGATGCTTAGAAAAAGCGTGACGTTTAAGATATAGGTACTTTGTAGAAGTTTTAATATGTGCAATCTGCTTCTTGTCAAGCAAAACTTTTTAATTAGCAAAACTTAATAAATATATATATATATATATATGTATATAATATATATATTATATTTAAGTGTAAATATATACATCCAAGGAGAACTTCCCCACATTGTCTTGTGGAATTTCCATTTAAATTAAACTCTTAACGTTCAAATTAAATTAATTAATGTTACCATGGATTCTTAATGCGCGGTTTAGCAACAGTTTAATTAAAGTTTCTAAACAGACGCAAGAGAACATTTTCGTTCGTCGCAAAAGATTATATCGCGATACTGATACGAGACGCAGCGCGCGCCAAACTTTATTTCCGAATAGAATCTCACCCGGCAATGTAAGGAGTGTCCACATATTTGCTGATGCGCGAGTATCCGCTGTTATCCGTCGGCAAATATTGAATTCGCAAATGAAACGTAAACGTATTAATTCAGGTTAATGCATTCTGGTTGGTGTGGTCCCGAGGTCTTTAGCGAAATTATTTATCGACCGCCGCAACATCGCTGAAAATTGCATCGTGCTTCGGAGTTGCAACAGAATTCATTACATCATAATTGAAAATATAAAAGACAATGCAAACGGAAATGGAAATAAATCAATAAAAACGACGGTTATTTTCGAATAATTTAAAAACTTCGAAAAGATTCATCTCAATCGTATGTGTCGATAATCAACTTATATATGTATATATGTATTAGCTTGATACCTGTGCTACGGTATGTGTGTGTGTGTGTGTGTGTGTAACTTTAAATAAAAAACCAAGTCGATATTTCATCGGGCCTAAGAAATATTGAAAAATCCAAACAAAGAAAATGCATACTCCTTTTCATCCCCTTAGAGGTCGAATTTCTAAAAACCTCTTCCTAAGTGGGTATTTACGTCATGGAAGGAATATATCTCCCCGAATTTCATGTTTCTAGGTTTAAAGGTTTGGGTTGGGCGTTGATAAGTCAGTCAGTCGGGGGACATTTGTTTTTATATATTATAGAATATTTCGTTTTGTATTTTTATGTATATGAAAAATATATAAATTTTTACGTGAAGCTTAGGTTTAGGTGATTACTTTTAACATATTATTAATGTGTATTGAGAAATATTTTTCAATACTCACAATCAGCAATACAAAAAAATCTAAGTATCTTGGAACCAAATGATACTAAAAATCTCTTAAAAAGAGATGTAGGACCAAAAGTAGTTTGATAGATGTTTGGCACACTTTATACTCTGTTACTACCATGAGAAACAGGAAGATGGGAGGAAACAGTAACGCGCGATTCTCAAGGATCGCAAAAGTTTGCCGTTTAATGCATCGATCGACGCCGCGACCGACGGGGCCCCGCGGCCGCAGGGTCCGAGTTTCGAACTTGTTTAAAGTTCGGATGCGGTCCTATCAGTAGCGTGGACACGTAGAAACTTTCTCGCCCTTTTCGTTTTCGGTTCTCTTTTTTTTTCCATCGCGTTGTCCACGTTACTCGGCCGGGCGATGTATCGGGGGCCCGCGGCTTCCCTTTCATCCCTCTTACGGCGTTTCTTCCTTCATTTTTCGCGGCGGCGGCGGCGGCGGCCGGCGCGGCGACTGAGTTCTGAACTTCAGAATATTTTTCCGCCCCGGTCATATTGGATGCCGCCGGGCAATAACGTTTTTCAAGCCGGTCCCTCGCGTGGTAATAAATCCTGTACGATCGCCATTGAATATTTAATAACGCGCGGTATATCCCGCGAGCATTATTGCGGCGTCGATAGAGATCTGGTAATTTCATTTAATATGCGACGCGCAGCATTTTCCATTAAAAAAACCAATGCGCAGTTGAGCATAAAATTTCACATGTGCCAATAGAGCGTCAATTTTAGGACACGTTTCGATCACCGTAATCATTAGTATAAAAGTTATATTTTATTAATAAATTTAATTAATAAAAAAATCCGATACAGGACGTTTGGATGCTGGTACGCGAGTTTTTCTTAGAAGCGCGATTGCTGGAGTTACAGAGACGTGGTCAAAGATTAATTTGAGGAGGATCGCAAAAGTTTTACTTCGTTAATGGACAATGCGTTGCTTGTACCGCTATTCATTCGTATTTGTCATAAATCTTCTTGTCACGAGCCAATATCGGTTTCGAAAAGTGCTTCGTCGTTTTAGTCGCTCAATCACTGTAGCTGGCATCTAAGAAGAACGATGGCTATTCGCGGAAGAACGTATACCATCTTTTATTCCTCATCTTTTTGCTCTATCAATCCGTACTTGAATTTAATCCGTTATGAATCCGGCTGTATCTATCGGGTTTCGTAAGAATAAGAAATTCCGCATACGAATGTATATATGCACTCTTCCAGTTTCCATCGGCGGATTTTTCCCGAAATTTTCGTTACCGAAATTGTATTTGATGCGTTGGAAAAATGTGTAGTGACGCATACTTTCTACCAGCGTTATTTATTTAATATTAATATTGTTATTAACGGTTTAATTATACGTATACTCGAAATCTTTCTCTTTCTCCTCTGTTCTCTTCTGTTTTATTAAATTTGTAAATATTCCCGTAAATTTTAGGGAGATGGAAATTTCGATATGATTATTAAATTATTATAATTGTGTTATACGGTAACAATTAACAATTTATTTTCAAGAGAAATTCCTAAAAAATCACGTATTTAAACACTTTATATCAAATTATCTCAAACAAAATTTCGAAATTCGCCACTTTAAAAGAATGACGGCTGAATTTTTTCAACAGTTTCGGTGTTCTGCTATTTTTAACTCGTAATTGATACATGACGTAAACGCAATTTTATTATACATTTTTTATACCGAGACACAGATATCTTTTTCTATATTTAAACCTTTTTTCTATCAGTTTCGTTTTTAAGATTCCTGAAAGTAAATCGACGTTTACGCCTCGTCGGCCCCTCGCCGCATTTTGACATAAAGACTACGCCGTCGCGCGAACGAAACTTTTAATAGAGAGGTTGACACGAGCCGTGAAACGTCGCTGCCGCTTACAAGCGTGACAAGTCGGGGAGAGCGGCACTCAAGGCGATGAAATTTACTTAGCAAGAGTAACGACATCACTGTCCACTCGGAAAAGACACTCGACGAACGAGTGAGTCAGGTATAGTATCGGAAAACAGCGAAATACAAGAAAAGGGAATTTGAAGTTTGATCGTGCATTCAGCTCTATAATGAGCTGAGATTTCAATTTTATATAAAATATAAACATTCGTTAAAAATTACTAATAAAATAAGAACTATTAATTGGTTTGAAATAAATTGTAAGTAATTTAGTTTAAATTTTTAAATATTCGTACTATTGCGTAAATAAATTTGAAATTATAAATCAATTATGAAAGTAGCTTTTAAATTATTTTACCATTTGCTATAAATTATATTGCATAGGTATTACTGTTCCTTCAGCGTGTCGGGATCTGTTATTTCGAAGTTTAGTTTGAGATATCGTTAGATTCTATAATATTCACCAAGTTCTCGCACATTGTGGAAAATTTTGTTATTGGGAAAAGTTATGAGATTTATTTGTATCTATTAATCGATCAAGCAGTAACATATTGCGTCGCAAAATCATTAATATTATACCGTATTGCGTCATAAAATCGGTTCTCTATCTCTCGTATAAAATTTATGATTTTGTCATTTAAAAGATTTTATAAAATAAAACGGTATTTAAATATAAAACGAGGAAATAAAATTACAAAAGAATCCCAGAGGAAGAGCTAATATTCGTATATAAAAAACGCATCAAATGTAATATGCATTTAAAATTTAATGGCTCACCCTCGTTATATAAGGTGAGCAAGCTATTTAACAAATTTAAAAAAACATTACCTTTTTAATTATGGTTATTAAGTATTAATTGAATTTTATAAATTCTGTTCTTTATAACATCTTAATTATTAAATAATTTATAGATAATATATTCTTGAACATGGTCATGATGCAATTTTCTTTTTCTGTTCGCTCGATATGTCTTTTAAGATTAAAATTAATGCTTAAAAGATGAGCTTACAAACGCTAATGTCATCTTATTATTGTTAGTAAGTCAAATCAAGCGCGAGAGAAAGACACGAGGTGACAAAATTCAGTTACTTTGCCAGACTAATATCAATATTGGCATTATTGCCCACTTGAACGAGTAGAAAAGCCCCGCGTAAGACGAGACAAGTGATTACTCGTGCGAGTCGTCGACCTCAATGCGGCGGGTCTTCCAGCCACATTAATATTTGCGCGAATGTCTTAAATAACATGATAAATTAGTGAGATCTTGTCGAGCTACGTCTCAAAATAGCTTATATGAAATAGCTTACATTTTGATTATTGCATAGATGTTATTAACTAATCATTTTTGCAGCTGAAAAAGAATTTAAAAAATTTCACACACATATATAAAATATATAGAAAAAATATAAAGAGGTATATCTTTTTTTTATATCTTTCATACAATTTAGTGACTACAATTATATATCTGTATAATCTATTGTATAATATTTTTATAAAAATATAACTATTTCACACCTCTATAACTTTTATAAATTAACCCATGTCTCTTAATTATAACACAAATTTTACTTGAGATAGAATTAGAAGTATATTTCAAATGCGCGTCGTATATATCAAATAAAATTTATAAAATGTTTTGTCTGAATTTTATTTATTGCATATATATTTATTCATTTATTATTTGATAAATATATTCATTTATTATACGATAAATGTATTTATATTAACTTATACATCATATTATATACACTTATGTTTGTAATATTATATAAACTTCATATCAAAAAATTTATTCATGCTCTGGTTAGTAAAACATTTGATTTCGCACAATAAAATAATTATTACAATTATTGTACTATATTTAATTATACCTACTGTGTGTCACAAAAAGCAATACAAAGTAATAAAATAAAATAAAATAATAAATCGGTTAGGTTTATATCTCAAGGATCAGTAAACATTATGCTAAAAGAAGCACGATAATATAAGCACTTATTTCTAGCAAACTTTCTCGAGTAATAAAATGTTTCTTCAATTCTCCTGCGACGACGCACTCGCGCAATTTTTAAGTACCAAGTATCCCGTGACTCGTGACCCGTATCAGAAGAAAAAATTAATGCTAGAAGAAAAATATTTAATATTTAAAACGCGGGACGAAACATTCTTAACCTTTTTTTAGTCGATTTTTACTGTATAAAGTGCAAATTTTAAGTACCCAATAAATAAATGTAACGAAATTTTATTTTATTTCTTGTAACATGGAAGTCATTATGAAGACTTATTATATATCAGAATTATCACACTTTCCTTCAACTGTAAATGTATACCTTCAGATGTTTTAATGTTCTTAACAACCGTTTGATTTTTATATTCAGATTCTTTGCCACAAAAGTTATTGTAAATAAAATAAATCTAGGTATTCCTGACCATTACTTTTAAATCCGGTGTAAATCTCTTTTAGGAATAAAAGGATTTCTCCAAAGTATTCGCGCAGGAAAGTTATCTCGTATGGTTCTCGCAATGATCGCTTAAATTGTATTAAGTTATTTCCTTGGTTATTTCACGCTCCTATTCGTTTTCATATTACGGCACAGCGCGGCACCTGACAAGTCGGAGCACGTACACGTTGCCGAAGTACAATATCGTGTACAGCGCGCGCAGCTGCGCGTTTCGGAAGACTCATACCTTTTGTACGAATACAGTGACGTTTCTCCCAGGCAGCACGGTTGGGATCATCCCTTACGAGTTTCGCTTATCGCGGAAAGGATTGCCGTGTCCTCCTGAACGGCGCGACGGGGGACGCGAAGGGGTAGTACCAGTCAACCGCAATCCGAGATAAACCTCGATAGCGAGTGTGCACGTAAGGATTTGTAGCCCCCCCTTCTATAGCTATGTTCCCCGCACGGATTTTCGGCGCTATCACTCGTTCCGAGCTCCAATGAACTTGCTCGATAGCGAGACGAACGGCCAGAAAGTTTTCCCCGAAAAGCGAAATCTGGCAAACGGTCCAAGCGTTTACTCGCTACGGGGTAAGTGAGATAATTGAGGTCCCATAATTAAATGCAAAGTGTAAACATCGAACATTACGATATTTGTGCAATAATGTGTGAAATTGCATATATATCAATATATTAATAAAAAAAAAGAGAAAGAGATTTAAAATCAAATTAATAATGCTCTAATGTATTTTTAATAATTATACATGAAGGAATGAAACCACCATTATTTTATTAATAAATTTAAGATTAATAAAAACCTTAACGAAAAAAATGTGTTGCTAAAAATTTGAGTTTGAGTATTATATTTTAATCGATTAAAGGAAAAGAGGCAGTAAGAGCCGGCGCGGTAAATAGGGCGCAAGTTATATATATTTTTCTTATCGTCAATACATAAAGAATAAAATAAAAAATTCGCGAACGTTTCGACCATTTTTTGTGGTCATCTTCAGCGCAATAAATTAAAAACGTGTAAAATTAAAAACTATATTGTAACGCGGTCATTGGGCTATTGTATACTCGCACGTTGCACGTTCCTTTTTCCTTCACCGGCGTGCAACGTGCGAGTATACAATAGCCCAATGACCGCGTTACAATATAGTTTTTAATTTTACACGTTTTTAATTTATTGCGCTGAAGATGACCACAAAAAATGGTCGAAACGTTCGCGAATTTTTTATTTTATTTTTTATGTATTGACGATAAGAAAAATATATATAACTTGCGCCCTATTTACCGCGCCGGCTCTTACTGCCTCTTTTCCTTTAATCGATTTAATCACGAGAGCCTTATAATTTTTAATAATTATTATATTTTAGTTTTAACATAAAATATACTTTCATAATCTATACACCATCTCTTTATTTTCATTCCCTTCGAACCGTGAAATCGACAAATATCCTGCGCTATTTGGAGCAGTGAACACGAATTGAAGTAGGGCATTAGATATTATCTATAGATATGTAATGATTCTAAAAATGGGACGCGGGTAAAAAGTCCTTTAGACCATAAATCCGTTACGTGTTGAAAAAGGTAGCGTTTCCGCCGCTCGTTTTTATTTTCCAACCTTTCGTACGGAAAATTGTTCACTCGCTTGGGTAGCAATTTAGACCGAAAGTAGCTCGAGCTATCTCCCTGCCTGACGAGAATGAGGAAACGAAAGTGATGTTCAGACGAAAGAGTTCAGTTCGATTTCTTCCACCAACTCAGTATTCGCAATATCTTTCATTTATTCGCGAACTAGACGGACTCGTGAGAGAATACAAGGTGTTCTAAAGTAAAAGTATTTCAAGAGCCTAGTATATGTAAAATAAAAATACTTTAAGATCGGTTTGTTTAGATTATGCGTGTGAATTTTTTAAATTTAAATTCAGATTTATATAAATTGTTTAAATTATAAAAAGGCGAGAATAAATAGCTATATATGCTTTTTAAAAAATATTTATCATTTTTATATCAATTAAAATAAACAACTGATTCTATAAAAAAAATTATTTAAGAAAAATAAATTTTTTATAACTTTGTTTATTTTCACTCTTATCGTATAACATTTAAATTTGAATCAAGTTTATTTAAAGTTCATCAAAAACTGCAAAGTAAAGTTTTGTTAATTCACGAAATTTTTTAATTCTTGCTTTAAATACAAAAATAATTTGACGTCTCGATATCGACTGAATTACTATTTTCTATTAAAGATCCATCGATGATTTTTTGGATACACCCTGTAGAGCGTATCTTATTTTTGTATGCAGACGTTTGCGGCCTTCAAGTTCGACACATTGATGTAACTCGCATGCATTACGATCCCCAATGCACGGGATTTTGATGGATATCCGGGAGAGCAAATAGAGCTCTCCTGATGGCATTGCGTGTCGCCAAGGATTTATGCCACTCTTTCTTCGTAGCTCCGGCGGCGTTGTCTTGACGGTAACGGAAGATATCCGGTGCTATTAGCATCAAGCTCACTGCGAGTTCCGTAATAAACTAGTATGGTAGAAAATACAATTCCTCGAATACATGGCAGCCGTCACGAACGTTACATTACATTACGCACGTTACATTCTGTTTTGAACTAATAACTTTGCAGAATGCGTGTAATTTTACATTTAACTTAATCATCTAATTTACGATTTCGTAAAAATGTAGAAAATTCTGAAAATTTTGCGAGAAACATTTTAAGAACTCGCTATTATAGAAAAAGATTAATCCAAACTTCAACGCTACACGTTTATGGTTTTGTGACAATTCGACATCTCGTATATGGGCCGTTTGAGCGTCAATTTTCGATGTCTCTACTTTGCTCGCTATAGAGAAAATATGACGAGATTCGCGCTCGAAAAATTCGTTTCGTCAATTGACGCGAATAGCTTCCGAAGGCATTACTCGCTCGAATGGGCACGCGCGAAGGCACCAGTGGCGTCTGCCAATCGGCTGTAAGAAATAACGCTGCGATGCATAACGAGATGCAGAAAAGTATTCGCGCGCGTGTAAGACGGCCAGATGAGATCGTAAAGCGAAAGCCCGACTTTTACGAGCGACCTTAAAACCCGATCGGATAATTATGGTCTCCATATGGGGTCGCAGTCTTTCCGGCCGCATCGCGTCCGGGTTTAACACCGCGCTCTCATTTTTCCTACCGTCCCCCTTTCCTCGATCTCCCGGTTTCCCCGTGCAAATTAAATTCGATTATTATTCGGCTTCTGCGCGAGAATTCTCGTATATCATTCCCGCGGGCGAAAAATGGCTCCAACGCTTTCCGTGGGAATAAGCGAAGACAGATAACCGCCGCGCGCGCCGGGTAATTCCTTATTCGCCAAGTAAAGTTATTTAACGATGAGATTGGCTTCCGCTTTTAAAGGATTATGAAGAACGGATGGGCGCGAATTGGACATATTCGATTATTCTTATGGTAGAATTCACAGCATTATAAAGAGGTGAGTGAAATTAACTTTCGTAGATCTGCTATGTGGTAATTTAATTGCCCTTTTTTGGAAAGAAGATAATGACATTTGGAGTAATCAATTTGGGTCTTACTTACTTAATTAACGCCAGTTAATTTTATATAATTATTTGCTTAACCTTATCATTGTGAATAAAAAAAAATATATATGTAGTATTCCCGTTTTAAGATTCGGTTTTTGGAAGGAATGATAAATTCGTAAAGGAGTGCTAAAGAAATGTAACAAGTGATATCAAAGTATATCGTCGTCCTGATTTTGAGCACAGGTGCATGGACGCGATCGATGCACTTAGGCAAGCCGGTATCACGATTCGGAAATCGCGCCACGCTAAAATTGGATTCTGTTCCCGCAGGAACAGCCGAGGTTCGCGGTCGGCGAACGGAAGTCTGCCAGCACTACCTCCGCCTTACATCTACAGGATGTGGAATTTCCAATTTAGTTGTCCGGAATAAGGAGGCAACTATATTTTGAGCGGACCTGGCATTAAATCGGGAACTCAGGGAACGCCTCGTGCGCTGTTTCTCGACAATCTAGACGAAACGTGGCGGCATTGATTTCCGGCTTGGAGAGGATTACGCAGGTATCCGGTTGTTGCCCGGATAGCTGATGTTATTCAAATTTTTATGAGAAACCATTTAATTATTCAAATAACGTGATGTTTGAACGCAAATTTTTTAAAGATGTCAAACGCGATCGTCTGCTAATCATAATCGTTACAGTGCACAGAGTTTAAGCCCGTGGCGTCTTAATCAATATTCCATTCGCAAAAATTTTACTTCGAAGCTAGATTTCGGATATGTTCCGATATACATTCAATATTTATGACAGGAGCATTTTCTCCTTTCGGTAATTTCTATCGCGGAAGGGATTTTTAACTTCGCGATGATGAATGTATCGCGACAGCTTGCGGAAACATATCCAACGAAGTCACGTCGCGAAAGTCGCGAAAGCCCTTTTTGCCCTTCCATCAAAACTTCACGCTTTACGACTGCGAAACGAGTTTTTGTTGGAAGTGCAGATATTGCGGGCGTTCTTTATATGAGGCACAATCGCTGCAGACAATAGCGAAGTCTCGGCTTTGCGTTCTTCACCGAAGTGTGCTTCTTCTCCTTCTTTTTCCTCTTTTTTCTTTCGTTTTTTTTCTCTTTCTTCTTTTGCCCGACTGCATCTCGCGCTGATTCCGGTTTATGAAGCTCAACGGAGGAGGTACCTAAATGCCGTATTAAATGATTGATACGTCTCCGTGAAAAATAAATGCAATTCAATCAAGACAGCTTGTCTGAAACTTTTTCGTCGTATAAATCAAACTCTGCTCAGAATTTCCGAGCATGTGGATAAACTTTTTGTAAAAGCACGAATATAGGTCAAGAAAAACGCTCTCTAATAGATGTACCTACAATCAATTTAAAACACAAGGCAAATAAGACCCGATTTTATAGCAAATAATAAATAAAATTTAATATACAAATATATAAAAACAAATTACAAACGTTTCGGTCTTAAGGTTTAGATCCCCTTCGGTGTAACATTCAGTTTGTGCGTTGATTTTAGCTTAAAAGCATTGTTTCGTTATTGAACACAAACACGGAATAAATCTTAAATTCGAAACGTTTATAATTCATTTTTACATTTGTATATTAAATTTTATATTAATTATTATTCGCTATAAAATTATTTTTGCTATTATTTGCTTTATATTTCAAATTGACAAATATAGGCAATAATTCTAAATATTGGTATATGCGTAATTATTATCACAGTTCATAAATGATTCCTGCGCGAATAATATTACTGATAATTTTCTATACACGCGGACTAAATCGATGTGAGATGAAAGGATCTGCCGCGTACAAAATCATGTTTTCGTCTCGCGATTCTGGCGATTTACACGAAATTAATCTTCCGAAATGTGCTCGCACAGTCGGGTGAAAAGCGACTTGAATCGATTAATCTAAAGTGCTTGTCGGTAAGATATCCGGTAATTTCTTCATCGTAGAAAAATCGCGACAACTGACGCAACGACGTAGTGAGACGTAGTCGGTCGTTAATAACGAGCGAGCGAGCAGTAAAGCAACGAAATCGTTATGCTCCGGTTTACGAAAATTTGTTGTCGGCTTTAAAATCCTGGTAACGGCGGCGGCGGCGGCGGACCGCGCCGAGTTTGGACCGAGTCCAGAACGACTACCGAAGACCTCGCTACCGCCTTTTTCTTTCCGCTCCATAAAGTGAATGTCGCGCTTTGCCGCTCTTTGCCAGGCCGTGTCCTCGCGCCGCAGAACCGCTAGATCTTCCATCATTACTGTTCCGTGATTTCCCGCCTTTCCCGAAATCGTCCTCTTCCGTCCACCACGAATACCTCGGTGGAAAACAATGCAATTTGCCAGTAATATTCAGCGCAAAAATTTGATAAACTCGAGTTAGTGAACATTTAAACAGTATTTCTGAACGCAATACATTGAGCTAAATTTTCATCCTGCATGCTGAGATGTGAAGAAACGATGGAACAAATTCTTCAAGCACAATGACGAAAACAATGGAATGAATAACTGTTTTATTTCCTTGGTTTTTGGAGAATTTAATTTTATTTGATTGGACTATCGATTTGATCCATTCAATTTTTCTTACGATGAACCAACCAATCTGATGATTCCAATATTCGATTTTCTGGGATATTCTCCATGCATATATCGTTTTAAAAGCAATGAAATGTTTAATGGAACCGGATTATAGACACACAAACCCTTTAATGTAAAAAAAATTAAAAAAGAAAATATTACACTGATTTATCGTTGCATAGCGCAGGTACAGTTCGTTTTTCATCATTTTGCTCTTTAATCCTGTCTCTTGGCCTGGTTAGTTCGGAAAAGCAGAGCCGGGGAACATATCGTGTGCCGTGGTGCCGCGCAAGAATGACGAGGTGGAGAAACCGGCTCGTTAGTTAAATGTCGGCGGCGTGAAGCCGGCAAATGCTGCCATTAATATTGAAACGAGGTTCCTTTGAAAAGGATCGCGCGCACGCTAGTGCGCCCGAGGTAATTTCAAAAGAGTGTGAATACACACACACTTCTAAAATTGATGCCGAAATGTCGACGACCGGCTGACCGGTATATCAAGTATCCGGAGATAACGCGAGTGCTATAGAAAAGTCAAGTGCGGCTATATACATTCTATACTTGCCCCCTTCTTTCAAGCTTAGTCATTAGTAATTAGTACATAGTAATTAGAAATTCGTCAATTTTTAATTGCAAGTTACACATAAGTTGTCTTGTTTTTGATAAAGTACAATTTATCTGCTTTTTCAGAAGCGTTAATTAATACACTGTTAAAGGTTAGAGGATAAAATTTAAACCAATACCATGAGTTAGATTTATTTTGTTATTTTTAACCACCATCATGTGCTTCAAAATTTATTAGTTTGAAATAAAATAGAATTATTTTAACTTCATTGATTTAGTCAAATTAACATTGTTTTAGTTAAATAGATTACATATTGAGTAGGAGCAGTTGCGACCTATGGAATAGTTAAAAATTACTCAAAATTGAGTTTAATTTAACCCTATGAATTTAACCCTATGAATTTGACACTGTAGTTGCTATAATAAAATGTCATCTATGTGCAACAACCAGGAAACGGTTAATATAAACATTTTAAACATTTTAAATATGGTTTGTTATAAATTATAAAAGAGATATTAATTAACATAAAAAGACATATGTGAAAAGAGATTTAATTATTTTACTAACAAATTACGACTTAGAGACCACTTTGATAATTACCGGCAGAATTATACTTTCGTAAGAACATAAAACCTGCAATGTACTGTTAAACGTTGACTCGTACTACTTTCTGATTACGCGAGAATCCGATTAATCATTCCGCAAATTTAATTATGGTTAAAATCATTGATTCTCTAGCAGCGGATCGAACATAAATATCAACTTTTATCAACCTGAGAAGTTCGGGGATTAGTTTCATTAAACATTGACTCGTACTACTTTCTGATTACGCAAGAATCCGATTAATCATTCCGCAAATTTAATTATCGTTAAAATCATTAATTCTCTAGTAGCGGATCGAAGATAAATATCAACTCTTATCAATCTGAGAAGTTTGGGGATTAGTTTCATATTTGCTCAATCTGCGGGCGATTATATGGTTTGGCTTTCGGCAAGAATGTCGCGCTCAGAGTTTCGTGTGTCTCGAACGACTATATATATATATATATATATATATATATATATATATATATATATATATATAGGATCGTCTTAATTTTAAAACTTCAGAATAGAAGTTGATCAGAATATATAAATTGGTATAGTGCAATTTTATCAATATAAAAGATATTTTAGTTATTATCGTAAATTACGAACGCACACAAAAATACCTTTTCAAAGCTACGATAATAAAATACATAAAAGTAAGAAATTATTTATCGTGTAAAATTCCGAGTAATACATGTTAATATCGTATTAATGATAAATTACTTTATATTTTAAGTATTTTTAATAATGTGTTAATATTATTTTAAAATTTTGAATATACGTTATTAATTACATCATATATATTACGCTAGATTATGAATTTTTAATTAACTAAAAAATATCTCTCTTCGCATTGAATTAAATTGCATTAAAATATATACGAAAGCATTGAGCAAAATTTCATATTGAACACAACGCTGTTCGATGCTATTAATGGTATACAGTGGTATACATGGTATCGCTTATACAATTTTATTCATTTTATTAATTAATCCCTGACAAATAACAAATAGATAAACAAATATTTACTCAGCGAATGTTTCTCACGTACCGGAAATTATACTGAAAAATGGAGAGACACAGAGAAAGGTAGCATTTTCATTGTAATTGGTAAATATATGTTACTCGTCGAGAATCTCACTTTTGATATTAATTAATTATCTCGTCGGCCGATAATAGAACTATGATCATGGACTTTACACGAGAAATAATGCATAGCCGTTGATACCGCGGACAAAAAACGTTTTTAAAATGTAACTAGAATTTGTTGTTATAATAATATTTCATCACATGCTTTTATACACTAATGTGCATTGCTGATTAGTAATATTAATTTAGTTAGCGTTTCTCGAATAAAGTTATATAAATACGTGTTACATTATTTCCCAGGCATTATTCCTAACTCTCAATCAAATCGCAAAATTTAGATAAAAAATCGCCTATTATATATAAATTTGTTGACCGACATGGCCACATTTACGACTAAAGAAAATTACGAAAAATAAACAATTATATTTTACGTTTTATAATAATAATATCTTAAAAAGATATAAACATTGGAAATGTAATTTATTATCTTTGAAAATTGCAGGCAATTTGTTCATATAATGCGACATTTTAACTGAATAAAGTTTTTATAAACGCAGAGAGATTTCTTTTTTTGTATGCAGAACTTTCATTCTTTTAGGAAGGAAAAGTAAGTTGAAGTTCAAATTAATTAAGTGAGCACTGAAGTGGATTATTAGCAGCAGATTGGCAAAGAGTGTCGTCAGCGTAAATGGGGATGTACCCGTAGCCGGAACGAGAAGCCGGATGAGCGAGAAAAATCATTAACGACGACTTAATTCGGCTAAAAATGCCACCGGCTAAATGCGACGCGATTTCAAATTCATGTAGTATAAATTTTGCTACAATTTCATTTAATGTCAATATTATTGCATAAGGCAAATAAGAGCAATATGCCGTTATTAAAGCGAGAGATATGAAATAATAAATTTTTCATGTATTTGCACAAATTTTTTCAATCTACTAAACTGCGCGCCGATTTTTTTTTGTCGAACTTTAAAACAGAGTTTTCGTTGGAGCATTAAAATCTCCTACCCCTCGCCGATTAATTGATCCTAATAAACATCTAAAATACTGTAAAAAATTCTGAATTTATTGCGAAAGATTTTAATGCTCCATTTTTCCTTTTTCGAGAAATTAATCAAATTTCTCTTCTTCTTCAATAGCTCTACAGCTGAAGATTAGCCATGGCCTTTTGAAGTTCGGCCTTTATCAAATTCGAGGCCTCCCTTTCTGGTTTCTTAGAGATACACTCTCGGTGGGTTGCCATTAACCCTTTGGAGAGGTGGCGATCAAATAAGAACGATTTTTGGTCAGATTTAAACTCGGATCTTCAGCTCATTAGAGCAGCGCATATCTTTCTACGCCATATAATCGCCACCTTAAATTCTATTTTTAAAAAATATTTGGATAGAAGATAATAATCGCAATTAAATTAATAATTTTTCCTTACTCTTAGACAGTCTTAGATAGTTTCTTCAATCTCTTTCTTATATAGCTTGTTCTTTCCAATCTTCATCAATCTTCATTCAATCTTCGTCCATAAGACAGAAACACCATAAAGGGATTTAAGTAAAAATTTTATGTTTTAAAAAAAAATCAGCATTCTACTTCTCATAGTTTCATTATTTCTTTCTGTGTTTTTTCTTATTTTTTTCATTTATCTCATTGTCTGAGAAATAGACTTGTAAATTAAATTCGTTATAATCTATTTGACGGAAAATTTTAATGATAAAAAGTTAATCGAATAAAATTATTAATGTATTATATCTTCATGGTGTTCCGTAAAGTAGTTACGGTATGTAATTACTTTAAATTAAGAACCAAGTCGATATGATATCTCATCGGGCCTAAGAGATATTGAGGAATTCGTGAACACGCATTTTACCTCTTTTCGAGGAATCGAGGTCGAATTTCTGAAAATCCCTTCTAGTGCCCTAGTGTTTACGTCATGGAAGGAACATACACCCCGAATTTCATGTTTCTAAATTTAGGGGTTTGGTCTAGGCGTTGATGAGTCAGTTAGTCAGTCAATTGATCAGTCAATCAGCCAGTCAGCCAGTCAGGACATTTGTTGTTATATAGTAAAAATTATAGCTGTTTAAAATAATCAATATATATAGAAAAATAATTGTCTAAAAAAAAAACAATTATAAATAATTAATTTGCAAGTAACAGACAAAATATAAAATAATTTGCTCTCTTATGATATGAACATTGAAAAACTGTGAGCCAACTTGGTTTGTCGGATTCACACAGCACATTGCATTTTCAGATCATCATCAAGACATTATTAATTTCGACCATAGGTTTTGGTCAGTTGATGTAATTTCTAAATTCAATAATTTAAATTTTTATTGCAAAAAAATATTACCCCAGCCAGGGTTTGAACCTGGACAAAGGATATGTGCAAGCCAATCTTCCTTAACGAAGTATCGTATTATACGTAAAATAAATGTATGTCGAATATTCAATTTCGCGCATTTCAAATGAATTTTCAATATACATTCGATATAATGTAATTTCGTTATACTTAAAAATTGCATTAATAAAAGATAATAATTACTCACCGATATACGATAGAAGTTGTAATTATTTTCAGATTTCCAGGTCCCTTCTCTTTCTCAGATTCCATTCGTTTTGCGCTCGTACAACACTGCCGATATTACTTGCACGCGACGCGCGCTTTATCACGTATTTTACATTACGACGGAATTCCATCAAAACGCGATCGCAAAATTAACGCGAAAAAAAAACTGTAAAAGAAACGAAGCTTTATAATCTGCTCGATATATGTATATTCGGCCGCTTTTAATCCAAAAGTAATAAAAAAATTATGTTTCAAATCAGCAAAATCAAATTAAGCTCGAATACGTTCGAATTTAAGCATGATTAAACAATTTTATTATTTCTCATCCGCATATAAATATCGCAATAAAACAATATCATTATAACTCCTATCCCCAGCTGTAACTTGAATTCTTAAATCTTAAGCGAAACGAATAAATTGTGCGAAATATTTGCTTTAATAAAACTAGTCACGAGAAATTTACAGTCAATTAATCGCGGATGCTGACTGATTATGCTGATGGTTAATAGTCGAGCTAATTGTTCGTAGGGAATAATTGCCTTGGGTTCTCTTCGTACTTGACATGATCACGTTCAGATACCAACACATAATACCACGATATATGGAGCGACACGCGCCGTTGCCTGCGTGCCGTCTCGATCCGCGAATAACAATGCAGTGCGCGGCAGCCTTGGTATTGGTACTACCGACTCTACCGAGGTCGCGCGCTCTCTCTCTCTCTCTCTCTTCTCTCTCTCTCTCTCTTCTCTTCTTAACAAAACAACACCAAGGCTGACCGACACATTTACACAGTTTCGTTCCAACCAAAGATTCAACAAAATTATTAGATTATAGATTATTACTGTGGAATATGCCATTTCTTGTATTTTTAATCAATTTTGATAAGAGAACTGTTATTGCATATATTGCGCACTTTGTTTTGTGGACTTGTAAGCGTAAAATAATGGTTGACTCTGTTCGATCAAAAGAGTGTTTTAAAATAAAGAAAAAATGTTATTTGAATACTAATTGATGAGAGAATTGCCTCGATCTCGATATATGTGTATAAATGTATATTACTAATAGTAATATAAATTTTTAATGTTGCATAAGAATTATTTCCTTCTTTTAATGATAATTTAAATGGTTGATATGTATCAGTTAATTATTCCATTTACAAATAATTAATTAAAATAATACAGACGTATTATATTTAAAAAAATTAAAATTGGAAATAAAATAAATATTCAATTTAATATTGCAAAAATATTCACATATCGAGACTCATATATATTCATAACTATGATATAATCATATCAAATTTAGTAAAAACAAAATAATCGTCTGACATAAACACCTATCTCATTAAATCAGGATAAAATACAAGGAAATTATCATCTAATATGACAATAATAATATCTTTCAGAATACAAAAGTGTCATAATAAAAGTGTCGTATTTTGTAAATCTTAATTATAGTATTTTAAAAATCTATTTTTTGGATTTTCAAGTCAGATTTTTCATGTAAAAAAAAAGTAATCGTCTTCATCATAAGTTATTTTTAGAGAAATATAATAAAAAATTTGAAAAATTATTAACATGCATATACATATTTGATTTTATAATTAAGGATCAATTATATTGAATTGCACGAAATTAAGATTGTGTCTCAAGATAAACTTCATCTAAATGTTTTAATTGAGTCATAATTGCGCGCAAGTATTATGTAGTAACAAATATTAAAATAATTTTTAAGATTTATTAATTAAATCGTATCATGCGTTACGGATCCTCGTTCCAATTTTAGGAGAAGTGCTTTAAAACTATTTTAAGAGAAGTATTACAATTCTAACCATTTCTCCTTTTCTTTCCCTTCTCGGATTTACTTTCCTCTCCGCGGTTTTATTTAATAGAAAGGAATTCTCTCTTTTGCCGAATATTTCCTGGTAAAATCACATTAATAGGTATCGTGCCTTCGTGTCATCAGAAATGCGTACGTGCTCGGTTTTGGGATCGGAAAGTAAATCGTGCTTGCTATTTGTTACTTGCTCCATTGCGCCCATTTCTGAGTAAATCGAGTCCTCGAGATACCCCTACTAATATACTGAACACACACAGATGTGCCGTATGCGTGATTGAGACAAATAAAAGTAAAACAACAGTGAACTGGAGGACTAAAGAAAATTTTGATTGAAAAACTTAGGTAACAAGAAACAAAAACGACCTATATAAATTTTTCCTGCCAGAAATAGAAAGAAATATATATTGGATAGAAATCCAAAAACTGTAGAAATGTATTCAGATGCAACAAAATCGATATAGAATTCGTAAGATGGATTGTATAGATCTAATTACAATCACATGTCTTGCATCTTTCATCTTTGTCGCGTATTTACTGCTAAATCTCTTTGAACGTAACTCTTTAGATAAAAAATATTTGGCTCTCTATCATAGCGAAAGATATCCCAGAAGTGGACAGTCATGTTTTACACTTAACTGTTTCGCGTGACAAGAGAAATGTTTTAAAGAACAGCTGTGCGAACAATGTTGTTGTTACCAGAAATCAACGTTCGTTACGAGGGTGAACGAGCGCGAGTCCAATCTTTGTCGTTATTTTTCCTCGTTTCTCGCTGACAAACACAAGTGTCATCGTATAGCCTCTTTACAATCCTCCGCGAAGTTACATTAATTGCTACGGAATCGTTGCTGTCGTAAACATAAACGGGTAAATCGCCGCTGAAGCGTTAATCGATGACGTTGATAGCGCGCTAACACGACAAGAAAATGCGATAATACGAGCGAAAATGGAACAACGCGGGAAATAATTCCTATACGATTGTGCGGAAATTATTGAAAATTGTTTCTGTATATATCACCGTCTAGTTTGTCGCAATCAGAAACGCATTTTTCTCTCCTCGGCTGTGCTAAATTGGCAAAAGTGTCGCGCGAACGTAATTTTCCGCTGTGAAGCTCTTCGTCTTATTTCGCTTTCGCGTCGTGTCGGAGCATTTACCTTATCGAGACGAGTATCATGGCGAATATCAGGTACTTTCCAAGCAGCGGCACAACCAACGACGTCGGCGGGATGATCTCGACGACCAGCAGAAAGAACACGTGAAGACTGATGAGAATCGAGATGGAGAGCGTTACCTGAAATTGCGAGACATTTGTTAAGAAAAGTTTCATTATATAAGGAATAATGTGATATATTAAAAGTTTGTTTTATTTGAAATGATTGCGTTTATTATAGTAACAGGATGAAGTTATAAATGTCTAGTCATTTATATATCTTCCATTGAACTACTTTGTACGATTAAGATGTAGAATTTTGTAATCCTATAATATTATAATCGTATATATTTATAATTTTATAGAATTATACAATTATACTTTATATTTAAAATTTTATGGATTTGTATATATGGTTTGTTCTAAATCGAATAAATAAATTGGTATGTAACGTTCTTTTCATATATTTTCCTATCTAATCTAGTAAATAATTAACCTTTAATCAATATTTTGTTTAAAATTGTGTTGAAAGGGAATTAGTCTCAATCATCTTTTAATTCATATTTTATCAAATATATCAGAACAAAAGTGCAGAAGTACAAGAATAAAAAAAGATTATTTTGCTACTTCTGTCACTTTATGACGAAGAGAAATATGAAGAACAAGGAACAAGGAACAAGATAGTTCAAAGACACATGTTGCCTTTCCTTCAAAATATGTCCCTTGACAGGCAACAAAATTCGCACCTATTCGAAGGGGCCAGGATAATAAAGGGCCACGGATACTCGAGTGGAAAATTCGTATTTATGATCTGCGTAAAGAATGTACGAAGCAAGAGCCAGAAGAATAAACGGGTCGGCCCCGTGAGGTGAAAGTTGCTCGCTGACAGAATTTATATGTGCCCGTGATCCATTTGTTTTAATAAAACTTGTAAACGAAGAACATCGGGCACGTACAGCCATGTCTCGCAGCGGTAATACTTTTGCCAAGTATGATAAAAATAAAAATGAAAAAGTACAACGGAATAACGAGGAGCAAAGTAAAATGAAATGTTTTTACCTATACCATTGTAACACTTGATAAATGAATCTAATTTAATACGAATATGGAATCGTAACATACACATACAGCAATATTAAGAAATAAGATTTTTCTCGAGGAATTAAATAAAATAATTAAATAAAAAAATTATTATAAATAAATGTCGTATATAAAAACTATTACATTTTGAGTTAAATTTATATGTTTAATTCATATCACATATATTTATTTGTCCATACACGAACCAAATGCATATTAAAAAAAAACATATAAACAAGTACATTTAATATCATAAATTAAACATACAAATTCAATTAAAACGTGATGCACTAATTAAAGACCTAATTGTCATATGTATTGACATACTTTTTTATATTCTTTTGTAGTGCTAAATATAACCTTATATTTATAATTATAATTATTATGAGTTTTTAGAGTTACCTAATATCGAAACTGTGTAAAAGATTAAAAAATGTCAAATTGCAAAGTTTGTTTGAAATGAGATTGGTTTGAAAAGTATAATTGTTCCTAAAACAAGTGCGCTTCGAGCAAATATTGCATTAGATAGTAGGATATACCGTAACTAAACAAGAAACATTAAAAATTTTTCGTGAAGAATTTCTCAGGCACGTTGCGGAAGTTAACTGGGTTAACGATTACTTAAAAAAGGGGGGAAAAAAAGGGTCTTCTTGCGTGGAACAGTCTCCACGTCCGGGGTTTTATTATACTCTTTTATGTCGGACATTATATAGGTTAAAGTGCAACTTGTATGAAGTTGAAAAGTCAGACATGTACTTTCCAAACTGTAGTAATTTTTCTAATATTAAACGAATTTTTAAAGAAAGTGTAGTAATAATAAGAAAAAAAATAAAATAATTTTTCTATTTAGATGATAAATGCCCGCCATAAGAAATACTTAGGTTTTAATACAAAAATCAAAACAAGAAAATTGTAATTAAAAATTTACATGCTACATTTTTCTAATATTCTAAAAATTTAGATGTTATTGCAATGGTTATAGTACATGTATATTAAATATTTTAAAGTGGTATATATATATATATATATAAAATATAGAAATATCTTTAATATCTTAATTCTGTATATTATATGTATATATCAGAATTTAAAAGAAATTGAAAAATCGCTTCAAAGGATTTGAATTCAACTACATTTGCTGCAAATCCGGGGATCATGTTACACGTAATATTCCTCTTAAAAAAATAAAAAATGAGATTTTTTACGCAAATTTACTGTAACCGTGATCACGTAACTTTTTTTCGGAATAAAAATTGATTGAATAAAATCCATGAAAGATTTTAGACGATGAAAAGTGAAATAAATGTAAAAATGCGCTGACATTTGCGTGATCGATCGTCAGGTTCCAACTAATATCTGGAAAATTCGCATATATATATCACGATTTGAAAAAATAAAGCTAAATATTTTAACAAATTAAATTAAATTATAAAAGTTACGATTGCACTTGGCTCAAAGTTGTCAGTTTAATTAAACTTTTCGTCTCTGTAGCTTTAATATTATTTGCGAGAAAAAAATTTTTAGAATAAACTCAATTTAATATCATATGTGCGTTGTTTGAGTATGTCCCGCGATCTTTTACGAAACCGGAGATTGTTTATCTGTCAATAATATCCATTGTAGGATGTATATAATTGTTTTGTATAAATGTATCGTTTTGTATAAATTCCCGTGAGATAATTCCCGATAAATAATTTCCGACGAAACGCATTTGCGAAAGCATATAGCACGTTGTCAGCCTATATTTCCCTTTTAATTAGATGCGACAGTCGCGTGGTTTTTTAATAGTGCTTTGCGGAGTTTTACGACTATTAATTTACACCAGTACGGCTCGTCGTTACATGGAACTATCCATCAAAGCGTCAGTGGCCAGACAATGTTTATATCTCTCTTTCAAAAATTTTATAAGCTAATGTATTTCTTTCAGCTTTCGCAATTTTCAATTCGTTATCGCTACTTTCATTAAATAATATATAAATTGCCGACCTTTATTCATTTAATTTTTATTTGACCAAAATTTAAAGCATGTATGACATTTATTTTATCATTTATTATTACACTTACACAGTTATTACACTTATTATATAAATAATAATTTGCAGTTATTTTTATTATGCATTTATCATTTTTATGTAAGAGCCAAATAAAAAGATGATTTGCTTGTATATTTCTCTTTAACGAGCATTTATGTTAACTTTTAATCCCTAATCTATAACTGTCGTAATATATCAGTATAATTAACATACAGTTGTTTAAAAATATTTCTAATCATTAATCACGTGTGAGATAATAGCTTCCATTATGACTTGAATGTAAAACGGGTCGTTTCTTTTCAACGCATTTTCCGTCGATTACATCGGAATTTGCCGCACTGGCTCAGTAATGAAAAACCAGTTTACATTTTCCAGCAACCACGAATGTATAACACGCGATCATCAACGGTGGGCTCTTATCGGGCAGCAAGTCAGTAGCTTTTATTGCGAATTGAACGCAACGCGAGGGCGCGCGCGCTTCATTTTTACTGCGGTTTCACTATCGCAATGGCGTTTCATAGCGATTAATTTAAAGGATCGACCACCGGAGGGGCGATAGCGTCTATCGGGCTGCTGCCCTGTCGTTCGCTCTGGCGGCTTTCATCGATGCATTCGGATCGATAGCGTGCTCAGTTACTTTCCATCCGACCGCGCCTTTAATTATTGTTGCCCTCTGCTCCCCCTGGCAATCGCACGCGTATCTTGTCGTTGTTTCTACCAAATGTTTGAACAAACGTTTCCGAATAAATTTCGCATGATCCGATAATTGTTGTATATTGCGGGAATATATAGGTAACTTTGTCCCGAATTCTCCAGTTCGTAAAATATCTCATCTGAATTTTAAAAAACTTTTTATCGTTATTCTTATTATTTATGATACTAATTACTTGCTTCCGAAGCCTCAGAAAACTGGTTCCTAATCCTCTGAATATAAATTCATACGCAAAAAGAAAAGAAGTGTTAAATCAAGACTTATATTCTTGTATTAAGTATAAGCAAGAATCTATAATCTTCTGATAAAAAATTCAACTTTTTATTTCAACTTTTTTTCTTGATTATTAAACTATACAAATACCTTCATTCAAACAAGTTTTCTTCGCGCGCGTTTAACGCAATTTATATCTCATTTCAAGATTATATAGATTCTTGTTTATATACAAGAATATAAGTCTTGATTTAACACTTCTTTTTTTTTCTGTGTATATAATTAAATAAATTAATCATAGAATTAGAGTGCTTGAAAAAACGTTCAATAATTCTGTTATACAATAAAAATTCCATAATCCGATAAAAGAATAATTTAGATGTTTTGTAGGAGCTTGTCGTAAGTCGCGTATGATCGACAGAGATGTGGACTAATACTGCCATGCCTTGTAGCTTGTGCCTTGTCACAGCACAGTCTGTTCGTCATGGCATATCCGCAGTTAAACAAGATCCGCGTATGTACGTTGACGCACGGTTGACGTGACACGTCGTGTTCGATTAACTTGGTCTTGTAAAATATGCGCGTGTGATACCGGAAGCTACTCACGTTAGTAAAATGAAATTTTAAGCAAATTACCCGTAAAGCAAGTATTAATTATTTGGAAGTTTTTTAATCACCTCAGTGATTACTTACCAATAATGTGATGTGTAAATTAAAAGATATTCTTACACATTATTTACAGACAATGTGAGAAAAGAGAAAATCCATGTTTGACAATTTTTAAATAAAATCTTTTCTAAAATAAGTATATATATTGTATAATACAAAATTACTTTAGATAATAAAGTAATTCTTATAAGGAAGTTCTTAATAAGCAATATGCAAGCAAAAGAAAGAAGATTAGTTTGAAGAAAAAGCGTATAGCTTCCCTCGTGTGACTCCAAATAGAAAGTTGCTGGCATACTTTCGGCTGATTACTTTGCATTATCGATTAGATAAGTAATAGTTTATCTGTATGTTAGTTTTTCCCTTAAATTCCCGATGCCAAGAAGTGCGTCACGTAATGAAGGTTATGTTTCACTTTTTGGCACAGAGTTTGTAATATGTTGCATCATCAATTTTGCTTTATTATTCTAGAAATTGAGGTAGATTTATTGATACTTGTAACTCGAAAATTTATGATAAAAAACATTTTTTATGAAAAAAATAATTCTAATGAATTTTTATGAAATTTGTTTGAAATTTATTAATTATTCAACACATTTTGACACTTTACGCTACAGATAAAGTTTGTTTTCTGTGTTTTATTTTCACCTGTCTTATTTTTTGTATTTTAATGTAATATATAAAAAATCTGTTGTAACAGAGTAAGCACAGATAGAGAAAAAAGTGATGGAGACTTTGGACTCTTCGAAGGTAGCTAATTTATCTCATATATCTTATATTATATGTAGTTTTTGCATAGAGGTTGACAAAATATACTACCTACCAGTGAACGAATTAGGAATTAACCATTGATTTTCACAGCTACATATATGGGCAGCGCAATTTAAGTAACTGTGACGTCTCGAAGTGCCGAAAATTGGGCCCGTTGGTGCCATAAAGTGCGGCAGAGCACTTCGATAGTGCCAAAAACGCCGGCAGTAACGAGCATTATAAAAATAATTATTTATTTATTAGAACTGAATGATTTAACTAAAAATATAGGTGAATCTTACTCAGAAAGCTTTAATGCACGTGTTAAAATAGTTTGTTTGGGGTTTAACAATATATCGCGTTCGTAAATAATAGAAAATCAGGGCCGCTGCTATAAAGGTGCCTATAACTGGGCCGTTTACCTTACTTGTCCTCAAGCGGGGTTGTTTGCGTAATTAACGTGAGTGGAATGTTAGCCCGCAGCGAAATTGGCTCGCCCGTGAGCGCAAATCGTCGAATCACGTTGAACGTGTATAGGAATGTTATAAGGCAAATATGATTATATTGTTCGCGGATCCGCTCTCTCCCTCTCTCTCTCTCACTCTCTTCCTCTCTTCCTCCCTTTATATGACATAATAATACTCAGCGGTATCTGTCATCCATTTTCCCCACCCGTTACATCCGCCCTGCATCAGTCAAATGATAATAACCTTCGAGCAACATCTTCATGCGGCATCCCAGATTGCGCGCATCGATCCACGCGTAGAAGAGTCGTCTACAAACCTCTTGATAATTAATCTATCTCCCGTCGTAGTTATGTCGCAACATCGAGTCTTTGCATAAAACATAGTCGTTTGATGAAAATTAACAAAACTTAACATTCGAGAGTACCAAATTTTCGTGTGTAATTAGGTTAAGCTCAAAAATAATAATTATGCAATGAATAAATTAAACACTAACTTCAGAATTTTTTGTCTACATCATATATTCAGCTATACATACACGGAGAGAATTTTCTCTTAAAATTTACCCTGAAATCATGGTAGTTGTGGGACAACATGTACCACCAAGAATTTTATGTGCGAGCTATTCTGATTAATATCTACTATAATAAAAAATATTAATATCTATTATATACATTAAAATATAAAATATATTTAATTAATTTTACTAAAATACCTATATCTAGGAAATTTCAATAATTTTTTAAAATTTACCAATCTGCTTCGTAATTTTCATCGCGCTGTTTAGAAAATGTCTTTTGTATATTTTAAAAATTTCTTGGTTGCCAAGCTGTCCCTATAGTTTGTAGTGAATTTAAGGCTAAAATATAACAAAAAAGTCTCTCCGTGTATATTTTTTTTGATGTTTTCTCTTAATTTTATAATATCGCCCAGTTATTTAACCAGGACACGAAGTTTCAAAGTTTCTTTCCTATATGGGTTTATGAGAGAAAGATTTATGCTGCACGGTAAACCTGATTTTTTCATTAAATATCTTCGTAAACGCGACGAGGTGCTCAACCGAATAAATCTAAAAATGCGACGATAAAAACTACTGGGACAAAACAGTGCGGTGTACAGTCATGAGGCATGTCATAAAAGGTGAAGCGGGGAATGCATGCGGTATGCAATTTCGGTAGACGCAGTGTGGCTGCGGGTCAATCACCGAACCGCGATATTGCTTATCGATTCCCTCTGCTTGATTGACATGCCTAGAAGCAGCAACAGACGCTCGCGGCTTTATTTTTTTTTTGGTTCAAAAATCCGCAACCAAATTTATTTTCCTTTTTCTCTATCACCTTATTCCATCTTCCGCCCTACAAATATTGAAAAATCCTTTCGGTTTTTGCAACGTACACGGAAAATATTCGCAGTCTTCCGCGCTTCTCTCATCATTTATACCTTTCTAACGATGCAAACTTAGTAAAATAATGCATTCGTTGGTGTTAAACTGGGAGAGAAATGCGCCAGTTGTGCTCGCCACAAATTATTTCACTGTTATGTAAGAACAAGAACAAACTATTATTAAGGACAGCATGAAACTCTCAAACTCGCAAGAAAACTCCAAGTGTAAAGGTGGCTTTATATAACCGCGCCGAGTTTAGGCCGCGGAGCTTCTGAAGTGTGACTATACCGTGTGATAAAGGTCGCCTTTAATATTTCCTCGCATCTGGTAGCATCTGTCCTCCATGATCTGCTCTATACGATGCATAAAAAAAGATATTTTTACCAACAAGATTAGCATTTTTATGGCTGTATCGTATTTATCGGAATCAATTTGTCTTTAACATAATCTAAGAAAGATGTAATTATTTGGCATTTTATTTATTATTAAATATTAAGTACCTGAATGTTCAAAAGATTAATTTTTATTAAAACGCGTACTCAAGTTACTAAAAAATACGCGTGGAGAATTGTGCTTTATATAATATAATATTATAGGTATAAGAGAAAGAGAACTTTATTTGTATTCTTGTATAGCTCCGTTCCGTATATAAAACTGTTTTAGCTTTCGATATTGATTATTGACAGCAGTAACTATATATGCCACGATACACGAACGAGCATTGCATTTTTTAGTCAGGTATCCGGTACATCCCGAAGATGCGCGGCGACTCTTGGCACGTCTTATAACTTCCTCGCATTTTTCCGACATGACGGAAGATCCGTATTACGGAACGCGAATGCTGATAGCAAAGTCTCGACTCGACAGCTATCCGGACGAGAGACGCTTCCGCGAAAAGTCATTCGCAAATTCTTCGCGTCACTTTTTTCGCTTGCATTCGTCGCACGTCTCGCGCGATGTATCCCACGAAAATCTTGCGAGAAATTATGGAATGCGACACTCGACAGCGTAGAAACAAGCGTACGCACAATCGAGATATAGTTTCTCAAACGGTTATAACGTATCTCCCGAAATTGTGCGAAATAAATCCGCGCGAAAGTTCACCACCGCACAAGAGATTTGACCGAACGATAAAAAGTGGCGTAAGAGAGAAATAAGGAACAAGGAATTGAACATAGAGAGAATTCATAGTCGCAATCTTTTTTCAAGACACGGTCTTGCACAATGTTTCATTGTGGACATTGCAAACGTATACGTGGAACGTGTCCCGTGCTTATATTTTTGCTTGAAAATGGCGGTAGCAAATGCATAATGGATTGGCGTTTCTTTTTCGCGTTGCCTGCTTCTCGGAAGCAAAATCAATAAACGGTTAAAGATAAAATGAATGATTGACTTTGTGCGCTTTCTCGTGTCCCCGTCAAATCACACCGCCGTACTTTGGTCAAAAATGCCGAATATCGGACCGGTATATCTACGTTTGTAATTTTCCATTTTCGGAGCGAAAGCGGCGTTTAAAACAATTTATTCGAAAAGTACGAATTAAACATAGAGAAAAGCCATGCAATTTACAATACGACCGACGTTACAAATGTGAAAATTCTTTTGGCAATTCCGTCGATAATTAATTAAAATAATTATGCAGGTTATTAATTAAATTAATTAATAATTTTAAAATTAATTTGCGCGAAAATAAAAGTTTCTAGCGTGCCACGTATAGGAAACTGCTCGACAAATTGATATTTTCTTTCAGTCAATGAAGATTCGACACTGAACGGGTTAATGAAAGAAGGCAAACATGTTGCCTCGTGTAAAAACATTCCTATTACGCCCGGTACTTCGGAATACAATCGACTGTCGCTCGTTTCTTCTTAATGACGCCGGATGCTAATTGCACGCGCGATCAATAGTTCTTCAACTGCGCTCAAGTACGACTAATAGTTATGCTTTTTCAGCGAGAAGGAGAGAGGCACGAGGGAGAGAAAGAGCAAGGAAAAAGAGAAATTACTCGAGCGCGAGTCCGCGCGGTCGGCCCAGCGGAAGAAACAAAGAATTGCCGGCCGAGGGAGGTCGGGAAAGAAAAAACATTTTACAATGCCAGAGTTCACCGAGTAACGAGTAACCTTTGTGGCATGTCGCGAACGTGCCGAGGAACGTTAACGGGGAAAAAACGCGTGGGGAACGTACGGCACGGGGAGCTGTCACGCTATACGTCGATAACTTCGCGCGAAGAAGAACGCTTCGGGAAGAACGTCAGCTGTAAGCGTCGTTCTGGCGGGATAAACCTTTCTTAAAAATATTCCTTCGTCGGAGGGAGAAAACGCGTAGGCTCAGGCACGGCACGCATGTTGAGTGGATACTTAAGGACGTCTAAGGATATCTCCCTCTCCAAAGAATATCTATACCTACAGAATATATCCAAGGATATTTAGCGAAGATCTGTTTGACAGAACGCGTAGTTAAGCAGTGTCGAGAAATGTTGAAGAGACTTAAAAATATCAATGGGCTGTCCAGAATATCCGAGTGACGTACGGATATCCAAGCGACACTAAAAAGATATACAAAAATATTTAAAAATAATCCTCAAACACTTATTCCTATGTGGGAGTAATCTTTTTGGTACTACATGTTAATGCACTGCATTGACAGCGCGGGAAAAGGATCTATTCTCGGGCGAGAACAGCGCGAGTCGAGATGGTAGTAAGTCGTTGGCGGTGGAAGACGGGGTGGAGATGAAAAATCGCCGGCGCCGTCGAGCCAAACGTATATAACCACCTACTAGCTCTTACCTACAGATAAGAGTAAATAACGAGGCCGACAGACACGCGGAAGAGAACTAATTCGCCGCATATTTCACGCACGTCTGCCCCGCGGCCGCTTCCGAGAGAGAATAAAGGGATTAATCGTTCGGTCCCTTATTCTTTCTCTTTCAGTTATGTTTATTCGCTGTTATGTATTTTTGAAAATATATTATCCAAAAACAGAATCCAGTACGGTATCCTGTTTTCGGATAATATTTTCCTGAGAATGATATATTGTACGATAATTATTAGCATAAACTTTCACGAAATCTTTTTGATTCTCGATTGCTATCACGTTTGCAATTTAATTAAAATTACAAGCGCTAAAGTAATTAAGAAAGAAGCAAATCTCACGGGACTAATTTTACAAGCCAAATTTTAACAAACATTTGAGAAATATGAAGTAAGAAAGAAAAGTTAAAAATGGATATCCCTCGTATAATAAATTTATCATTAATTTATCGGAGGTTTAGACTGTTTAGAGAACTAAGTAATCAGAGGCACACATAAAAATGCGATAATAAACGCAAATATTTATCGACGAGAGAGGCTTACCTTTTCGCCGCTGTCGCTAGGCAGGTAAAACGTGAGAACCGTAAGAAACGATATCCCCATGCAGGGGATGATGATGTTCACTGTGTAGAAGAGAGTTTTCCTCCTCATCGTGATGTTGAACGTGATGTCCAAGTAGGGCTCGTCGCAGCAAGTGTAAAACTTCTCGTTCCTGCGAGAAGAAAAGACGCAAGAGACATTGCGGTTAATCGCCGGATCGATGAACGAGCAAAGGGGCGCGCGGTAGGATTACGGCGATGAAGTAAAAAGAAGAGAGAAGAAAAAAATCGCCCAAAAAACGTAAAAATTCCGCTATTCTGGGCGCGGCGAGGCGTTTGTACCCCGACAATAAGTACGTTTTAAGTAAGTAGGGTCGGCGGTGAGCGAGACTTATGAGGAAAGTTTCGCGAGGTCGTATAACTCCGTCGAAGATCTCTCTAAGTCGCGGTAACTCGGTTCAGACTTCCCTATACATTCCCCCCCTCGACCCCCAGGTCTGTCCCCTCTATTCAGGCCGATGGTTTCAAACTTGAGTCAGTGTGTCTTGTGTCGTGAATAAATTTGAATTTATTTTTCAAACATTCAATTCTTTTTTTTTTTTTTACACAAAAGTAGATCCTAAATACACAAGAAAATTACAAATTGAACGATTGACCCAAATTTTGCTACCTACCCTCCTATACATTATCCTCTTTTGGGATGTAATTGCGATTGACTTTATCTACTCGTTGGATCAGAATTTCCGCGGCAGTTTCGTTATCCATATAATATGAGAGATATAATACTGATACCGTAAGTGTTCGAACATTAAAGCATCGGATGTCTCGGAATATCTTAAACATCTTTAGTGGCAAGTCACCTCAAGTGTCTGCGAAAACATCCATTTTACTACTACGGCAGCTTCCGAAAGCAGAACCCGATTCCCGTTGCATCGCGGCATGCTGAATATCAGGAATTGAATCGTGCCCAGAAGCTTCGCTTATATGCCAGGCGAGCATATTGAATATCAAAACGCGTTTCATATAAGGAAAGAGAAAGGAGTCTCTTTTATACGCGCTTTGAGAGAGATTCCTCTGCCATATTTGAGGATCTCCGGGATTAGATTGAGATTTTATCCAGAGAGGATAGATGAACTTTATGACAAATCTTATATTGAATTTTGACACAAGGCGATAAACCACAATTCACGAGATCTCAAATTCGAATCTCAATTTAAGAGTTTTACGAAATATATCGCGTATAAACGGATCCAATAAAACTCCGATCAATTTTTTTACAATAATATATATAGAGTTATTTTTTATATCATATACTAAAATGCAAACATCAGCGATGTATCAACATAATTCTCCGAATTCGAGGATCGAATAAAATGGCGCGCAACGGACACTTACCGAACTGCAGGCACTTCTAAAATATCCCATTCTACCGACATGTAGAATTCGGATAGGTCAACTCCCACGTCCACCACGTTGCTCCCCAATTTTTCGTCCATGTGCCTTAGATCGACCTAAGTGACAGAAAAAGTGGCTGGCATTAAGCTCGCGCGCGTAGAAAGCTCGCCGTCGTTGAAAACGTTCGAACTCCATGCCCACGTAATTCATCTCTGACGTGCGAGCGTGCAGTCGGAGAGCTAGTGAAGCTTCTTATGAAAACGTATATAAACAAGATAAAAGGGATTCCATTACTATATGTATCTTTCCAATATATTTCCTCGAATCTTAAAAGAGGATTTAACAAATATATCGGTTCGTCGTGCATGGGCTTCGGTCTGCAACTGCACGCTCGCGGTTAACTGCTTAATTACGAACAATAATAATTCTGAAAAAAACTTTCAGTGCATTGTCTTGAGATGCACTTGGTGTTCGCAGAAGCGCAGAGGGAGCTAATTGTCAAGGAATGAAAAAATGGAGCGTCGACTGTGGTGGTCCGCAACAACAGGACACTCTAGAGCAGCAACTAGATCAGCGGAGTATATCGCCTTTATATACAATATCGATATCTATATGTGTGCACCACATTGCAGAGTAAAAAGAACACGCAGTCAAAGAAAGAAACCAGACTAGCGCACTCGATTCGGTTTCACTCGTCAATTCAAGGCTGTAACAGTAGCTATATGCGCCTAACGCTAACGAGACGTTTCCATTCAGCCGCGACTTTTCGGTGTATAAATATGTTTCTTTTTTAGAATCATTGACAGCGACTTTCGACCTCGACCTGTAGACTGCCGTGGAAGCTTTGTGTAGCTTAGATAATGAAAATCCTTACCCAGAAGAAAAATTAGTTCTCGTGTAAATCTGAAACTTTATCCTCCCCAATTTATAATAATCATTGTCACTTTTTTCCGCGGAGATATTACGCGAGCTCCTGACTCTATCTCTAATAAACTGTCTGCTCTTTGTACAACGTTTCATTCTTCCGACCATGAGTTAGAGGCGACATCAGTTATTTCAATATACTGGGAAATTTTTATCGCGCAAAATTAAATTCTACTATTCCAGAAAAAAACGTATAATTGTACTTGCTGTAATTTGTACAGTAACATTTTTATGGATGTAAACTTTGCGATTTACTGTGTAAAATTTACTGCATGTTATATGATTACGACGATAACTATTGCGGGACCAAGTTAACCGATGCACAAATAGTTGCCTCATCGGGAATAATTCCGCCGTTAAGTTTCTAACATTGTCTTCTCTGTGAAGCCATTCGAGCGACATGCAGCGAGATTAAAGCCAGCGGCGGCTTTAATGTTACGTAAGTGTCTAACCATTGGCCCAGGCGATCGCTCGCTCTGCAGTGGTATTACCGTGAAATACCTCGGGCAGACGCATCTCCGGTGATTCGAGGACTCGAGGAACGGTGCACTTGCGGACGATACTTTGTCACTGGCTGCGGGGCGAGATTAAAGCCGGCAAACAACAATTTCGATGCAGCGCGCCCGTGATCGCGGTTCCGAAGAATGCAATCGCCCCGAATTGCCCCGAAATCCGACGAGCCAGTCGGCTTTCGCGACGACACAGAGAGCCATGCACTATTGTAAATCGCGTTCGTCTGTTTTTTTGCCGAGAGCGCAATTTTGTTACAAATTTTTTTCACGGGACTGTTCGTCTTCTGAAAGTTTCAAGTGTATTTAATGAAAACAGCTGAAAAGGAAACTAATCAAACTTGCAGTATCTCTCCTCTCCCGTCCTGTATCAATTTATGAAATTGTGAAAAAGCTAAACGACTACAAGAAAACTCGAGTAGATTTGTGATTTTCTACGATCCACTTCTCCAACTTAAATCCGATAATTGTCTGTTCCGATAAGAAAAGCTCGAATTCCGAGATTAAATTCAATCGTTGTGTGAAATAATTTAACGAGAATAAAATGTAAAGTTTTCAAATGAAAATTGGTAATGTATCTAAGAAAGGGTTTTATCTCGCTATGTAAACAACATACTCAAGGATTTTACACCCAATTATGC
Source organism: Temnothorax americanus (assembly GCF_048541705.1). Lineage (NCBI taxonomy): Eukaryota > Metazoa > Arthropoda > Insecta > Hymenoptera > Formicidae > Temnothorax > Temnothorax americanus. The sequence goes on from NW_027509339.1 coordinate 2,342,413, forward strand.
AGACGTGTGCGGCTTAAAATTCCGCTAAAACGAGAATTATACTCGCGAACGCGCACTTCGCACCTGCAGTGCTACGGAGTAACATTTCACTTAGGTTCACGCGAAATCGAGGTGCTGCAGACGGAATTAATTAAAGGCGGCGTGTACCGGCGGGGGTATACCGTACCATCTGATCTTGGCGAACTTCGCTAAAGATCCTTTGAAGTGTAGACAGGCTGCCACATTAATCTCGCGGGTGTAGTCGGACGAAAACGGAATTTAAAGAATATGCGTTATCAGTCGAAGCACGTCGCGCAATCCTTTTTCTCTAAAAATTGCGTTATCTTGCACGTCTCGTAATCGTTACGTGTGATTCACCCGCTTCGCATTTATCTCGCCAATTTACTCTCCCGTTCCACGAAGAAAATTTATAGCACTTACTCTCTCTCCCCTCCGCAGTATCACTTTATTACAATTACCTACTATTCATTTATCGTTATATTTCTATGCATTCATCTAGCTCTAGCATATACTGTTGTATTTTTCTGCTGTATATTAAATGTCGTTTTCGTAATAAAATGTTTTGTACATAAATTAATTTAATATACCGATTATTTCTGTTATATATATAATTATTAGCACTACAATAATTGCTTAAAATATAAAAAAAGTATATTCTCATTCATCCTTATCTTTTATCAGAAATTATAAATTCCTCAAGTCGACGGTGAAATTAAAATACGAAGAAATGTTTCAAAGCAAAAGTTCATTGCAATGATCAGTATATTATCTTCGTAGCTCTTCTACTCAGATTTTTTGAAAAATAAAGAGTTCCGCGTGGCACTTTTCCAAACTGCGTTTGTTTCAGACTAACTGACGTACAAAGGGAGATAGAAGCCCAATAAAAGTCCGACGATTTGTGAACGTTTTCTCGCGACTTGGGAAGAAGAACAGACGTAAGTTACAAAGGACGCGAGACGCGCGTACTTTTTAAGCAGTGATGAATGTCGCCGGAAGATCTCTCAAAATTGCAAGCTCGGAAAGGAATCGACTGGTACAAATGGCCAGGGCGATGTAACATCGGTCAAACGAGACTCGAACGTTCCTCGAACTCTTTTTCGAGAATGTTTCGAATTTCACAGTGCCCGCTGGCAACTTCGCGACTGGTATAAAAAAAAGAAGCACGGAGATTTTAAATAATCTTTGTCGTGAATGCCGAAAGACTGGCGCGGATGTTAAAGGATACTCGCAGAAATAATAACGCGTGAGATAGATTGTTTATTGACTTATTTGAAGAGACGAATCCTTCTGAAGGATCGCCGCCAAGACAGCTGGTTCGCCGATACGTTGGAGATTGCTTGACTGAGATATATGTCATGGTAGTTCCACGTGCTCCACTTATTGCATCGTCGCCTATTGCTTTTGTTATACCGCGTATAATCGATCGCGAAAACAATTTTAACTTCACCTACATTCGCCGAAAAAAACGAAAATACCGCTTTGTTTTCGTCACTTTTGGTCTTCAAACACGGCGAAATTTTGCGAACTTGCTTGGAAATTTTGCATGATATACATATATTGAATTTATCGCGCTTCGCGAAAATCGATCTCTCGCACGGCGCACGAACCTCGAGAATAGGAGCTTTGCTGATCGAAAGATCAGTGTTGATCTTTTGATGCGATAGAAGGTGAGCTTGATGTGATGGAAGATGGGTTGAAAGGGTGATTCGATGAGGCGGTTTAGATAGCCGGGCTTACGGTGTCTAGACCTCGGTCTAGACACGACGAGGGAAGATATGTGAGGGGGGAGGGGGGAATGACGGCGAAAGGCGGTACGGGGTGTGCTGTATTCAACAATGAAGAGCGCGCGGGTTCTCGCATCGTGGGCGGGTTAAATTGTACTTTGTGGCCGTGCGAGAGCGAGCGCACGGTCACTTAACATTCTAAAATACTCCGACGGTTTTTTCCTCACGTGCGTTCCGCTCGATCGGTACGCCGTATCGTAATGCATTTTAATTGCGACCACTTTCACGATTGAGAACAGAAAAACTTTGCATTGCAAATGTAACAGATGAATAGCAATATAGGTATATAAATATTAGATATTATAGTAGACTGCGCTGTTCTTGATGTCAGAAAGAATTCGTCATTTGCGAGAAATTCTCTTCCCTTTTTTTCATTATAAAAGTTGTATCAAGATCAATAAAACCTTAATCAGAAAATAGATCCACCCTTTTCCCCGTTTTCATACTTTCGCCTGCCTCCTCTCATTTTTTCTACAATCGACATAGAGATGAACGCAAGTAAATATTTAGACGCAAGTATACGCCGCGTTCTTAAAATATTTTTTCTTTAGCAAAAAAACTCTACCGTGACAGGGCCAATAACATTGTGAGAGACTGCAGTTGCGCCCTTACTCAAGATCTCTCGTATTTCTGTGTCTGTCCTCTTCCTTTTTTCCACTCCGGGTCGGCGCCGTTTAAACGGGAGGAACGCGGACCAAGTATAATTTCGATGCGTCCACGTCGAGTCGACTAATTGCGTTTCTTCAGGGACCGTAGCTTTTTGCCGGCGGGCACTTGACATCGACGAAGAAGTTACGATGGGCGGACGAATCGATTTCGTAGGACAGTGATTTTTTGTCGTTAGCTATCGGTACGGCGCTCGCGGAACGGCGTATGATGAATTGCGGCCGAAAGATGATGGATGCCGCGACTGCCGCCCTTTTTCTTTTCACGATCCGCTTCGTCCTTGTCTCGCACTTTCGTGCTTAATGGAGAAACTCGGACAACGGAGATCTTGAATTATCTCCGAAAAGTTGGCCGCATGATGAGTTGAAAGAAAGATTCGCGAAGGAACGGACGGACCGCCGCGGTGCAAAATGAATAATTACGAGATTTGCGAGATTTGCGAGGTTTGCAAAATGAAACTCGAGATTTGTTAAATTCTCATTTTACGAGGAAAACGCTCTTCTCTAGAACAAACGTACTTCATTCTAAACAGACTTAATTTTATGTTTTATTCTTTGTCTACAATCGTGAAAATGACGTAAATTTTAGGAACGCGAACCCTCCGAGCGCGTTAAAAATATAGACGAAGCAGATTCAATTTTTAAAAAATGCAAATTTAAAGTATCTGCGCACGTTAATTATTCATTTTATTCAAACTCCAAATAGTTAAAATATCCAAATTATCCAAGTAAAAGTATAACAAATGCTTTAAAATCCAATTTTATTGGCATGCATATTCAAGTATTTAAATATTGTAACTTAAACGTATTTTTAAAAATAAAGAATTTATTTTACAATTCTGATGTCCTTGTTCTTTTACAATGTGCTACAAAAGTAATACTATGGAATTTCTTGAAACTTAATGTCAAACATAATGTGCTCCATTTTATATTCTCAACGTAGCAAAGGACGCGGCGTACGAAAGTTGACGACAATCTGAAAAATCTAACAGCTGCGGAATTTTCGCGACATTCGCACGGGAGTCTCTTGAGTGGACGGCGCACAGGCCGTGCAAAGTGGTTTGCATGATATTAGCTGGCGCATAAATTCCACGTGTTTGCAAGCGAATGAAATCATAGTTTGCATAATACCATCCGGCAAACGCCCCCGGTTTCTGCAAGCGTGAACTCGAGCTTTCATAACTGCGTTTTGTGCTTTCGTTTGGCTGCACAGGCGACCCAAAATATACGAACCTTTCCAGTTCTGATTTAATCCGCGAGCATGAAGCGCAGAAAATAAATTGCCGTTTTCAGAAATGAGCAAAATAGTATTCCGCTACCAAATTCTGACCAGAATTTCCCTGCAATACTAAAATTTTTCATTTTTTTTTTAAATAAAAGTGTAACCTTTTAAACAAATAGAAACATTCTTTGTAGAGTACGAAACGATAGCTGAATCGCTCGAATACGCAAATACAATTTTTTCATCGTTGCAAACGCGATTCATTTATCTTGTCGCGATGGTTATCGCGACGAACGGAAAAAAGATTTATTTATATCGAGCAATGAAAAAAAAATTGTTATATCGAATAAGGCTCGTCAACGTTGATCTCTAAGTTTTGACAAACTTGACGGTTCACTTAAATTTCACGAGGAGACAGTTTCATGTTTGAAACAAAGTTGATGGTATACAAAAGTGGCAATAGTTGGACTCTTGAGAACATTTATATCAAGCTATAAATCCATTACGCGCGTGCACTTTTTAAAAATATCTTTCTCTTTTACCTTTTTAGCTTTTTATTTTTTTATCTCTTATCACGAAATCGGTCTGATTGAGAGTTGAGTTCGTGCACCGTTAACGCATTCATTCATCAAGCAATCCATAAAAAGCAATAAAAAATTTAATTATAATAAATATTAAAATCATATTAATATATTTATGCCTGGAAAGCAATTGATCTACATAATCTATTGGTGTTCATCCTTTTTAAACACGTGGTGGTAATGGAAAGACAATATTGAACGACAAGTAATAAGAAAAATTACGCCACGCCTTCGAATACGGCGTCGAGGATTAGCTTTTGAAAAAGCCTCGCCGCACCTGACGTTGACACTGACAACCACTAAAATGGAGGAACTTTAATGAGAAGAATGAGAAAAAGATAAACTCAGGAAGACGATATGCTTATATGGAACATGGTTGTTGCGTGTTTATCCTGCTTTTTCTCTGGACGATGCAATCGTTAATTTGAATAAATTTCGTACCATATGGGAATTGCCAAACGAAGAATCGCGAATGGTAATGCAAACATTTCGCGAAGAAGAATACGAGAGAGAAAGCTGAAAAGCCATTTCTATAAAATTTTAAAAATATTTGTAAAATAGATTGTAATTGCATCGAAAATCTAGATTGTACCAGAAGATTAAATAAAGCCTAGTTCAACAACTCGCTGTTTCTTTCTAATATAATAGTGTCACATGACACGGAGAAGGAAAATATAATTAATTAAAGCGAGCTCTAAATAATCTTGAACTGCAACTGGTTTTAAAGATTTCTCTTAGGTGTCTTTGTGTTTCCTGCACAGGAAAAAAGAATATCCTTAAATTGAAAATATTTTTAGTTTCAACGTAGAAATCTTGAAATGAGAGAATATTGCGTTAAACGAATTAAGAAAACTTGCTTGAATGAAGATTTATACAGTTAAACCAAGAAAAAAAGTTGAAATAAAAAGTCAAAATTCTTATAAGATGATTATACATGCGTGTACATATATGAAACAATGATGCGTTAATTTAAATATATAAGTTTTGATTTGACATTTCTTTTTCTTGTGTGTGTAAATTTTATTTCCGTTTCTCACGCCTGTCAAGCTCGTGACCTCTCGTTTATGTAATCGAGAATGTTGCTCGTGTATCATCGCGTAAGGGGGAAGTGGCCTTACCGGAAATAGCACCCCGGAGAAGCAGGAGATCAAGATAAATCGGGCTAATGAATTCCACGTTGGAACAGCGTCGCCCGATCGTTGGCAATTATCGAGCGACCCACATTTTAAGTTGCGGAAAACTCTCGCGGATGCTAAACGCTCGTCATCGGTCTTCTACATAGAAGATAACGATTCGATCAGTAACACAGGCGCCATGTTTTTTCCGATAAGAGCAGCATTATCACGCGTCGATTGAATACACAACGGGGGTATACTTTCAAATATAGTCGAAATTTCGATAGTGATGTTAAAATCGAATAGAATATTCTTGGATTTGACATTATCGCTGAAAGTAATTGGACAAACTTTCTTAAAAGTAATTGAGAAGATTTTATTATAAAAAAATTAAAAAAAATTAAGATATTTTGAGCTCTGACGTAGCTCGACTAAAAATGATACGATATCTTTGAATTTGCGTTTATCGTTTGCGAATAAATACTCCCAGATTCGCAACTGTTAACTGAAAGTAATCGAAGTATTTTCGAATCTGATTTTTACAGACCGAAACAGATTCGAATATTTCTCGTTAAATTTACAGACACAAAATATCCGACTTCGTTTGCATCACCCAAAAGAATTCGCTGCCTTTTAAAATCTTGTCTCATTATTTTACATGATGTCCCGCAAGTAATTGTCTCTATACTTACACATGCTTTTACGCATACAATCCGTGCATAAATCTAAATACATATCTTGCGGTTACTTGCGGGCCACCTTATAAAATACCGAAAGAGACTTTGGGAAGTTTAGCCGTTGCAATGCAAATTGACCAAATGGATTAGTATTAGTCCCGGATTGGATTAACTCCCGGGGCTGATTGCGCTTGATTGCAAATAACATTATTATTCGTTATCCTCACGAGCAAGTCGGTCCACAAAGTTACATCGATGAGTGAGAGACGTGCTTATTCATGATTGGATACGCTGAATTTTCATGTTATTCACGTGGTCTCGATAATTGCCAGCGACAATTTCTCAATCAGCACCGCGCAGGGACGTTTTATCAATCGTAGACTGATTGAAGAGTAGCGAGACAGTTCGACAAGCGTATGCGTTTAACGGAATGCAACGTCAAAATTTACAATCCCAGTGTTATTTAATTAAAATTTTTAATTTTGTCATTACAATTTTTTTTCAAACAGCATTGTACGATCATATATCTCCAGCTTTCGAATAATGGAAAATTAAAATTGTTTAATAGAAAAAAATGTAAAAAATAGAAATTTTATTCAATTTGCTCATGCAGAGCGTTGAAAATTTTGCGATTGTTTAGTTATAAAAATAAGTTTTTACGTAAAAAGGAATTAGTAGAAAGAATTTTCTAGAATCGGTATAAGAGTTCATTGCTTATTACGGCAACAAAATTCTTGGATCTTTGCGAAGAAGATGATGACGAGAACGTCATCTTATCTGAATGACATAAATCGAAAAGAAAAATACACGCATATATTCGTCAAATAAATTCTTGCGTCAAGTGCATTTATATGCGTCACCGCGATATCGTTATAATCGGAAAAATCTATATTCTCTCCCAATATTTGCATCTTTAACATATATAATACTGACTTATTTCTGTAATGATATAATGTCTCACGGATGTACTTTATCAATAAAATATACTTGGCGCGAGATACTATAGCGTTTCTTGGTAACTTGATCGGAAATAATAAAACATTCCAATAAAAGGCTCATTCAATTTATCGAAGAAGTATAAAGATTAAAATGTTCTATTCGCCATCAGTTATTTAATTTGAACTCTATAAAAAAATTAGTTTAAAGATATTATGAAATAAGAGATAAAAATTGAGATATATTTTTCATTGAAGAAAACACAAATCCTTACTTTAAAGGCAATCAAATGTAGTGAAGACTATGCTTACAATTAGCATTTAAAAAATGTGCCAGTTAAGAGATTTTTCATGCAAGTAAATTCCCATCGAGACAATAATAATCTGTGATAAAATGACATTCTTCAATCTAAAACTTTATCGATATAATAATACAAATATAATTAACATGATTAATTTATTGTTAACAGCAAGCTGAATGAGAGGTGTTTGGCTTGCTCTGATAAATTTCTCCTATCCCGAGAAGATTCCCGTTTATCACATATAGTCTCTTTTTTCCGCGGCAATTTTCCCCAAACGACATTTAAACGCCGTCAAGGGAGATAACGTGGCGATACACATCGCCGATTGCGGCACGTAGTCCGCGTGGAGAGAATCCGGGGGTGGCTTTATCTGCGAGGCACTAAGCCGTAGCTTCGACGGATGCACGTTTCTGTAGTTCGCCTAATTGTGCTAGGGTGGGTCGGCGACCCGAGTGCGAGTCCGTGTGCGAATCAGATTAGATCGTAAGCACTTGCACCCGGGGTGAGCGCCGCCGTGCGGTCTCGAGATTGCCCCCCCCCCCGGGAGGGGAGGGAATTCGTGTGGAGTGCGAGCTTGCAGACCGAGCTCGTCAAAACGCTTTGTTATTCTGAATCATCAATTTAAGCGATCGGCTTCTGGATAATTTTGTTATTTCGGTCGTTTTTTGTGCGCAATAATGGCATGAAGATCGTGCCAGAAGAAGACGCGTTTCTAAGACGCGAATAAACATTATTAAAGAGAAGCTTGCGGATACACGAGGAGCTCTTTTCTCAAGAGAATTTTCGACAATGTTGTTCCTTAATAAATGTGGATATATAGAGTGATATCAGGGATATATTTCTTGATAGTTTCTGACGAAAAGCGAGAAAGTGACTTAATTCGTTGCGAATGGAGTTTCTTCGAATAGAATTCTTTCGAAGAGATGGAACGCTATTTCACCGGCAACGGAACGGAACTTTTTTTCGTAGACATCTCAGCGAACTTGCTAACGAGTTAGCTGATTTCCAGTCAGATTTCTTGGCTCGAAAGTTTCTCGACCAAACAAAAGCGCGCGCTGAATTATTCTCGCGTCTCCATAATATTCAATCTGTTGCACTAGCAATAATTTAACAAAGAAAAGCAAAATCTTGTTTTCACTCAGCGGTTATATTCTTCTACCGCGGTTTTCGAGTTTCATTTCCTGGAGATTCAGGTGTAATATTTACAACAACGAAAGATCACGTTTTTACAGCTCGTGGAATGTATATGCAATGCGAGGAAAAGTAAAATTACAACGTTACGTAGGATGGATCCAGGAAATCGCAATTTTCTCGGAATTACCGATACTTGATGTTAAACCAAGATTATTAATAATTATTCCAATATCGTGTTTGCAAACTTATCAGTTTGGAGTTTCGGTGTTTTATCAGATTATATAACGTTTGCCAATAGAGAAGACAATTATTTTTTAATTTAAGTATTTTAATCAATTTATATATAATTCGATTATTTTTTTTTCTTTTAATATCTCTCACAGTGTTACAGCATCATAATATCACAAAGAAATGTGAACCATCTATAAAATTAATTTAAAAAACGCTGTAACGTTTTATGTTTTAATTTCGATTGCCAAAGGTTGTCAGAATAAACACTTTTTTTGTAATTTAAAAAAGTTTCTTCAAAATTGAGAGAAAAATCCTGCAGGTGTCTATTTTCTAAAAGAATAAACTACGATTTCCCGTTGTCCATCGATCACGCTCCAATTGCGCGATAAAACGTCCGGTCATTGTTTTATACAGACGATAGCCATAAAACCGTGAAACACAAAGTACTTCCAGACGACGCACAGCTGCTTAGCTAAGCCGACATTAAACAGGCAGCAGTGCCACTTATTCGCCGCGAAATGTGTGCGCGGGTCGCAATAAAATCTCGCTTTAACCGTTGCAGACGACTTGAACGTAAAAGTGGAAGAGGGTGCACGTAAAGACGACGGATCGGTGAAAGACGTCTCCGGGACATCGTCGTTATTTAAGTGCAAGTGATACTTCAACAAAGATAAATCTCTCTATGATTGCTCTCAAGTGTCCAAGTCGGGGTTTGCAACGCCTTTGTACGAAGGACCGTACACCGGAAACACCGGGCGTGCATAAATCACGACGCGAGGTGTAACGCGCGGCGCTCGCCGCTTAACCGAGTTTCAACGCGACGCGGACCGCGACCTATTTTCCTACGAAGGAAAAGAAAGCTCACGAGTCCAATTCGAGGTGGGGGGAAGGGGAGAAAAAACTGGAGGCCCCCGGGCCGACGACGCGGCGGATGCGGAAGTAGAAGTGGAGCTGAAAAATCCTCGCAATTTTTCACACCCCGCCGAACTCGGCTCTTTGACAGATCGCTGCATTTCCAGCGCGCACGGCACGTTAGCATCAAGTGCACGCGATTATTGGAATGTTTCTCGCTTCCGATTTTACTTGTCCAAGTGTTAATGAGGGTTTCGCTCGATATTTTTATCTTCTCCGCGTAATAATAAATAACGAAGATAATCTGATTTAAGAGATTGAATTTAAAAACCTCTCTAATTATAAACATAATGCAACAGTATATTAAATTTTAATAATTTTCTCATATTATTTATTGTATAAAAGTCATTTCTATGAAGTCGTTTTTACGATCAGGTATCTATCAAATATTCCTACACTGCTAATTTCATCGAATTTTTGATACCCCCTAATACTTTCACATTATTTTCTATCCACTCGAGAGAGTTACTTCAAGATTGAAGAGACGTATCCCGAGGGACAAGAAAAACCGAGTTTTTGTAGATCTGGATGGAAAAACGACTGGGTGAATAACGTGTTACTTTGGCCCTCGCATTCGATAGGAGAAAACTATGAAACTACACAACGACTTTTACGGAATTCTGTCCCTTTGATCGTGGCGATCTACCCGTAAAATCGAGGCGCTCCTTTGGGGCGACGGAAAACAGGAGCCTCTTTATCGACTCAAACGTTTTTCTCTAACGATATCGTTGGAGCACAAATTGATACGCTCTCCAGTCTACACATTTATGCGACACCTCTAACGCCGAACTTACCTACTTGACTCTGAATTTTAATACCGTTCTCTCTCATATTTTCCTAAACCGTATGTGTAAACGTGGCGTCCAGTGTCCCGAGCGAATCTTTTAGCAAAACGTATGTACGAGGAATATCAATAAAGAACCTTTTTATTTCGCGTGAATATTTCTTGTGACCGAAGCTATATTTTAAATTAAAAATAAGAAAAAATGACATCGGAGAGAGCAGATGCGACCTAATTTCGCGGACTTTAAAAGATTAAAAATGGAATATTTATTAAAAAGAGAGGCGATAACTGATTCCGATGGAAATAATGACATGCCTTGTACAACGACGAACACATTATCTCGCGTGTCCCATGTGCGTTTGATATAAGTTATCGACTGCGGCGTAATAGTAATATACGAGTAAATTAGGACGTTTGGTGGCAAAGGAAAATTGGCAGCCCGGTCCTTTCTCTAAATCTCGGGCGATAAAACCGGGCTATTAAACCGTTAAGCCGTTAACGCCAGGGCACGATGCACCCGCGAGAATAGCGTAAAGGACGCGCGCTTTCTTCACACCTGCCGTGTCCCGGGCGACACGTTTATTGTCCCTCTTGTTGCGTTACAATCACACTTGCAGCCCTTCTAGAGACAGAAAGCTTTCCTAGCGCGCAAGCACATTAACGCTTTCCTACGCGCAACAACACATTGAGCTTGCGGTACTTGGCTTTTACTATCGCATAACGCACACTTACATACACCCAACAATAATATAAACATACATATTTATGTTTTGGGAGAGTGTAAATGGATCGTGTAGTGTTGAGTAAAACTCTGCTTCTCTACGGGATGGTCCGAAACTTTCGCGCGGTGGAAACATCTAAGGAAAAAGTATGCGAACACATCTCTAAAATGCGATACCTTCTAATAATAGACGCGCTAACTAAACTTTCGCGCTTCTAATAAAAGTCTAGTCGTTTCGTTTGAACGCACGACTCCCGCGAGCAACATTTTGGATGTCCATTGTGTTCTGCAGTTTGACCCATGTACAAGAATGTTTAGACTTGATTAGAGAAACGACGCGAGGATACGCGTGTGGCTTATTCAAGGTGCCTGGCAGTTTCGGAACAGCCTGTAACGTGTACACCGAGTGTGTATGCATATAAGATTCCGTGTACTTTGCGGAATATATACGTGCGAATACGTGTGCGTGTATACGTGTGAATGTGTGAACTGCGTGTACAACACTTGGCTGCAACCGCGGGGCGCGATGCATCCTTTTTTAATCTTTCCGCCGCGTCGCGGTCCTCCACGGGTAAGTATCGCAGACCTCGCTGTGCAACAAATAAAAACTGCGAGATTAAACTCTGTATATAAGAGATTTTCTTCTCTTAGCGAACGTTTTAGCACTTTTTTTCGCGCACAAAGTTCACGGGGGTAAAAAAGTGCATACAAAGTGTGTCTTTAAATTATATATATATCGTTATACTTGACTAGCGCATTCTTCGACAAATTTGAAATTAATCTCGTTTTAACAGAAATTAAATCAAATTAAATGTCAATTCTTTCGAGAAGAATTCGTATTAGAATCGCGTATCGTGTTTTGCTATAGGAAAAAATCAATTATAAAGTTAAAAAAACGTAATACCGTGAATCTCGACGATTTAATTATAAATCATCTTGCACACGTGCTGGCAACATCTTCACGTAATTATATTGTTCTTCTACCTCGGAAGGATAAGAAAGATAATGGCAACGCGACGTAGTCAAATTTATTAAGGAAGTAAAATGATATTATGCGCCGCGCATACGCACTTATGCTCGCTTATCTTACACAAAGCCAAGCCACTTCTGATTGCATCGCGAGCGCCGCGGGAAAATGCATTTTCGGCATGACACACGTAAAGTATACCCGCGTGTATGTGTATGCGTTTGTGTATATTGATGCATGTCGCGTCTGTGTGTACGTGTAAGTGCATGATAAAAGCGAAACGCGCGTACAAAAGGCGCCGACGCCACTATGGAAAGTCGAGCCCCCATGGAAAAGGTATAAAATTCGTGTGCATTATTCGAGAAGGAATAACGACGTCAATCGCCACTTTCAATATATAAAGATCAAACCGATATATACATTATGGCCCATATTCTCAACTCTCTTTTATTGATAACAGCGCGCTTTTATTTCTAAAATGCTACATAGTATACGTAACTGTAGCATCTCAGAAAGAAAAGCGCGCTTTTATCGATAAAAGACAGTTTGAGAATATGGGCCTATATATGTATATATCGCATTGATTTTTTTCTCTCTCGTTTGTTTCACGTTGTTCGTAACACACAGGCTACGTACACTACGTACGTATAGTCTTTACGTTACGTACAGATATAGATTTTCAGTAGATTGGCAGCGAATATCGGAACGCAGCCACAATTTTACAATCGGGTTGAAGATGTTCCGTCTCCAGGAGACGCAAAGTTCACGCAGCCATTTCTCGCGGTCATCTTTTTATAGCCGTTCAATGGTAGGAGAGCGATAAATAATAACGTTCGCATTAGATTCGATTTCCTCGGTAAAAAAAGACACGGAGAGAAACGTCTGAGGCAGACGCGATCACGGTAATACATAAACTCTCTCTCCTTCCGTCCGCCGATCCTCCTCTCCTCCTTAGATTAGTACAACTCGAAATAGTCTAATTTATGTGCGTTCAATAATAACAGGAATTGCAGCGGACGTATTATCGATGATCACAAAATTCGAACCGATGCACTCAACTCTGGATACTTCTTCTTGTTTTCAGATGGATCGTAAATCGACGTAATAATGGACATGAGATTGAGTCGTGTTTCGTTCTATTCGGATCTTGCGAATTGATTGAATGAGCTTAATTTGCTCTCTCGGTTGTGAATTTCTATCGATAAAACCCGCTAAGAGAACCGCACTTGGATATCTTTGAATTAATTACAATAATTTACAATCGTTTCCTTCAAAACATGCAACGCATAGTATTATATGCATTGTGTTTATTCGTGTTTACTATTGTTCAAAACTGAGTATTTCTTTTGTGTTTATTCTTCGCGAAACATAACAGTTTTTTTTTACGTGAACTCCAAAGGTGTAAATCCCAATTACGAGAGCTCGTAATTCCGAAAATACAAAAGAGAGAGACACGGAAAAGCTTTTTTTTCCAAGGTACTGTATCTACGTAGAGATGGGTAGAAAAACAAGAACAAATTCTACAATTGCGAGCTCTTTCTGTAATCATGAGAAACTCTCGCGATACTTTTAGTCACTAATACGAACAGTGTTAACAAGTCATTATTCTAACTGTAAAATAAAAATATCTAAATTTCACGTTATAAAGTTTCGTAATTAGTGTAACAATATTAAAAATTTGTTTTCCTCTTTTCTTTTCTTATTATTAAGTCAACCTATAAATTGTGGGAGTTTGAAACAAGATAAATAGATTGCAACTTATTGTTTAATTAATGACGTATTTATATACTTCTTCATTATCAATTTGTCACGATATGAACGGATAATAATATTCTTACTTTTTCTGTGTCAAAAATTGACTACAAAAAACGCATCTGCAAATCTACATAACAAACAAACATAAATTTTTATAAATTGCTGCGGTAAATATTTTCTGGAGCGGATTTAGCGCCAGGGTCGAATCTCGAATGAAAAAGAAAAAGTTTTTTGTACAAAGCCGGCCGATTTCTGCTGAGCATCGATCCAGAATCTCCGTCCTATATATACGGACGTTCGGGTGTGACGGAGATGTGCGCATGGCACAGCTTGGATGCATTCTAATGCGCTGAGCGCTGACAGGATTTCACGCTGGGGCGTGCGATCGACGTATCGCGGATCCTGATGGCGTATAAAGTCGATGGATAGTCGACGGCGCGGCGCGTCGCGCTCTCGGTCCCGTCCTGTCCCGTCCTGTCCCGTCCCATCGCATCGTCTCGCATCGGTTGGTGGCATGGCGTGTCGGTTGTTCCGGCAAATATCGGACTGCGCTCTGACCCGGTCACGTTGACATGAACCACTCAACAAGTCAACGACTCGCCGCTGCTAAGTTAAAGCCGCGAAAGCACACTATACTTTCCCCTAAGAGCCTCTTAAAGGGGATGCGCCCTTTTCGCGCTCGTGCGCGCGATCGGAGAATTCCCGCACTTCCCGATGAATATCTTGCGGCCCTCCGACCTGGAAGCCCGAAAGGGGACGACTTTTTGACGGGCGATATCAAGTTAGCGCGGTCAATCGCCACTGCTGTTTCGTTTCGAGTTTGAGCGAAGTTATGAAAGCGCTCGTAAAAATGCCGAACGAAAAAGTCGCCGTTTTCCGATTCTTTATATATGGCTTGATAAAAAATACCGTAAATGACACATTAAATATAAATTGCAGTTTACGGCATTGATCGAAGAGTTGTCGAATTTTTGAATAGCTTGAAATGCTTGAAAATGTTTTAAACATTTATCAGAAAATTTTTAAATGGATGTAACGCTTAACATACCTCGTCGATTTAGCTGCCGTTTTCGCACGCACGCCAAATATTATTGCCAACATTTTATGTTTTAATTTTTTTAGTAAATATATAATGGTATATATATATAATCACACATATTGATTTAAATGTATCAAAGATATAAAGCATTTTATTTTTGTCAGCAATTAGACTTGAATTTATAGACGCTGAAAAATCTACACAATCAATATGCGGAGTGCATATATCTGCAGACAAAAAGAAACAAAGAGAGCACAATAAATATGCATATAGATATATCTATGAATATGTATGCGCAACATTTTTTTTTTGTTATACATATGTGTTTCGGGAAAAACACGGCTTTCTCGTGGATAAATTCTGTGCTACAAAGTTACACAGTTTAATCTATTCGTTTAATAAATCTCCATTCTTCGACAAATACTATAAGCTGCAATTACAAAAAAAAATGTTATTTATTTAAGATGTGTTCAATAGAAACGACTGTCATATCAGCGCAGTTTTAAAATCGGTTGTAAATTCGTTAAGAAAATATGTGAAGAATACGCGTTATATAATCTGGATATTTTTTCTATTTTATTTCGTTGCATGCACATATCAAACTTCCAAAGATATAATCGGATCTGAGGCGGCTGGTGGTGTCGCGTATTGGAAAAAGAATTATTGTGAAAGGTCTTAATTAGTGACGCGAGCGAAGCGTATAAACTTCGCTTCACTTATCAATTTGATACCGACATCGGTCATCCCGACATTGCGCGCCGTTATTACGCGTTATGTCGCTATAGAAATATAATTTTTCAATGCGAGACAAAGCACGTTATCACAAACCGTTGATTACGAAGTTGCGGCGTGTTAAATAAGATTAACGGATCAGGCGGATTTTGATCCCGTTGGATATCATTTAATTCTTTTATATTTTTTTGTAACCGCGTTCTCTTTATGGCACGTTTAGTAGGATGGCGTATCAATAAATTGATTAATAAAAATATTGTTACATATTCTTCTTCCTTACTAAATGCATAATTATACACGGAGAGAATTTTCTCTTAAAATTTAGCCTGAAATCATGGTAATTGTGGGACAACATGTACCACCAAGAATTTTATGCGAGTTATTCTGATTAATATCCACCATAATAAAAAATATTAATATCTATTACATTAAAATATAAAATATATTTGATTAATTTTACTAAAACATATCTAGGAAATTTCAATAATTTTTCAAAATTTACCAATCTGCTTGGTAATTTTTATCACGTTGTTTGTAAAATGTCTTTTGTACATTTTAAAAATTCCTTGGTTGCCAAGTTGTCTCAAGTTTGTAGTGAATTTAAGGGTAAAATATAACAATTAACAAAACATTTTCTCCGTGTAGTTCTGTAATCGTAGTGTCTCGAAAATGTAACTTTATATTATATATCAATAAGGCTAAAGTCGCAGAAATTTCCTTCATAATTTTTTTCTCATTTTCTACGAAGCTTGCTTCCGAGTTCAATCAGATTTATTGCGAATTCGTTGCTTGGCTGCGTTAGTACACATCGGTGCGCACTAAAGGTTATCGCACACACATTTAGCCAAGTCTTGACCGATGAAACTTCGGACATAAATTCCGCGAACAATATGGTAATTCAGGCTGAGCAGCTCGATGGTCAAGATGGTAACGCGCCTTTGCGAATATTACCAATACGCTTTTATATCAATTTACGTCTGACTTTTCACGTGTTTTACGCGATGCCAATAGGCGCTTTGTCGAATTTACTATCGGACCGTCACGAAAAATATCGAAATAATCTCGCGCGTCTTAAGCGTAAAATTTATTTCACCGGAATAATTTCAATTTCTTCAACATGACATACGCTTTTCCCTCTTCGCCGATATATTAATCGCACAACTATAAAATCGCTCCGTTGTCTCGTATATAAGAGCTATATTGATTTCTGGATCCGAACGATCTGCTACTTAGCTACTTCGATTGAAAAGGAAGAGAGCGAGCAATGGCTGAACGTTTCGTGAAACGGGGAGGTCTTTGCAGGAATTCAGGAAATTGAATTATTATCGTCTGTTCGTCCCGAAACTCGCGTATGTCCGTCTCGGATGACTAACCCGGCAATAACTCGCGCAGGAGTTGCGGCGTTTCCACGGACAATCGACGTCGCAGTAGAGCGGATAAATATCGGAGCCGCCGGAAATCGCTCGGCCGCGATGTTCGAGCAGTCGAGCGAAACGCACGGTTTATCCGGATGTATTTTTTTTTTAATGGACACGCGAAATCAACTTACGGATTAACCGAAACAATCAAGTCGTTATTTTTGGCAGCGAATGACAAAATTATACGGGACAAATTCGTACTTTTATCTGTGAATTTTTTAAATAAAATAAAATATATGTATATATTATAATATATACATATTGCGCGACATTTTCACGTCCCATATATCTTTATAACAAACAAGAATTTCCGTTCATGAATGCGAGACGTCTCGTATATTCTAATCATTATCGAGCGCACCGATATCGCGACGCATTATTAATGGCGTCATTACAGGACGAATAGCCAAATTATTCGCTGATAGGTCACGCGGACGAGGGAGCGCACTGACCCCTTGCAACCGTTTTATTTATGCAACGCGCAAATTATTCGGTGCTGTGTTCGCCGTTACATAATTACGCGAGTTATCCATTTATTGAATAAAGCGTCGGTGTCGGTGGGAACGGCCGCGCTTGGAACGAATGTCACTCGAAATAAATCCCGTTTTACGTCCTAAAGAGTTATGATAAGAAAGTGTAGCCTAGCAGCTGGAGTCAAATCGCGCGAGAGTCACAACGCTGCGAGCGGATAGGCGAATCGCTCGCGATCTATATCGAGAACGTCAGATCGCCAGCCGCAACCCGATCTCCCTTTCGCGACTCGAGCTTTATTTCATGTACCATCTGATGACACCGGAAAAGAGACGAAGCCTGGTCGTCGTCGACTGGCATATATATATATATGCGCGGGAATGAGCGGATAGAAGCCGCGTACGTGCACTGGAATATTGATCCGCCCTTTTAGCAATAAAGCATGCCGGCAGGAGGAACACGGAGAGACGATACGTGAAAAGTCGTATTATCTCGCGATGCACGACTCCGGCGGAATCGTCGGGCTGACGAGCGCGAATGAAGTACCACGTACCGTGCACGTTCGCAAGTATTTTTTGCACATCTTTTTTTTCCCACGGCTCTTCGCGCAATTTCTCGAATTGATTTTCCGTGAGTTATATGAATAAGAGTTATGAACCAGCTTCTGAATTGTATACAATTAATTAAATATTAAAAAATATTTCTTGGAAGAAGATTCTAATTATATAGAGATTGCAAGTTGGAATTGATTAAGCTTCGTTGTCCCTTCCTTCAAAGGAACCTGTATCTATTATATCGTTTATATAAATTATTTTTATTAACTCCAAGAAATTTACAATCTGTCACAAAATGACAATCAGTAAATCTGATAATCTATCCAAAATATCACGAAGGATATTTTCCCATTGGAATATATCCATTAGAGATACGATTGGCGGGAACTAACGAGCGATGCGCGTCGCGCTGCAAAAAACACGAAAATTCCGCGACGGAAAGTTTTAACGATGCAGCTCGTGGGAGTGTGCGGGACTTACGGATGAGCCGCGAATCAAAGAGAACACGCACTAAATAACACGTAAGTTGACTGTATTCACGCGCGAGCGCATGAATCATGGAAATCGTTTGGCGCGACAATTACACAATCATAAATCTGCAAGCCTCGTCTTGTAAGCACATAGTAATGTTACAAATGTGCGATGTAGTGTAAAATTATAAAATTTTATGTATGTATGTTGATTAACCATGCTTCGTATATTAAGTGATTAAGAGAACGTGATTAAGAACAATGCGCTACAGTTTAAAACATCTTCTTATATCCGGACATTGAAAAGTGCATTAATTGAAACTGCTATTTGGAGCGAGAAGTAACAAGGATTTCCTTGATATCAATTCAACACCAAACTTGACTGACATTACGTAAGAGCTCATGCATAATGTTACGACGGAATCTTTTCAAAAAGCTGGAACAAGAGCGTCGCTTATTCAGTCCGGTTAAAGAGTACCGAATTTATTCAGCTGCTAAAGCGACTTTTAATATTACATATAGCAGAATGCGGTAAATTGCTCTCAAGAAAGGGAGAGGCACTTTACGTCCAGTCCGTATTCCTTTCGCGGGGGGAAGGGACACAAGCGTGTTTTAATCGCGAAGAGAGAAATTCGAAAAGCATGGCACTGCGGCGCGCGGCTGGCGACTCTTTCCCGCTATCGATTGCGTCTCGATCGTCCTACTTTTCCCGCGGGCTCGGTCTAGACGAGTAAATTGCGTTGTCGACGCGCGTTTAATTGCGCGCTCAGCCCGCGATCAGCGTTGTTCAAATTCGCAATCGAGTGATACGATTGATAAAATAACAGATCGCTCGTTTGGATGCTCGATTAATAGAATGTCAAACTAAATGGCGGATATCGGAGGAATCCGTTAACTCAGTCTATTTCGCGCGTTTCGGAGTATATTATGAACTTTCTTTCCTTTGATATCGTACGTTTCGATTACGATCTTTCGTAAAAAAATGTACTTTTAATTAGTTTTGTGGATATTGAAGCAGTTTCACAGTGTACAGTTATTATTAGATGATAAAGTTGTAAAGACAGAGAACGTAGATACTCGAAAGTATCGTAAAATAAGTTATGCAACTCTTGAATAAATAGGAAACGATCAAAAGTTCCGGAGTACAAATTTATTAGAGTAGATATATATAGCAATATGTAATATAAAGAAGCCTGATGTTAAAAAATAAATTAAATAGATTCTATTACAAACCTTGCACTAATTATGTCTGACAATTTATTGTTTCCTACTTATACAAGAAACTGTGCAATTTTCTTTCCGTCTTGTCATTATATGTTAGAAAATTTAGCACCGACGATGACGGACGCATATAGATGAGGTGACAATAATTCTTGCGAGATTGCCGCATATAAAAGAAACGGAGTGTCCCCGGTATTGGCACAATCGGATGCGTGTGGCTAACATGTCTCTCGTTTCATGTGTCATGATGTGCCGATTTTTGTCGCGATATTTTATACCTTTCCCACGTGTGTCGAATAGTGACGCCCTTGTGTGTTTTTGTAAAGAGAACAAGCTAGAGAAACAAACAGCTAGACTCCACAACCGGCGTTATCGACAACAGTTTCGTAATCGTGGCTTTAGAGTTCTTTTAAATTCGGCATCGCTCCATATTGTAAATGGCAAAAAACGAGGCGCGACTGACCGGAAGCGGATATTCGCTTCCTTCGGCATGTGTATCGTGATCGAGGCACCCTTTGGACCTTCAACGTATCGTTTCTTTTTCCTTTGTCGAAGCGAGGATCGGAGGAGATTATGTTTTTTTTCGTATTTGACGAGTCTCTCTTGCAATAAATACAAGTCTTTATCCAAATCGTACATTATTAGCAAACCAGATATGAACTATTATATTATATAATTATTATGTATTTATAAAATATAAAATTTTTATATATCAAATAGCAAATCTGTCAAAATGAGAAGTAGCTAAATAATAAATTGAGTGTATCAATTGCCGAAACTTTCAAGACAGTAAATGACTATGAGACAGCAAAATAATTTACATTTTTCCATAATTTAAGCAATACAATGACACGCAAGATATTGCAACGTATCGTCGGAGGGATGACGATTATTGAAGTCTTTTCTGGGTTACTGTCTTTCTAATCACGGAATTAATTCGCAGTGCAACAGGACATACCGCTTAACAAACGTTGACGGTGCGATCCCGTCCGACATGTAACGGTAAATCTCTCGAATCGCCGGTACGCGCACTCCATTACAGTCTGACATAGTGGACATCGGATAAGCTCGTCGATCCTCGCCTAGACAGCAAACACGAGCCGCAAACTGACGAATGCGTTTTAGGTGACTCGCGAGCCCGCCGATTTCTCAAACACGTCGTGGAATGATAATGAAAATGAGCCGACCGCGCGTCGTACCACGATGGAATGGTGGTCAATAAAATAACACTGCAGTCCACACCACGTAACAATATCCAAATATATGCACACATATATAGGGTGTCCCAGGCGCCCCATATTCTTTGTTTCATCCATGAATTTCTCCACCAATTTAGAGTAGGTCTCTCCGAGAACTTCAAAGCGCTGGTAGAGTTTGAATTATTGAAAAAAGAACAAAAAACCAAGCATTATCGTGCGTGCGTGAATGAGTAACGATAATTCACTCTTCATTCAATTTCAATAATTTGTATTCGAGTGGGATAAAGTTGCAAAGGACATTCATTCAAGTTTGTTCAATAGGCTCAACTTCAAATTGGTGAAGAAATACGTGGCAGGGAATGCAGAGTATCTGGCGCACCCTGTATACATGCGTAGACGGATGAATATAAATATACGTAAATATATCACGTGACGTCCAAGATTAGCGCATCGCAAGAAACGATTACGGGTGTCAAGGAGGCATTCTTTGACAAAGAGAACACAAAATGGTAGAAAAAAAAGACGAGCTAAAGGATAACGTTAGAATAGACCGATGATGAGCAAAGTATTCTCGAGACTAAATGCTTGGAGACTGCGGTTTCTCGTGCTCGGTTGCGTTGTGGTAATGCGGCACCTTAAAACCGTCATAGGTCCAGGAGCCTAACTTCAAAACACAGGTCTGTACGTCGTACGGAAAGAACTCAACGTCGATGGAGCAGGAAGATTTATATACGGCCGGCGGTTGCCAGACGACCAATCCCGAATAGTAGACCGTGGCCTTGGTCATCAGCGTCACCTCGTAGTTGCCGTCGGCGCTGGAATCACCGAAGAAACGAGCCGAGCGTGATCACGATTGGCTCGGAGAGAAGGTCTCCGGATGCTGCCATCCTTTCCCTACCTCTTTCCTCTCTTTCCCTCTCGCTCTCTCACTCTCTCTCTCTCTCTCTCTCTCTCTATCTCCACTACCTTTCTGTCTCTTCCGATATCCGACTTCACACGTATCGACAAAGTGAATCTTGCTCACGTTCGTCGGTTATCGTGGGTACTTTCACTGCTTCGCGAAACGTCTTTCTTTCGACTGTCTAGAAGAGACTTCAAAACGGAAAACCGATACGCGTCGACTGAATCGCGTGATCGATAGCTTCGGAAACGTTACGGATTCGCGTATCAACCTCACTCGAGAGACACTGGTAACGACAATTGACTTTACTTTTGGTAAAAGTAAAAATTATAAGCTTCCTTTTTTTTATTTTAATCAATAAAATCATATTGATTGTTGTCACCTTTTGAGTTATTATCGTCATCTCATGCTTGATCCACGACGATTCACTCTATTTGCACAATAAGTACGACCGTATCATCTCGGGCTATATGGCAGCATCCGTCTTCTGGGGGTGGTTTTCGGAAACTTCGTATTCTCCCTCGCGATCGTCGGAGACCCACGCGACGAGCCAATCGCCTGTGATCTACTCTACGCTTAGCATCTATTTGATCGCCGTCCCGCAGACGCATCCCGCAGACGGAGCCCGTGTCGGATCCGCGTCTCGGACATTTGGCTGGCTAATTTTCTCAGTTAATCGTTTGGGGGCTCGAGGGCAGGGGGGGGGGATTGGTCGGGGAAGAACACGACTTAACGGCTACCATGCAAATTTACCTTGAAGCCGTCATAGGTCCACGAACCGAACTTGAGGACGCAGGTCTGCTCGTCGAATGGGAAGTACTCCACGTCGATCTCGCAGGATGACTTATATATGGCCGGCGGCTTCCACTCGACCAATCCTTGATGGTAGATCGTGGCCTTCGTGGCCAAGGTCACCTCGAAGTTGCCGTCCGCGCTGCGAGCGAGCACATTAGTGGTTCTGGGCGCTGCGGCGGTCGAGCTTACTTTGTACTTCCGATTCGATACCAAGCCGTCTTTTTTTTTGTTTTTTTTCTTTTTTTAAATTTATTTCTGTACGTGTGTATGGATGTATATACGTGTGCGTTTTAACACAATTAGCAGTATCCGCTAAATAGGCAGATAGAGATCATACGTGAACGTAAGCAAATCTGTTAGTTTTTCTGGATTTGATCAGCAATCGTGGGTAAAATAGATCCGCGCAAATAAAAGTGATATTTCCGAGAATCCGGCGCAACTTCAACTCGGATATATAGAAATTATCTGGCTCAAAGCGTTCGCAAAATCGGATTGGATTATCGCACAGGCTCTTATTTCGATCCACTATAAGCTCGAAGGCTGGGGGACGTCAATAATCTGGCTTTGCAACTAGTTAATAATATATAGAAAAGCAACTTGTGTTATTTCTTTCTTATTGTTAGTTATTATCCTATCCGTAATTTGAATAAAGAAAGAAAGTTTACTTGCTAATAAATATTTATATGTATCTCAATGTTTCCAGCTTATATTGTACTTTATGTTAATTGAATGATGCGTATACAAAATTACTGATTAATAAAATTTAAAAAACAATTGTTTCTTTTCCCATTTAATTAAAAATTTGCAAAGAATCAATATCCTGATGATCATACCGACGACAGTTATGATAGACTATGTCCATCATTATCAAATTATCCTCACACTAACCACTCAATCGCTATATTTGTAAAATTGAATGGCTTAGTAAAGTTTCTAAATTGAAGAACCAGCGGATGTGCTAGCTCGATATAACGGAGATATATAGATATCCGTGGTCGATAGCAACCCGTTTACTGTCAGGATCGCATCGGCCACGTGGGATTGCCAAGCAAACTAAGCGCGATGGTCGAGTTTCCCGGAGTCGAGAAGAGAATCCGGAGGTACTAAGTCATCGCGGATGACTGCGGTGCACCGGGATTATTTTGCTATCGGCTTCCTTTCGTCTCTCGTGAACTATCTTCGGTCCCGAAAGTTACGATCAAGTCAGAAAGTGTAGATCACTAACTCGAGTTTCTAAGCCGGAGAAGAATGGGAGGAGAATTGTTGCGAATTGCAAGAAAAGTACGTTTTACACTGGCCTACTTATAACTCAGAAAATGTCGATCTTGTCTTATCGAAATATGCGTGTCGAAAAATTATTATCTTTATTCGTCTATTAATAATTTTATTAATAGTTCTATTTAATAGTTTATTAATTGTTTATTTATTTAACATGTGTGTGTCTTAAACAAAATTTCTTGCAACGCAACTAAGGTTCTTACGTTTATAATATGGCAATCAAAAATTAAAAACAAATTTTTAAATATAATATTAATATTTTAACACATAAATGTAATAAAATATACCATATCATAAAAATAAGTAGAAATGAAAAAACTATATAGTCTATTTTCTTGTTCTTTCAGACAATTCTACAATTACTTGATACACATATATAATAAATTAATGAAATAAAATAAGTTCATCAAGTTTTATTTAAATCTTATTTAAATTTCGTTGGATGTCCCACCGGGGGCGGCCATAAGTCAGCCTTTACACATTGCTCAACTTTCCAATGATACGATTTCGCCTACAGACAGCATTGATTGCATGGACCGTCACCGTATTGGCAAGATATTTCTCGATCTCGAATGCGTCGCCACACAACCCTCCGGGGAGACGTGAATTGCATTAATAATTCAACCGAAACCTGCCTCGGCGAACAGTTTACCCGACCGACTTATCCACTATGTGGGCATGGACCTTTGTTCGGTATTTGACGTAAACCAAACAGGCGTGTGTTTATTCGTACAAAGGGAATGAATGTAGAAATCGCGTTGTTTTACGTTCGCGCAATCATGGCCCAACCGTTCCAATCTTTCGTGCGTAAATACGAGCGGCCACTTGGCAGATATATTTAACCGAGTTGTACTCACACAACAAACATAGTTATTGCAACGAAAAAGATCGAAAGATTTACTCAAGGCGAGATTCAATTTCAGCACGCTGAAAGTGTTTTACGAGCGAAAGATCAATGTTTAATTAATAAATGTTGCTTATCAATCTTAATTATATATAGTATCATATTATATTTATCGAAAGCGTTATCCGTTTTCCTTTTTCGCCTAAACATTCGTACAAAATTTAAAAACTCAGCCCGTTTTATTGTACAAAAGACCAGTTTGTCATTGTAGCTATCGCACCTGATACATTTTAGTTTGCCCTCCGCTTGGGGAAAAATGCATTTTGTCCGCCCACGAGGATATATTTTTCCTCTCCTTTCGCATCATTCGTATGAAGTATCACAGATCTACGTGCAAATGCACAGATGCTTCCCCACCCTACGTGTCTCAAATTTCGGTCGGAAAGCGTAGTCGGGTTTCCCCTATACTCACGGCATGTGGTTCAAAACTAAATGGCGACATCGAGAAAGAGAGAGAAAGAGAGACAGAGAGATCGAGGGGCAAGTTCGCTCATAAAGTAAAGAGCCTTAATTGGAGCTACCTATTTTTCACATAATTGTGCTACGCACAATACATCGAGAAGAACACCGATTTTCATACGAGTCTTTGAGACGTAAGGGTCAATCATCAGACACGATCTAATGGGATACATCATTTCGCGGAATACCGGGACTACGATGCGATGTGTAGCCATTGTTGCGTGAACCCCTTATCGAAATCAATTTACGACCCGGTGGAGATTCACAGAGATATCGATTTGTCTGTCGGCTGTTTGAGAGACGTGAAAAAGATGACGGCATCACACACACACATTACGATTGACGGCCGATCGTCAAATATCGTTAAATATTCTTGATGACGCAATTTTGTAAACTTTTGTATTGCTAAACTTATATATGTACATCAAGATTTAGAGCGATTGATCTTAAATCGATTTTAATATGAGGTATAATTTAAAACTATAATTTTAAATAAAAATTATGAGTCAAATTTTAGTCTTTTATAAAAATAATTACACATTAATTATGTACGTATAATACAATTATTTTACTTAAGTACAAAAACCGCGCAAATTTCATATGACATTGAGTAACATAAATTATTGGAGCTGTATATATGTTCCTTACTTTTAATTTTCTGCTTGAAAGCTCGAGAACGGTTAAACCGATTGTGATCGACACGCTGTACGATCATTTGTTCAAGATCAAAACGATAGAATCCAATTCTTGTTAATTCGGATCAAGTGCCACTGCACATTTCGATTTCGAGCCTACATCAGCGTTATCCCGCCGCGCTCGGCAATTTGCATACGCCCGCCTGTCTTCTTCTATCTCGAGGTTCAAACGCGAAATCGCAATTTCCTGCAGCGAGAATCCCCAATGATTCTCGATGAAGGCTCACGTGAGAATGTGTGTGCGTCGCGATGAAAGCCTTTTTCGAGGTGCGCTTCGTGAAAATAGCGCTTCTCGTGTTGCCTATCAGCCGCAAAGTGATATGATACCGCGCGCGTTAGGGTATGTGATATATTATATACCGAATGCCCTAGATTCTTCTCCTTTTAATGGAAGATGCTTGAGGTTGAAGTAAGAAGGATGAGAAATAGCCATTTCGGTATGAAGATAGACAGCTTCTTACGCTTGCGGTAAATTGAGAGAACGATTTAAAAATAGGTAATAAATAATAAAATACTCTATGGTAATTACAAAGCACTTAATAATAGCAATAGGTATATAGTAATAATAGTTATGTTACCTAAAATTGAATATAAAAATTTAATAAAGTTAATAAATATAAACTTATTAAAAATGTAATGTAATAAAGATACGAGTTTTAGTTAATAAGATACGTTATGAGAAAGAAGAAGCTGCTGTCAGATTTTCGTTAAAAAATATGTTTTTAAAGGAAGCGATTAAAATCGCATAATTGCCATGCGAAAAATAGAAACTGCTGCGTGGATAAATTGTTCATTTCCGTTTTGATGTTGAGAGATGCTCATAGAATTACCGTTAGCGTGCGAAAATCGCTCAGCCTAAAACGTTTCCACGGCGTGTCGATACGCCGCCCTCATTTTCTGGTGCATCGGATATGCAAAAAAAAAAAAAAAAAAAAAAAAAAAACTCGCGTATCGCACACGGGAAATAATCGACAAATCGAAACGAGTCGTAATAGAGAGAGAGGGGCGTTGACGGCAAAATGAAAAATTGCTTGTACCGGGGCAGTCTGTCGAGGTCTCCATTATCAGGAAAAGTGCAGGCACCGATATTTCATGGAATTAACCGGCTGCGGCCAGATACAGCGGCCCGACGCCGGCTGAAAAATAGCCTCGTCCTTAACGTTTCCGCCGGAAAGCGTTCTGACGTACAATGGAGAAAATTCTATCAAGACCCGCCAAACGGAACTCCGGTGTTGGGTAACGATCGTGGATAAACTCGAAGATTAATCGCGAATTCCTGATGCGTACGATCGTAAAAGATATCCTTTCACTATTTTCTTATATATTCTCTCTTATCTTCGCTTGTTTGATGTAAAAAAAAATCAACAGAAGTTACAGTATTCTAGCTTAATGAAGAATAGCGAGTTTTCCAATCACCATGATAGCGCATATGTTTGGAGCCACTATATCCGTGAAAATGATCAGTGGATTCGGAAAGCCTGCATCAATGCTGCCAGACCCAAATTCAACCCCGTGATATTTATCATCCCTCATCCTTCCTTCCCCCCCGATACATCGACTAGCAGGTTTCTGGCCGACGTTGTTGGGTTCTCTCTTTCGAATACTTTATTCGCTTCTATCCGTTCTACTTCGGACCGTCGAGATTTTCCGCAAGCCGTGAGTGGAAAAGCGGCGCGCGAGACCGCCGATCATAAATCATCTCTCTCAATAGAAAGCTCCCGCGTTTGTCGTTCTCCCCGGTCCGCGGCAATTTATTTAGCCGGATACCTCGCGCTGTCCTATAACAGCGCGGCACCGTGATAGGATTAACCGCACACGACCGTCCGTCGTGAAGCGCTCTCACACACGGATGGCAATTGGTACCATCCCGTTCTCCAGATCGCCGCTGTCAGCTTCTTCCCTTGTCCCCTCCACCCCCCTCCCCTTCCTGAGATTAAAAGAGGACGGAACTATTGTGCTCAAGGGGTTGGCAGCCCGCTCGCTCGTATCCCGCATCAGTTTTCATCAACGACTCGGACTTCAATTTCACTTAACCTTTGACCCTCCATGGCCCACCCCCACGCTTCTCAAAACGTCACCGCCTTCACGTTGTACAATTCACCATCGAATCTCCGATCTCCGATATTATTTCCACCCGCTGGTGACAACGGAAATACCTGTCTGGCTCGTGTCTATTCACGTCTGTCACATTTGTCCTTCTTTTTTCTGCGTAAATTATAATTACATAAAACAATTAAGTTTCATTTTTCTTCAGCAAGATTTAAATAAGCCAGCTATCCAATTCAGAAAATGAAAAAAGCTTTTGCGCAAGATCAAATCTAATTTAGATCATAATGATAAATTGCTGCTTTTTACACATAGTTGTTATTCTGTCGTTTAGACATAATCGCGTCTACGTTGCAGATGCGGCAAAATTACAATGACAATATTGCAAATCGATATTGCAATAATGCATTACTATTAGAGCAAGTTATTAGTCAGGAAATTAATCGTTATATGCAACGTTATTGCAACTCGATGGGATTCATTAATCTCAATCTATATTGCGGACTAAAAGCTTCTCCCGTTATACGAAAGCTTCGCTTGTCATATAATAATATAAATTGCAACTTATTACAGTATATAGATAGTGAAAATTGATATACCGAATAGCATCCGTTAGCCGTTTTGATAAACATGCGGTATATCAAACTTTTATAATAAAGAACTTTCTGCTACTTCTTTTCCTCCATAATATAGTGTAAAACTCCTGCTCTTCTCCAAGATTGCGATACTCCTTTGAACCGTTCATTTCATCTAGGCGATCATTTTTTTTCTTCCGCGCAATTTCGAGATCAATTTAAACGGTAAAACGGAGTTTGAGTCATACCTTCCATCAAGACGAACAACCGTCGGCGCTATCTTCGATATACGAAGAACTCGATTTGGTGGACACGCGTCGCGAGAGGTACCAGTGTCTCTCGATCGGGCGAGATTGCCGGCACGGCGCGGGCGCGCCGAGGGATATTCCCCGGGGAAATACTCGCGTCGTTATCTCGAAATTCGAGATTGGAAGTTTCGCTCGCGTGGATCGCCCGCGTAAAAGCGCTACTCGTCAATCGCGTGAGATAGAGATTGTCAGCTCATCACATTGTTCCGGAGATATCGAATTCCTAACCGCACAGTTAATAAAACGCGTTCTATTCGCTTTGTCACCGAAACAACTTTTGACATGCTGCTTTTTTTTTGCACGTAATATAATTTTTAATATACGGTGGATTAAAAGAGTATTTGCACACCCAGTTTTCTTACAATAACTTTATTCGAAGGAATAATACACAATTACGAATTGTGTGTCCACAAGTAACTTATTACATATATAGTAATAAATTATTTCTAAATACAATTCGTAATTATGTATTATTCCTTCCAATAAAGTTGTAAGAAAACTGAATGTGCAAATACTTTTTTAATCCACTGTATATTAATGTATATGTGTTATACAGTAGACAATTCAAAATATTTAATTTCTCGTGACAGATCGAGAAAAGTACAACTTCATTCACGATGAAGAAACAACGAAAAAGAGGACAAAAGAGAAAAATACTGCAACACGGGAGGTTGGATAAAAAAGATCTCTAAATTATATTGTAATTAAGGGCTCTTGTAATCGGAATCGCTGCTTATACTAATGACCGGACGTGGTCGGGAACCAGAACGAGACGGGGGAAAGGGGTGGGGAAGAACGGAGAAAGGGAAATACGAACAGAGAAATTCAATTATACTCCGGTAATATCGCCGCAGAGTCGGAAGTTTAATCGGGATTGCATCTCCGTCCTTTCAAAAATCCTTCTTTCTTAACTTCCTGAATTTAAGTAGGCAATTAACCGACCATGCCTGGGTCAACCTGTGTCATACGAAAAATTACTCTACATTTTTAACCAAATATTATCATAATTCACGCATTATTCGTGGGTCCTCTTCTTATTGAAGTTAGATGTAATATATTACTTCTAACCGATACATATACTAAATCGAAAATTACTCAGTATATTAAATTAAAATATATGATAAAAGGCAATAGTTTAATTAAGTTTTGAAATTGTTTACGGTACGTCTTTCTCAGGGGTAGATATTTAAACGTTCGGGCACAGAGATGCTTTAGAAAGCTAGAGGAATAATAAAATAAGCTATATTACAAACCAAGCCATAGTACCTCGCTATGTTTAGCCCACCGCAAGATATTTTCTTTATTTATTCATCTTTTGATAAAAGAAACCGAATAAGAGAAGGTTAATGGAAGCCTGTGGTATCGTCAACGATTCTTTATATACCTCACGTTACCTCGCGTGCTACCCGAGAAAACCTATAGTTCTAAATGTTACGTGTGAGAGAAATGAATCGTCGGTGCTATTTATCTGGTCATCGTTGAGCAATGTCGGTGTGCCTCTCGCCGAGAGATACTTTTGAGAAAAACCTGAAAGAAACAGCGAATCGCTTCCAGGTTTAGCAGCATCGTGAACGACGCAGCCATCGATTTTTCTGACACGTCGTGTGAGAAAGTATATGACGAGCATGGAGCATTTCTGCTGTTTATTCGTGCTTTCGGGAATTCAAGAAATAAACGTGGTTATTAATTTACGATTAAAGAACTGTATATTATAGGACGACATCATTTATATTATATAAAATAAACCATTATAAAAATAAACTAAATACTTTTTCTTTAAATAAGATCTAATTATTAAGGATAATTAATATTTAAGATGCATGTTAATTTTCATGTAAGAAAATCGATAGAATTATATATAGAAAGACGATTCAACGAAAATATATTGTATATAATTTTGTTAAAGATTCGTCTTTTATCCATCGCACGAAGAAAAATGTTTTAAAAAGAAGATTTAAAGAGGGATAAAAAAACACATATAGAACTGTATAATGGATGTTCATGCGACAGACTTTCGAAAACGAGAACTTGTTGAAACGTGCGAAATCTGGTGCTTAGATTTAAAGTTAAGGGAATCAGGTCTAAGAAACGAAGGCCGGCTGAAGGTGGATAAAAAAAGAAGGACAAGACGAGCTCTTTAAGTATCTCGTTACTCAGCTTCCGTTTCAACCGAGGTTATGCATCGAAAAAGATTGCCCGAGGCGAGTCGAGATACATAAATGAGAACAAAACTGATTTAACCTTGGACTTAACAGACGTTGTGCTGGAAACCTAGCTAAACGGATCAATACGATGCCTTATTCCTGAACTCATTTATGTGGTCATTCAGGCGTGCAACGTAAAAATTTCCAATGTTCTCTTTAATAAGTCGAATATTAAGTCAGTAGTGGTGGTCAAGCATTGACAGCCAATGCTGTCTGCTCTCGCTATTTAACAACGAATTTAACGATTTAAGAATTTTCTTTCTAAATTTAAATCAAATGCACGTTTGCTAAATAAATATTTAACGGTAAATATGTTTCAATGTATACTCCAAAGTTCAAGTAATTTATCATTTTTAGTGTTGGTACTTTATAAATTTTCAATATACAAGCCAGAAAACGTTATTGATTGTTAAAACGGAGCAATCAAAGCTGATATTGCCTAACTTCGTTGGCTCTCAAAATACTGAACTAACTCTGTACAGTATTGCCGTACCAGTACCCGGCGCATACTTATTTGTCAGTAACGGCGTACATCTCGGAACAGTGTTATAACGGTCCTGTGGTCAAAGTTAACTGACACAACGCTGACAGGCCGGTACCGGCGCATGACTGGCGAAGAGATATTCGAGTATGCTTGAAAAATTCTCAATATTTGACCGAGGCATGTCGGAGGAAATATACGCGTTTGCTCGAAACTACATTTGCAGACTTTTTGATCCAGTCCATATATCGCGTCCATATATGCTTCGAATATTCCAAAAAGGTTTTTATTTTCAAGCGCTGCTGATTCAGTGAATCGTGTAAATCTTATTTCTAACACGAGACCGCACGCCCGAATAAAACCTCGAATAAAACGACGAGATGCACACGACTGTAATTGAGTTGCGTTTAATTACGCGTTTCCCAGCGAAAAATCATTTCATTTTCCCCAGAAACGTTCCTGCGGCGTGTTCCGCGTTTAATCCGAAATTATACGACCGCCCCTGAATCCCTGCTCCGCTTCCGACACTCCGAATGTCCAATTGGAATTAATCCGCGCGAATTCATATTCGGTGTAGGAATCAAGCGATTATATATTGGCAATCGTTCCTTGCTCGGAGAGATTGTAGCAAACAGAAATAAAATGTTTGAAAAGTTGATGTAAGTGTCAAAAGACGAATATTTGCCATGCTCTGCTCCAACACACTATAAATACTTACTTCGAAGTTGCGCTTCGTTACAAAACTACTTCAAGTTGAATGTTAAAGCTTAAAGAAAGAATCGAACAAATATTTGTTAAGAAGAAAAAAAATCAACTATAAGTTCAAGAGAAATCGTTATGCGACTTTTGATACATTCGGTGTATTCAACGCTTTTATAAACCCTACGGGCAGGATTCCTTCTTCTGAGAGTGCTAGGGTACAAGAGGAAGAAGGTTCACGAGTGTTGAAAGTCAATGCGGGCTTTCAGAGAATATCTCTTCCTCTTTTTCTATTTCTCTTTCTTGCTACAGAACAAAAACGACATCGCTGTGAAATCTCTGAGAATCTGCAGAAAAAAGAAGAACGTGTGTAACTGTAAGAACAATATCGACACATAATATAATATCCGTTACTTAACTTGTCCAACGCGGTCATATTCTGAGAAATAATAATTGTTAACTTTCCTTCGAAATCGACTTACAAATTCTCGTAACAGCAGAGAAAAACTTTTACAATTTATCTATTATGACTTTATCCATTAAGGATAAACTGTGAAAGTAAATTTTCTATAATTGTATTTAATTCTATTAGAGGAATAATAAATTATCGTTATTTGCATTTTCAAAGGATATTATAAATTAAAATATAAAATTATTTTTAATTTTCTTTCTCCGATTGATAAACGAATGTTAATAATCGAATCGCGAATATCACTACGAGAATAAAGTCATCAATGGACGGTAACGAAGCAAGATTCGTACAAAGCGAGAGGATCAAGCGAAAATTCCACAAATCACGTGGTCGATTATTTCCTTCGGTTCCAGCTATACTGTTCCCCCGGGTGCTATAAATTTTCGCCAGACGTTCGCCTCGACTAGGCGCGCTGATATAAAATTTGTCAAAGAAGATCCTAGCTCTTCGAAACTTTTCTTCTGCTAAAATCGCGCGAGGACTTCCGAAAGTGCACGTGACAGAAAGATGGTCTCGTGAAACTTCCGGGGAGAGACCCGCTTGACGCGTGAAATCGACAACGTTTGCGATGCCGAAAATTCTGCTCAGTTTTTCTTAAAACAAATTATTTCAGCGAAGATACATGTGAAATTGTATGTTACTTGTTTTAAATTAAAACTATCATTATAATTTCATGGAATTGATTACAACATAAATAGGAGAAAGATGATAAGTTGATTTATAATACCGATGTGTCCGAAATACAATATATATACATTTTCACAGTAAATTTGATCAATGTTTTATGTAAACAAATCCAAATTGTTTATAAACAAACAGATCTGTTCAATTAACCTATGAACAGGCGTTTGACTTGTTTTTAATGGTCATCTGGGGTGATTATTGCACCCCATTTAAAAGTTATTTTTATTAATTATATATTGCATATTTTTGATTGTTCTATAATTTATAAATATTTGATGACAATATTTATATATTATACATAGATTTACTTAAAATTTTCTGAGAAGAAAGTAAAGAAAAATATAAAAAACAAAAGAAAGATGTTAAAATTATTGTAACGTGAGCTTCATTTTTTAGATACTGGGGTGTAAAATTCACCTCAAGCGCTCGTTCTCAAGTTAAAATGTAAATTTTAAGATTACTATTCGAAAAAGTAATTTTATGCCACAAAAATGTAATAAATATTATTTTAGGAGGTTTTCTTTTCTCGCCTTTTGCATATCACGTCTAATATTTTTAAGCAAATATATAAACTCTTTTATCCAAATTTTCCTCTTAATGCTGCATATATACATATAACCTTCCTAAAGTGCGAGCGTTTTAGATCTATCTTGCATTCGCACGATACTTCTTTTCGAATCTCATTGTGAAGCGAAAGCGAGCGCTTTTACACCTGACACTTCGCAAAATTTTGTACGCAGATGTCCGAATGAAAAATTTATCACCAAGCATATATAACACGTTGAGAATGCGTCAAACAGACGTAAAAATTCATGTATTGAAATATGTGTATAGTACCTCGATACAACTAAATGTGAGGATAAATGTAAGTTATTTTATATTAATAATATACAGAGTTATAATCTGAACTAGGAAAAAGAATATAATCGAATCAAATTAAAATAAACATTCCATTAATCTTACATTAAATCATACGAAATTTTTACTTTTGCCTTTAGAAATATTTAACGAAGAGAAATCGCGATTGGTGTGTGTGGATAAGAAGAAAATTTCGTCGCTGTAAAGAAATTGAAAAAATGGGAATAAATTTTTCTAGGGTACGGAAAAATCTGGGACGTGTCATCAAATTTGGAAGAGTTAAGGAGAGACATTTGTCGCGGCTGAAAGTATAGTCCTTTCGTCCTTTCGCTACAAAATGTCCTCGACCGAAAGGATGGCTGCGGTAAGAGACCATCCTGCTTATATTCTTTACGACTGGTCTCTCCGCAGGGTGTTCTTTCATTCTACGCGGTTGCCTGGAATAAGTCCGGCGGTAGTCCAGTCAAGTTGAGCGTGTCCACGGAGGCCTGCGGGGACCTCATGAATCTAAATCCAACTCTCTGTTCAGGATGGGTAGGTACTACGACTGGAGTTCGCGAGTTTTATGTGTATAAAAGTTGAGCACGCGTGCGCGAGTCGATCCCATATCGTCCGAAAAACGACAACAGAATTCCTATCACGATCTGCTACCCACCACGCTTTGATATATTGTGCTTTTTAGTCACGTTCTGCAGGTGATCCGATGCAACATATCCTGATTAAGAATGCGAGGAAAGATTTGACGGATCACATTTAATGGATATTTGTAGTAAAAAAAGCAGCAAATTTGAATTAAATGAATATATACTTTGTATAAAATGTTTCAGATCTTTCTTCTCTGACGAGCCGTTTTTACCTTCTTTGGTTAATATTGGTTAATATAGGATCAATTTTTTATTAAAAAAAACATTGAGAAAGATCATTTTTAGTCACAATCTTCTAATATTCAATATTGAACATTTTTTTGTAATTAATTCCCGAATTAAAAAACTATTAAAACAACATTTATATGATATTGTAAGAAGAATAAAGTTTCATTATATGTTTAAATCTTTTTAAAGTTTATTCTGTTTCCAGCTGTTAGTCTTTCGACGTTATTGTTGGAAAGATTAACTTTATATTAGACAATTCTTAACTGGTGTAAGAGTGTCTGGAATATTCTGTATTATCTGTTTAACCAACGTTTTATAGACGTTCTTCTCAATTATGGATTTTATGCTCATTGTGAGTTTAAAATTAATTTTA